>NW_006288615.1:3451801-3454078 GCF_000327345.1 Myotis davidii
CTAGGGGCAACCAGAGAGCAGAGTGGGAAGAGGGGGCATTGGTTTTGTAAACTCCAGAAAAAGTAGCCCTAGGTGCATGGGGAGATCAAAGCTTGGGGTGGGGGTGTTGTCAAGGAAAATTACATGTGGGGCCCAGAGCAGGACTGAATGCAAGGAAGGCAGCTGAGTCACCCACATAACACAGAACAAGCAGATGTCCAGTCTAGGGAGGCAGCTGCTACCACTACCGCCTCCCCTCCTCCAAGTCCTTGTGAGGGCAGGAGGAGCTGTGGCCCTGCTACAGGGGCTGGGATCTGAGCCAGCCTCTCACTTGGATCACCAAGGACAGGGCATGTCAGATGACTTCCGGTTTACTGACACACAGAAAAGCCACAGACAGCCCTACCTGGTTTGGCTCAGTGGATAGAGCGCCGGCCTGCGGACTGACGGGTCCCGGGTTCAATTCCAGTCAAGGGCGCATGCCTGGGTTGTGGGCTCAATCCCCAGAATGGGGCGTGCAGGAGGCAGCCAATCGATGGTTCTCTCTCATCATTGATGTTTCTATCTCTCCCTCTCCCTTACTCTCTGAAACCAATAAAAAAACATTTTTTAAAAAAGAAAAGCCACAGACATCATTCATTTGTGGGGTGGGGACATGTTCTCAAATGGTGCTTTCCTCCAGACCTCAGAGGCACCTGCCACCCTGCCCCCTAAGGTGCTGAAGGGTGGGTGGCATGAACGGGAAACTGAATTTTCTGCTATGCCCATGAACTGGGACACGCTGACCTGTCTGCTTGGAAGAGATGGTCAGAAGACAGGTGGCCTGAGCCTGTGTTACAGCCATCGGCTTCCAGATCAGCTTCGCCCCACCCCTCCCGTGACCACAAACCATGAAGTGGATGGAGCTTCTTTTCCAGCCCTTCTAGGTTCCCTTATCCGACTCTCAGTGGGCACAACTTCTTGTCCCATGGACTGTGAGCTTCTGCGAGCAGCTCCCATGTATCCCGAGTCCCCCAAGCCTAGAGCTGTGCCTACCATAAGTCTACAGATGATTTAATAAATACTGAGGAACCCCTATTGAAGGGCTGTACTATTCATAAGAGCCCCAAGTTTCAGATCTTTCTCAGCCCTCCTTCCTACAAAGCTTACCAGGCTGGGACCCATGCCTCAGAGACAGGAAGGTTCCTGATCTGACACCCTGACTTGTGTTAAGGTGTCAGAGGCTGGGGCACATCATGCATCTTTCTTGTAGGTGTTGTGCCTTCTGGTGTCTTGGCCCAGTGGAGTGATCCATTAAGAGGTCAGGCTGGTGGGAGAGGTTTGGGGTCCTCAGCCATGTCATAGAGAAAGTCGGGTACAAAACATGCCTAACCAAAAGTCTTCACACTTCCCCAAATCCTGACATGCTGGAGGGAGCAGGAGCAGGGACTCTTCCAAGCACTCTGCCTTCTCTCCCACACCCACAAGGCCCTGGCTGCATCCTCAGCTCCCTCGTTGGACATGAATCTGGGACAACTGAGCCTGAGGGGGGATGGAGGCTGGACCATCTCTGTTGGGACAGACGGGCCCCTCTGTCTCCTCCCCAGCCCAGGTAACCCGAGCCTGGCATTTTGTCCATCCTAGAACAGCTGACAGTGCTGTGGTCAGACAGCTGTGGGGCTGGGCCAGCCTGGCCGGGCTGACTGGGGTGGGAGTGTGGGCTGTTACATGAGACCAGAGTCTGCATCTCTCGGCCTCAGACCTGGGAGCTGCCGTCCCACTCCTGTCCCCTCGGAGAGCTGTGACACCATGCATGGGGGTCAGGGGCAGCTGTTCCTCCTGCCGCTGCTGGCTATCTGCCTGGGTGTGGACACAGGGGCTTGGGGCCTGGGGAAGACCGGAGCAGGGGACCAAGGCCTCAGGAGACAGAGGGACTGGAGGGCTATTGGCGTCTGCCCCCAACCCAGCTCTCTGCCTTTCCATGTCACGTCCTCTCATGGCCTTCCCCTCTTTCTGCCCCAAAGTTCTTGCGCCCAGGCTTACCGCTGTCTGTTTCAGGAGCCCAGGGCCGGAACCAGGAGGAGCGTCTGCTGGCCGACCTGATGCACAGCTACAACCCCCACCTGCGGCCGGCTGAGCGGGATGCGGACGTGGTCAACGTGAGCCTGAAGCTCACCCTCACCAACCTCATCTCCCTGGTGAGCCATGGGCTGTAGGGTGACAGGGAGGAGGGACCAGGGACCTGCTAGGGAGAGGAAGGTGCTAGAACACTCCTATGGAGACTGCCCAAGAGGCTGGGATCCTTGGGGGACCCAACAA
>NW_006288615.1:3454456-3455295 GCF_000327345.1 Myotis davidii
GGTCTGTACCCCCAGAATGAGCGAGAGGAGGCCCTCACCACCAATGTCTGGATAGAGATGGTAAGAGATCACCTCTCACCCTCTTTCCTCTCGCAGGGCCCCCCACTATGGGGCCCCAAGGCCCTCAGAGCTGCCCTCCTCCCCTCCCTGCCTCTCTGTGCCCGCTGAGCTGGGCTCCTGTTCCTGGGGGTGTGGCACAACAGACAGCAGGGCCTGGCAAACCCCCCTCTCCCTGCAGCAGTGGTGCGACTATCGCCTTCGCTGGGACCCGCAGGACTACGAAGGCCTGTGGGTGCTGAGGGTGCCATCCACCATGGTGTGGCGGCCAGATGTCGTGCTGGAGAACAAGTGAGGAGGGGACGTGGGCTAGGGTTGGGGGACAAAGGACACAAGAACCGGCCTAGCCGGACAAGGGGGGTCTGGGAAGAAAGAGGTGACAGAGGATGCAGACTAGGGGCCTGCAGAGGCGCAGACCACTAGGCAGAGCAGGTGCAGGGGCCCAGCCCAGCCAGAGCTGCTTGCAGAACTGGCTCCATCACTGCAGGGACACTCCCTCCCCTCTAACTTGGGGACAAGGGCGGCTCCTATGGAAGCTGTCGAGCGCCAACCAGACGGGAAAAGCGCTGGCTCTTTGCAGATGAACAGATGTTAGTGGCTATCATGACCACTTCGGAAGGGAGCCGGAGAAGTGGCAGTGATGGGATGGGGGGCCTGGGGAGCCTGGGCAGGTGGGGGTGGCAGGGAGGTGCTAGGGAAGGTGGTGGTTCCTGTGGCCAGGTGGGGACCAGGCAGGGCGTGGCCCCCAAGAGGCGTTGGTGCCCCCAGGCAGAGGGCTGGCA
>NW_006288615.1:3455409-3458474 GCF_000327345.1 Myotis davidii
TTCGAAGTGGCCCTCTACTGCAACGTGCTCGTGTCGCCTGACGGCTGCGTCTACTGGCTGCCGCCTGCCATCTTCCGCTCCTCCTGCCCCGTCTCTGTCACCTACTTCCCCTTCGACTGGCAGAACTGCTCCCTCATCTTCCAGTGAGGCCATTTATTGGGGCGGGGCGGGGGCAGCCTTAGGGCGCTGCCCTAAGAGGGGCCCTGGCCAGGGGTCTGGCTCCATCTCTCTGGGGCTCTGTGCACATTAAGATCCGGACACCTATGTCCTTCCCTCCTAAGCCCCAGACCCCTCGTCATCCTCCTTCACTGCCTCAGTTTCCCCTCTTGTGCCCCAAGGGGAGAAATGAATATCTGGCATGGGTGGGTGAGAAGGCATACACATGCTACAACATACATGATGCACACACATGTGCCACCACCTGCAAGACCATTACGCCCGACAGCCCAGGGGAGAGGTGGGGCTGCCTCAATTTTCTCATCTGTACATGCGGGAGGGGGTCTGGGGGACGGTCTCCTGTAGTTTAGAGGAGCAGTCTTTCCACAGGAAGACCCTGCAGGGAGACCCTCCTCAGTAAACAGACCAGACAGGTATGGACGGGGTTTCCTCTGTTCTGCCCTTTGGCAACTTCTGCCCAGGAGGCAGTGGAGGAGCAGAACACAGTAACCTGAGGCCCTTGGACACCAGGTGACCACATTAAGCCGCAGCCTCCTGTCCCTTCAACTCAGGTTTCTCCAGGGCCCCAAAGAGCCCCAGAGCCCCTCATCCTGTTGCCAGGGTTTTGTGGAGAACTCAGAGATTATTGACTGCACTTTTTCTTTTTTATCCTCACCCGAGGATATGCTTATTGACCTTTAGAGAGGAAGGGAGGGAGCGAGAGAGGGAAGGCGGGAGGGAGGGAAGCACTGATGTGAGAGAGGACATTGATCAGTTGCCTTCTGTATGTGCCCAGATCAGGGATCGAACCCGCAACCCAGGTACGTACTCCAATCAGGAATCGAACACACAACTTTTCCGTATATGAGATGACGCTCCAACCAACTGAGCCACACCAGCCAGGGCTGGCTGCACTTTTTGAGGCAAAACTGCCCACAGATGACTATACCGTACACCTCACAGCTGGGTCTGTACACACCCAGCTTCACCTTGCCTCCCTCCCGGCCCCCCAGGTCCCAGACCTACAGCACCAATGAGATCAATTTGCAGCTGAGCCAGGAAGATGGTCAGACCATCGAGTGGATTTTTATCGACCCCGAGGCCTTCACAGGTGACTCCACCAGGGCCCCTGCTGGACCTGGCTGTGGGGATAAGGCTGGGCCAGGATCAAGCCCCTCCCATGCAGCTCAAAATGAAAACTAAGCGAACCATAAAATGGGTTTTTAAAGGCCTACAAAGTTCTGATTTTCCTCATGATAATGACTCCCATTTTGGAGGGAGGGGGATTAAGTGTCCGATTTCCCTCACTGTTTCTGCCCCTTGATGGCAATTCTATGGGCACGAGAGGGCTGCAGGGGTCCGCCCAGCCCATGGCTGTGCCCACCCAGCCTGCCACCCACAGAGAACGGAGAGTGGGCCATCCGGCATCGGCCGGCCAAGATGTTCCTGGATGCTGCGGCCCCGGCAGAGGGGGCGGGCCACCAGAAGGTGGTCTTCTACCTGCTCATCCAGCGCAAGCCCCTCTTCTACGTCATCAACATCATCGCACCCTGCGTACTCATCTCCTCCGTCGCCATCCTCATCTACTTCCTTCCTGCCAAGGGTACCTGGAGCCTTTGGGGGCTGGGGGGGAGGGGGGCGGGCATTGGCCCGGGCCAGAGGGGACAGCTGGCAGGGCTAAGAGTGGCACCACGACCCAGGACTAGGGCAGGGCGCTCCTTGTGGGGCGGGGGGAGTGCCCCACAGCAGGGAGACAGAGACCTGCTCTGAGAGCCTCGTGGTCACCCCCAGCGGGTGGCCAGAAGTGTACCGTGGCCATCAACGTGCTCCTGGCCCAGACCGTCTTCCTCTTCCTCGTGGCTAAGAAGGTGCCGGAGACCTCCCAGGCAGTGCCACTCATCAGCAAGTAAGGCTGGTCCTCCCGCCTGCCGCCCACCTCCTCCCTCTCCCTTCTTGGGCACGGCCCTCCTGCCACCGTCCCAGTGCCAGCCCCTCACCCAAGGGATCTGGGGGGGCAGCCGCTGGGGGTGGGGCTGGCATCTGGGTATGTAGTGCTGAAGGGCCAGCCCGCCTCCTGCCCACCCCCCACATCCCGGCAGGTACCTGACCTTCCTCCTGGTGGTGACCATCCTCATTGTTGTGAACGCTGTGGTCGTGCTCAACGTGTCCTTGCGGTCGCCCCACACACACTCCATGGCCCGCGGGGTCCGAAAGGCAAGGTCCCTCCCTGCTCCTTCCAGCACCTTCCTGCTCCGTCCACTGACATGCACCTTCCTTGGCACCCCTATCCCTGTGCATGTTCCTCACGTGCCGTATTCAGCAGCAAATCTGGTCTGTGTGTATTTGGAAGCACGTGCCCAAATGAGTTAATAACAATATTGACTATCAAGTGCTTACCTAGTGGCAGGCATATCACACATACTGACTTAACTCTGGTAAAACCTCTGTGCAGTGGGTGTTAGTATCATCTCCATTTTCCAGATGAGAAAATGAGGCACAGAGCGGTTAAGCACTTACCTAAGGTCACACAGGTAGACAGTGGAGGAGACAGGATTCTGACCAGGCAGTCTGGCTCCAGAGCTTGTGTAACCTGCAGCCCACCCGCAGCCATCAGCTGGGGCCCTTGTCACAAATGCAGATTCCCAGGGCCCCTGCCACATCCTGGGCCAGAATAGTAGGGGTGGGGCCCAGGGACCTGTGTTTGGGACAAGTGCCCTGGTGATTCTGATGTGCACAAGAGTGCGGGGACCCGGTCTTAATGCCCGGGACAGAAGAGCCGAGCTGTATCAGGGTCAATCCACTGCCCCTCATGTGCTGCCTCCCGGCCTCCAGCAGCATGAGCCCTTCGTGCCAACCTGCATTTTCTGCTGCAAAGCCCAGCGTGGCTGCCACGCTAACGCCCAGACCAT
>NW_006288615.1:3458506-3461163 GCF_000327345.1 Myotis davidii
CACGTGCGCCCGCTGGCTACAGCGGTGGTGCAGGATGCCCAGCCCAGGCTCCAGAATGGCTCCTCCTCAGGGTGGTCAACCTCAGGTGGGGAGGAGGCGGCCCTCTGCCTGCCTCGCAGTGAACTCCTCTTCCGGCAGCGGCAGCGGCGGCGCAATGGGCTGGTGAGGGCGGCGCTGGAGAAACTAGGTGAGGCAGAGGGTGTGACTCTGGGCACAGTCCTCCCCATGGACTCCAGCCATGGGAGGCTGTCTGCTGGCCAAAGCACCAGACACTGCAGATGCGTGCTGGGCGAGTGTACCGGTGGGGCAGGGAGGGGCTGGGGTCCCTAAGGAGAGGCCACCTTTTCTGCCTGTTTTTCCTCCACTTTACTCACAAACCTGACCATCTCATCTCATCTCATCTCATCTCATCTCATCAGAGAAAGGCCCGGAGCCAGGGCAGAGCCAGGTGTTGTGTGGCAGCCTGAAGCAGGCGGCCCCAGCCATCCAGGCCTGTGTGGAAGCCTGCAATTTCATTGCCCGTGCCGAACACCAGCGGAATCACTTTGACAGTGTAAGCCAGTCTGGGAGTGGGAGGTTGCTGTGAGTACCTGGTGAGGGGCTGGGACCTGACATGGGGGCAGGATGCACGGGGTGGCCATGGTAGGGCAATGGGATGGAAAAAGTACAGTTGGGATTGGGGAGGAGGGGGGACATCAGGGCGAGGGGACCATGGAAGAAGCCAGGTGGAAACTTGGAAGTAGGTTAGAAGGGCCCAAGGAAATGGAGAATGGAGGCCTGCTGGAAGGCCAAGGACGGTTCAGGATCCAGGGCAGGCTTTGTGCCCCCGCTGGTCATCCCACACTTCGCCTCCACCCTCAGGGGAACGAGGAGTGGTTCTTAGTGGGCCGTGTGCTGGACCGTGTCTGCTTCCTGGCCATGCTCTCCCTCTTTGTCTGTGGCACTGCCGGCATCTTCCTCGTGGCGCACTACAACCGGGTGCCCGCCCTGCCATTCCCTGGAGACCCTCACCCCTACCTGCCCTCGCCTGACTGAGTCAACCAATTGCTGTTAACCATTCAGAGAATTACCAGCTGTGTCCTTCTGCTGAGGTCATGAGTGTGCCCTTTGGGAAGCATCCTTCAGGGCCGTGGAAGCCAAACAGCCCTGAGAAAAGCTGGAGAAATAAAGAGACAGAGCTGGAGTCTTGGAGTGGTTGAGGATGGGCTGTGGGCAGGGTGTGCTGTGGGGGAGTCAGTGGCAAAGCATTATCAACTCTCAGAATGTTTGAAGTCCTAACGACTCCATTTTGCATGATGCCCCCAACTAAGTAAGGTCCTATCTCTCCAAGCCTGGGCCTCCCTTTCTTTTGATGAGTTCCCTACAAGCTCTTGAAAGAGGGAAGTCAAGAGAAATGTGAAGAATGGCAGCCAATGATCTCTCAAAAGAAGATGGCAGCTCACCCCAGCTGCCATCTCCTTCCCCTGCCTTACTGCACCCAGTACTCATCTGCACCAGTGATTTTTCTATTCATATGCATTTTTTTTGCCACTGATCACAACATATTTCATGAGTTTTATTATCTTTTCCCATTGTTAAGAGCTCCTCACAGCATTATGAAAAAGCAAGTCACTATATCCCTAATGTTTCAGATGGGCAAATTGGAGCCGAGTAAGAGTGGCTTCCCAGAACACTGGTTGCTTTATGGTTTGGAGTCCAGCATTCCCAACTCTGACCCAATCTTTGACACTCTAAGAAAGATCCCACAGCCTGAAAAACAGACCCCTCCCCCCTTCTCTTCTCAAAGGCCAGGGAATTTGCACTAGTCCTGCAAAAATGGTTAAGGAAGAGCTAGGTAGGGAAGCTGGGAGGTAACAGGGAATTGCTGGGCTCTGCCTTCAGGGAGGAGACCCTGACCAGCCTCCCTTGACCCCACTTAGGAAACAAGAGGACTAGCTGACATCTTCCTGAGAGAGGCAAGGCCATGGTTTGAGAGTACAGATGGGGCGTGAGTTCTGTTGGTGATAAGAGGGTACACTTAAGCAAGTCATTTGTGCTTCCTGAGCCTCTGTTGCCTCATCTCTAACTGTGGGCTCAGGTATCAGTTTAGGATCATTACAGGATCAAAGGTGCGGGTGAAGGTGATTAAAAAATGTGTAAGTGCCACATAAAGCCCTGACAATGCAACATTGTTGGGGGAGGGAAGAGGATCCCGGAAATAACCCCCTCTCCCAACTACAGGGTTGCTGGCTTTGGGGCTCAGTCACCAGCAGGCTCGTTTCCTTTAGTCCAGTATGTGCGTGTGTGCACCCACTGTGTATGGAGCAGAGACTAAATCCAGGAGGCAATGTGATGATGGTGGAACCAGCTCCGGTCCCTGTAAGCCTTGCTAGACTCGTCACCTGGGATGAGTCTCCCAACTTCACTGACAACTCCAGGGCTTCAGGGGCGGAGGTGAGCTCGGTAGCTCCTGGCCCCAGTAAGCAATGGCGAACAATAGCTGCCACTTATTTAGGGTCACTTTGCCTTGCGCCTGAATTGATTATCGTGTTCAATCCACACGGCAACCTGAAGAGGCGGGTACAATAGCATCGCCGGTAACAAAGAGGGAAAAGGGGAGGTTGAGTGCGGATCGCTCAGCCCGCTCTGGGGGTGGGGTCGGGATCTGTGCTCAACGG
>NW_006288615.1:3461371-3472548 GCF_000327345.1 Myotis davidii
ATATCCGCCCCCCACCGGGCCCGCGAGCCTACGTTCCGCGGCTCCCCGCGCAACCGGAAGTGGCCGGGCCCTAGGCGGAGGGACCGGGAGGAGCGGAAGTCACTCCGTGAGGCAGTGGAGACAGCGAGAGGATGAACAACAAGTTCGACGCATTGAAAGATGATGACAGTGGTGACCATGATCAGAATGAAGAAAACAGCACACATTTCGGGCGCCGCGCCCTGGCGGGTGCGGGTTGCCAGCGGCGTGGAGGGGTAGGGGTGCTTCCTCAGCCGGTCGCTCTGAATTTCCGAATCCAGCTTTCCTCCTCTGGCCTGGGCAGGTCGCCTCTCCCGAGTCGGCTTCTCCTCTGCACAGTGGGAAGGTCACAGCCCGTGCCTCGAGTTGTGCAGATGCGCTGAGGTAACGTGGCTGCTGCACTCGGCACCGTGGCTGCTCAGTTAAACGGAGTTCTCGTAGCCTTCCTGGGACTCCTTCCTGCTTCCTTTCTCCTCCCCCTCCTTTCCCCTCCCCACACTCTCGGTTTCTTGCCCAGCGGGTGTATTTGCCCCGGCCCCTTCCGGACTTCTGTTTGTACCCCATCGGATTCCTAGTTCCAGCCACAAACTGGAGATGCAGAAAGGAAATGCAAAGTAATTTTCCATATTTCCCCGCAGCGATTGTACCTTTAGGGAGATTATGTTCTTAGCTCTCCTTTAAGTAGTCTAGTGAATCCGATGCTCTCCTGAAGACCTAGATTTCCAGGCCCAGACCCACCAGTTACCAGTTACTTTGACAGCAGGAAAGTTTCCCAGTCTCCGAGTCAGGGTTGCCCAAGCCACTTCAGTCCCCTGCTGCCGCACAGGGGTATTAGAAGGGTCAAATCAGATTCAGCTTTGCTTAAGGGTGTTTTATAAATTGCTACATGGTGATGTATAAATGCAAAGTGAAATTACTATTAGTTTATATTGTGACCTGCCGCTGCTGATGGGGAGTTGTTTTCCCCCCCAGTACAGTGAGTGCTGATGTGCATATTCAGAGGTCATGGATTCCAGCACTCCAGACAGCTCCTCAAAAACATTTCTTGGTTGTGGGGAGAGGACTCATTTTATAAAATACTAGCGGCCCCATGCACAAAATTCATGTGTGTGTGGTGGGGGGGATGGAAGAAGGGTCCCTCAGCCCAGGCCCTCTCCAGTCCCGGAGCCCTAGTGGGGGGGGTGGGGGGCGTGGGGGAAATGTCCGAGTGCACAGAGGCGGGAATGGCTCCGCAGAAGTCCAGCAGAGCCTGGCTTCTGGCTGAGCTGTGATCCCCCTGTGGGAGTGCACTGACCACCAGGGGGCAGCTCCTGTGTTGAGGATTTGCCCCCTGGTGGTCAGTGCACACCATAGTGGTTGTTCCACTGGTTGATTTGCATATTAGCCTTTTATTATATAGGATATTATATAGGATTTTTATTGATTTCAGAGAGGAAGAGAGAGAGAAACATCAATGACAAGAGAGAATCACTGGTTGACTGCCTCCTGCATGATCAGGGATCAAGCCTGCAACCTGGGCAGATACCCTGACGAGGAGTCTGGTTCATAGGTCGATGCTCAACCACTGAGTCACCGTGGCCAGGCAGGAGAGGACTCTTCTAGTAGTCTTTGGCAGAGCACTTCTGCAGCCAGCTGCTTACCTGAATCCATCCCTATACTAACCCCTTCTCTATCATAAACCCTGCCACACCTACTGCCAGATCTAAGACCTGCCTCAGTGGAGCTGTCTGCCAATCCTGTACCCCTTCCTCCACTGAATTGAACAAATCAAAAGTTTATCCTTAGATACTTTAAGGATCATTGGCATGGTCCTACCCATTGGAGGTCTGCAGTAAGTTAATTAAAGAACGTTAATAATGGCTTCTCAGAGCAGCTTGCTAGATACTTTTCATATAATATTTCTACTCCTAACAGCCCTGCAAAGGGGATCTTGTTACCTCCTTCTACAGATAAAGGAAATGAGGTGCTTTGAGGTTAAGTAACTTGCACACAACAACAGGAAGAGCCATATGATGGCTTTCAAACCCAGATTTCTTTAACCTTGGTTCAAGTACCTCTTGACAAAAATTAACCTGGGTTATTTTTAATTTGTTCTAATTATTAACTATTCCTTACACTGACCCAGAATATTTTAACATCTGTCTTCTAGCTACAAAGGAAAAAACCAAAGCTTTCTTTCATTTGAAATTAGCGATTGAAAACAGCACTCCTACCCCTAGTTTTGCTTTAGTTGTTTTTGTTTTTGTTTTTTACAAAAATTACATACTCGGCTTCTGCGCTCTTCACCATCGGTTCCTAAGGACTTGGTTCAATTTGCCAGAATCCTAAAAATCCAGTGCCTGGAGCTGAGTACTGTAGTCTAATCTGATGGGCTCAGATCAGTGAAGAATTGGAGCCTCCTTTACTGTGTGGGCTCCACTTCTAGGAATGTAATCGAAGACTATAATCTCCCCCCCCCCCACACACACACACATCTATCAAGTCATTAGCTACCATTGCCATTGATCCAATTCATATGCAAAACCCTAAGATGCTTTCATGGTACTGCAGTCCCAACTGTGATAACTTGGTTTTCAGATCTAGATGCCAAACTTGATTTTGTCCCTCAGTCTTTGTTAGCTTTTGGCCCATTCTTAACTATTGTCTGAAACTACTTATTTGGCATTCATCGTATTCTGACTTGTATTGTTTTGATTTTAGAAATCCATTCACTAATCATGTTTCTTTTCTGATGCTATACATATAAAAATTAATTAGACCAAGTCCTTACCCACGAGGAATCTGTCTAGTCAGAAAGTATGAGGACATGTCTGAGCAAGAGCTTGGTGAGCTATTTAGATGCAACTCGGTCTGGACAGCTTCAGACATACTAATTGCCCACCTGAGTCTAGGGAGCACTGATTTTTCTGTTTGGATTATATTTTGGCTCAAATCTAGCTTCACACTAGGAAGAGTAACCTCTAGAAGATAGGATGCAAATAACTTGCCTTAAGTGTAGGTTAGCTCCACCCTCAAGAGATAACTACACAGGATGAAGGTCCAATAGGGTTTCCAATGACTGTCTTAGAAGGGAGTCAGAAAGTATGGTTCAGGTATCTCAGTAGTGTTGTTTTATCTCGACATAATTATTTTGTTGTTATTTTTCTGTTTTCTAGTAGTGATTAGCAGCAAAACCGCTACAAAGAAAGGAACTTACATGCTTTGCTTGGAATAGCAAAATGAGAGATGCTGGGTGACTGTGTCCCTCTTCAACCAAGACTTAAGGCACTGGAACCCAGAGGATAGGGAATCCAGAGGATAGCGTGGAGGTTTGGAAACTGAGAAGGGAGGGAAATGGTTTGAGTTCCTGGAGTCTGCCCTAAGGAAAAGAGTTAGGAACTGTCTTGGGCCTAAGCAATAGAAAAACCCATGTTCTTAATCAGGAGACAAAAAACTGGCCATGACAATATAGCTGGGACAAGTACAAACAGTTATTAGGGGAAGTCCAGAAGAGGGGTGCCTAGGCTCAGCCTCAGGAGAGATTAGGAAAGATTTCCAAGAGAAAGTGGTCCTCACTCGTAGTCCCAAGGGACAGTGTAGGTAGGGGAAGAGGGTTCTCCAAGAAGAGACCACATAATGAGCATAACGGGTGAGGTCAGGGAACTGCAAATAAGTTGATCACTACTACAGTGAAGGGAGTTTGTTGGGACCAGGCAGGAGATGATATTGGCACACAGGTAGAGGAGGGTCCTTTGTACCATGCTGAGACCTGAGTATGTGTGTGTGTCCTCAGTCAGGTCCTTGGGGACAGAAACTCTTTAGTGTCTGATACCAACAGTAGGTACTCGGTAAATGTTGTGGGACTTGTGTGCTATACAGGCTCCTTTCGGAAAGGAAACCAAACCAACTCAAATTTCATAAGGGGAAGGGTATCATAGCACAGATAATGGTTTCCCAGAAGTCCAGGAAGGCCAAACGAAGCCAGTGGAATGATAGCATTACAATCAAAGCCAATCTCTACTCTCTCAGCTCCTCTGCTCCATTCCCTTTTACTAACTGGCTTTCTCTGCCTTTGCTCATTGTCTTTATTTTTTTGTGGCTTTTCTTGTGTGGGACCTATATGCCTGCCCCAGCTCTGACTCTGTGATCGTTTATCTTTTGTATGAAAAGCTAAGAAAGGAATCTGCTCATAATTTTGAGCAAGGCCCTGAGGCATGGGTAATTGGTCAGGCTAGACTGCCCTTTGGTCAGGTGCCCTTCATAGTCATGTCTTGTCCAGGATGGGGATGGGGCCCTTTATGGTACAGTGCATGGCCACCTGAGTATATTCTACAACTAGGACTGTGAACTGGGCAAAGCAGGGACCCCAACACATGGCTAGCTCATGAATTCTAATATGTAATGAATGCTTTTTATGTGCTAGGCAGTGAAGATTCATGGGCAGAAATAAAAGGGGTGCTTTACAAAAGGTTTTTGTGTCTGTGTAGGGTAATATCTGAGTTATAATTTGAGCATTTCTAGTACCTTTCATCAGAGTTACCTAATTCCATCTGACTAGATAGTCATTAGGGACAGAAAGGTGAATTCAGAGAAGATCCATGATAAGTAAGTGGTCCAGCTCCAGACTAAACAGCATTCTAATTATCTTTGTGAACTCACTTTCTGTTTATTTTTTTGTCTGAATCCAGTGAACATTAGCTGGACCTGAAAGCATTAGGGTAGTTTCACTGCTCTTAAAACGGTAGCTCCTAAAATATATTTAATCATACTTATAGGCATGAAGTCATTTATTTCTTCTTTCAGTCATATTTTTTTTTCATTTATCATTTATTCAGCATCTTCCTTCCCTTGGTGCTGGATATTCAAAGATTAATCAGACACTGTTCTAAGGGATCCCTCCATCTAGTAGGAAAAACAGATTTGGGAGGAATGCCACTTTAGGCTGAGGGGGAGTACTTGCAAAGAGCACAAATGTGGGAATATAGATGCTTTGGGGGGCGGTGCTGGCAGGCAGGAGTCAGATTTTAAAGGGTCTTGCATTTCATTGTACTTTATCCTTCAGGGTGGGCAGCAAAGGGCAAGGGACAGTTGAGTGTTTTAAGCATGGAAATTAAATGGACTGTTTGCATTTAGAAAGATGGCTGATGGCTATGTGGAGGATGGCTAGAGGGAGGAGATAATTTGTGTTGGGAAACCATTTAGGAATTTATTGTAATAATTGAGATGATAAGAAGAGGGCCTGGACTAAAGCAGTAGCAGTTGGGAAGGATAGGAGAGATGGTCAGAACAAGAATAGGTAGGTAAGTTTTTTGTTTGTTTTTGTTTTGTTAATCCTCACCTAAGGATATTTTTTCCATTGATTTTTTAAGAGAGAGGGGGAGAGACACATCGATTGGTTGCCTCCCGCACGCATCTCCCAGGAGGCCAAGGAATCGAGCCTTCAACACAAGGTATTGAACCCTTGGCCCTTCAGTCCAAGGTCCAGTCCTCCAAACACGAAGCAAAACGGGCTTAGACAGGATAGGTAAATTTTAAAACGTCATTCGAAATGCCAAAGCAGTTACTTTATCCAGAAACTCTTCTGATTATTAACTCTTTATTTTTGGTCAAGAAAACAGTTCCTTAAACTGTTTACCTCTTGCTTCTTTGTGCAGCCTGTTATGAAACTGGAAGATGATGCTTTCTGGAATTCACACATTAGCTAATGGGCACTTCATTTTTGTTTAATGTTCCTAATTGACATTCTACATTTCCTTGCCCTTCTCTCATCTCATTGCTAGTATTTTGAGTGACTTTGGGCTTTTTCCATGGTAGTTCATTTGACCTAGTGGCTTTGTTGGGTAAGCAAGAATCAGTTTAGTCATGGGATAACATTGTTTTGCCTTTCTACTTAGATTGAAAGATGATGACAGTGGTGACCATGATCAGAATGAAGAAAACAGCACACAGAAAGATGGTGAGAAGGAAAAAATGGAACGGGACAAAAGTCAGAGCAGCAGCAAGAGGAAGGTGAGTTGAGACTAGAAACTTGGTTATCTCATGGAATCTGTTTATCTGGAAGATACCAGGTTAACAATTGTACACTATTTTGTAATACCTGATTTTGTTCTTAAGAAAAAATTATTGAATCATTGGAGTTCATTTTGTGGCTCAGAACTGTTCCCTTACCACAGGACCTTGAGATGCCGCCTTGCTTTCCAGTATTCTGCTAGCCTGGGGTAGGGGAGAATAACCTTGCTGTTAACAAGGCATTATTTGCTTCATAATCCGCTTCTGAGTATTTAAAATCCTGTACATCCCTTGAAATTTTAGACTCTTTAGTCAGTAATAGTCTAAACTAAAATGACTTGGAAAAGAGAAAATTTAGAGAATAGAAATAGGTGGATCAACTTCTTTATTGAAAAGCAATCATTAATTGCTTTATTCTGCAATATTGAGTACCCTCCAAATACAAGCACTTCAGTGCTAAGAGGACACAAAGGTCAATGAAACTATGGATCAAGGAGCTAACATTTAATAGTGGTGATAATAATAGTAGCTGACATTTATTGAGTACTTTTTAAAATATGTTTTTATTGATTTCAGACAGAGGGAAGGGAGAGGAAGAGAGATGGAAACATCAGTGAGAGAATCATTGATCGGCTGCCTCCTGGATTCTGGTTTCTGGTTTCCTTAGTCACCTGACACAGTGGGAATCAAGCCCGCAACCCAGGCATGTGCCCTGACTGGGACTCGAACCCTGATCTTGGTTCATAGGTCGACGCTCAACCACTGAGCCACGCTGGCCGGGCTGTTAAGTACTGCTTATGTGTCAAGCACTGTGCTAAGCACTTTACATCTATTAAATTATTTTATCCTCTCAACACCCATATGAGATGATGATTACCCATTTTTCAGCTGAGTAGCTGAGGCACAAACAGGTTAAACAACTTGTCCTAGGTCACTGGCCAATAAGTGATAGTGTCCTAGAGGAAGTGGTGCTGGACCTGGGAATATGTAGAGATAATATACAAACATAAATACTTATGAAGTAGAAAGTTACAAAAGCTATAAGAACATAGGTAAAATGTTACAGGAATTTAGGATCCATTAACTACTATAGAAATTTACTGTGTAAGCAGAATCTTGAGCACATTTCAGGTAATTGAGCATGTATCTTTTTTTTAATTTTTAAAAAAATATTTTTATTGAGTTCATACAGGAATGGAGAGGGAGAGAGAAACATCAATGAGAGAGAATCCTCGATTCGCTGCCTCCTGGCAAGGCTCATTTATCTGGTTCTTGACTCTGTGGGCTGGGGCAAGTTCTGCACGCCCCCCACTGGGGACCAAGCCCACAACCTAGGCATGTACCCTGACCGGGAATCAAACCCGTGACCCTTCAGTCCTCAGGCCGACACTCTAGCCACTGAGCCAAACCAGCTAGGGCAAGCATGCATCCTTTTTAAATTGGGGAGGTAGTAATGGGTGATGCTATAAAATGTTTTCTCAGTCTCAGAGCATGTGATAAATGGCCAGGACTAACACATCTTTAATATACAGGCTGTTGTCCCGGGACCAGCAGAGCATCCCTTGCAGTACAACTACACTTTCTGGTACTCCAGGAGAACCCCCGGCCGACCCACCAGCTCACAGAGCTATGAACAGAATATCAAACAGATTGGCACCTTTGCTTCTGTGAGTACTTAGTGAGCCTCAGTAGTAAATTCATGCCTGTATTTGTATCATCATGTTTATTTATCCTCCTGGTAACCTCTAGGATTCTGGTTTCCTTAGTCAGCTGACCTGAGTCTCTGAGGTCAGATTTGTTCATTCTTAGGTTTCTCATTAGATATCCATAGGTAATTAGTGTGTAATTGTGGAATTGATCAGAAAGGGACAATACAAAAATACAGGTTTATTTAAGTAGATATTTAGTGAGTCCTTACTGTGTGCAAAGTGTCCAGGGGTGGGTGGAGATATAATTTTTTTAAAATTTATTTTAGAGAGGAAGGGAGAGGGGGAGAGAAACATCAATTGGCTGCCTCCCATACACACCCTCACCAGGAATCAAACCCAAGACCCTTTGGTACATGGGAGAATGCTCCAACCAACTGAGCCATGCCAGCCAGGGTGAAAATTTTATAGTACATGGTATCTATTCTCAAGAAGCTTGATGGTTAAGTCAAGAGTAAAGTTCAAAAGTTTCCTTTGTATTTAAGAACCTTTCATTAGGGTTTTAGATCTGTTTGTGATTATGTATAAAATAGCATATTTTTCCTGTATTCAGAAAGAAAAGGAAGTGTCTAATGTTTTTGTGGATGTTGTTAGAACAGGGAGCCCAGGCACTGTCTTATCACCCTCATAGGTAGCTAGGTTTGTGTTCCCTAAGAAGCTGTCTTGTTCAACACAGATTATGTACTTCCTATATCCTATACATTCTATCTCTCGGCAGAGTCAAATGCGGGGTTTGTTATTTTCTTGAAATTATTGGGGTATCTGCCCTGTTTAAAATGCAGACACTGGAAAAGGAAACTTTAATAGGCAGTAAATGTTACAGTAAAGTAATAAGGAGGAAAGACACAGTAATAGCAACTTTATGTAACTTCCTTTGATCCTTATGATAGTCTTTTGAGGTCAGTGATGTTATCCATACTTTACAAATGAGAAAAGTGAAACTTGGGTTAAGTATCTGATCTAAAGTCAAGTCAGTTGTAATTTACTTGACTAAGTGGAGGAACCAGTGTTGAAACTCAGGTTTGGCAGGTTATAAAAGCCCCATTCCAAAGCCCATATTCTTTCACCTTTCCAGTATACCAGAATGCATGACATGAGGCTCCAGTTTTTTAAATGTTTGTGTCGTACTAGACAAGCTACATTTATTGATCCATTTATTATTGATCAGATATACTACACATATAACTGGTAATTAGGTCATCCCATTACTATACTGAATTGATATATGCTCCCTTAACACTGGTAAATTTAGGCTCTTTTGAAATATTAAAAATAGCTTGTATACTGATGCATATTTGGTTCAAGAAATGTTTGTTGAATGAATTTAAGGGATTAGTAGGGTTCTAAAATGAATTAATTCCTTTGCCATTAGGGAAATAAGACATAGCTAGGAATTCTAATACAGGGAGACAGAAGTGCTGTTGGGAAGCACAAGGAGTGTCCATTTACACTGTTTTTTCAAATGACCTGGGCAGATCAAACCCATGTTGTGCAGGGGTCCTAATTGTAGTCCTGTCATTTCTGAATCTATCACATAAGTTTTTATTACCTGCTATATGGGAATGGAATGACCTTACAGGTAAAATAGCAGCCTTTATTTATGAACATCTGGTTGAGCATTTGGAGGATCAGAGAAGACACTGAACTGGGGAGTAAGTTTTCATTCAGGATTCTGTTCAGTTATTTTGTAGTATTTACAAATATATGTGGCACTTTTGTTTCCCTCTTAAAGAAAGCATATGTGGAGTTATCCAGCTTGTGAAAGGAGGGTTTTATTTCCTCTTTTCGCATATATGTTAAGTTGAATAGAGTTGGTCATGAGCATCATCTAGGGTTCATGCTTCTTTAGTACTCACTGGATGTGTGACAGTGTTTGAAGTCTGCTGTCATGTAATTCAAGGCATTAAGAAAAGCCTCACGATATTAAATCCTCACAGAGAAATAATTGCATTGTGAAATCTTTTATTAAATCCAAAGCAGTATTTCCCATTTGTCTTTAATCCTAGTATTTAACTAGTAAAAGTTCTTGAAATCAGGTGACTAAGAAGGCAGTGTTTTAAAATGGGAAGAACATTGGACTTGGGAGTGGCAAGGCTCATTTATCTGATGCTTGACTCTGTGGGCTGGGGCAAGTTCTGAAGCCATTTTCTCAACTATAAAATGAGTAAAGTAAGGTAGTTCTGAGGTCTTTTCTGCACCTCATATTTTGAGTCTGAACACTTCTTTTATTTTTTTGTTTCAATGAAGAGTTTCAGAAATCAAAATTGCCTAAAGAGAAGGAAAAATGTCTTTTAAAGTTTAATACTATTTCTTGAGCTGTCTACTTCATTTCTCATGGTTTAGATATAAGATTGTGACTGTAGATTGTAGAGAACCTAGATGGCGGCATAAGGTATACACCTGTACATGCTGCCTCCCACAACCACACCAAAACTACAACTAAAAGACAAAATGGTTATCATCCAGAACCACAGGAAAGCTGGCCGAGTGGAAGTTCTACAACTAGAAGGAAAGAAAAAAGCGCATTGAGACTGGGTAGGAGGTGCGGAGGTGCCAAGAGCAGAGGTACGGAGGCATGCGAAACAGGCTGGCAACTGGGTGCACTGTTTTTTTCAATTAGAAGGGAGATACAAGCTCCCGACTGCTCTGAGCTCCAGTTTCCGGCGAGACTCTGGGGACCCAGACTCCTAAGGGGAGAAACTGGACTGTCTGGCATCGGGTCAGAAAGCAAGGGTGGCTTTCTCGCATAGGTGCTCGCAGGGATCATTGTTACTTCGTGGGGCACGGGACACAGAGACCCAGAGTCACTAAGACGTGTGACTGACAGCCATCGCTGTTTGCTCCACCCTGGTGATTCCCTGAGACCCCGCTCCACCCAATTTACAACCCACCCAAGCTCTGCGCAGAGGCTTTTGCATATGAATGTCCTGTCCTTTCACAGCCTAACCTAACAAACTGCAGCTGGGTCAGAGAGCTCCAAAACTTTCAAACCCCAAACAAAGAGGAGAAATCTGCAGATCTCGCTGTAGCTACTGCTGGGTGGCCTCTTTGCACCTCCTTGGAGATCCAGGAGCCAGTGTGCCCAGTGGTCAGATACCAGATTTCAACTCCTCACATCCATAAGTGACACACTCAAGAGGCAGACTCAGTGAGCACTAAAGCCCCACTGAAGCAAGTCCTGCCCCATAAGGGTGTCTCCAGCACAGCAGTCCTTCCACTATAGACACAACGGTTCCTCACAGCCAATTAGCCTGGAGGTCAATTTCTCCCAGTGATACCAACAGCAATCAAGGCTTAACTACAACAAGACTGTGCACCCAGCCCACAAAGGAGCGCACCAAGAGTGTCTACCTTAGGTGATTGGGGAGGCTGAGCCTCTGGGCCCTATAGGACACCTACCACACAAAGCTACTCTATCAACACAGGGAAGTGGCTAAAATGCGGAGACAAAGAAACATGTCACAA
>NW_006288615.1:3472958-3479063 GCF_000327345.1 Myotis davidii
ATTATATGAAATGCTGAAGGGTATTCTTTAAGAAGAGGAAGAAGAAGAAAAAGGTAAAGATAAAAATTATGAATAACAAAGTGACTACAAATACATATCTATCAACAAGTGAATCTAAAAAGTCAATTAAAAAATCTGATGAACAGAATAAACTGGTGAATATAATAGAAGCAGGGGCATGGAAAGGGAGTGGACTGACAATTCTCAGGGGAACGGGTGTGTGAAGGGTCCGGGAAGAGATTGGACAAAAATCTTATACCTATGGATGAGGACAGTGGCGGGGGATAAGGGCATGGGGTGGGGTGGGAACCAGGTAGAGGGGAGTTATGGGGAGAAAAAAGAGGAACATCTGTAATAATCTGAACAATAAAGATTTATTTTTTTAAAAAAAGAAAAAAGATTGTGACTGTACAATTGTATAGTCTGGCTATAAGATTGGAGAAGGCCAAACCATTAATGAAGCAATGCTTGATTGAGGAATTGGGGGTGGTTTGTGTACCTTTCTACCCCACAGCCCCTCTCTAATTCCTAATTTACAGTGAGCCACAGTTTCTACTTGGTGTATCTTCCCACTGTGTTCAAGGTTGAAAAGATAATTGCTCATTATATACATTTGACCATTTACTATCCCTTATACAGTTAAGCATAGCAGTTGCTGAAATGAGAGACTGCACGAAAGTCCTACAAATGGCACTCATTCCTGACTTCTTTGTAACATGAGACACTGCCTATGTTCCTGTTCTTAGAGGACTGAAGGGACAGCTGTTGCACACAGTGTAAGGTCTCTTAGTTCCTAACCAGATCTAGAAATATGACCTGAATCTCTGTGTACTCAGTATCCATTTTCAGCTACACAATCTGATGTCTTGCTGTGTGTCTGTTTAGAGCCTCCTGGGCAGTGTGTTGGCAAATACCAAGTGTTTCTCTCCAGACTATTCTACATCTTCTCTTTCCTCCTAAAGTGTGCCTCTTCACTGGCCAGTACTTTGTAGGTGTCCTCTGTGAGACAGAGAGGGAGGGAAGTAATGTCGTGAGGCACCACTGAGAGGAAAAGGAAGGACTAGCATGATGAGTATTAATAAGTCTGCAATTGCTAGAGAAGGGTGCCTGCTTTTCTAACAGGACTTTGAAGGAGAGGCAAAGAGAAACATAGATATTCTAATAAGAAGAGGGACTTAAAGAGAACAGACTGAAGGTTGTCAGAGGAGCAAGGGGTTGGGGGATTAGGTGAAAAAGTTGAAGGGATTAAGAGGTACTAATTGATAGTTACAAAATAGTCATGGCAATGTAAAGTACGGCATAGGGAATATAGTTAATAATATTGTAATAACTGTGTAAGGTGCCAGGTGGGTACAGGAAATATTGAGAGAATACTTGGTAAATTATGTGATTATCTAATCACTATGCTGTATACCTTAAACTAATACAAAATAATATCGAATGTAAACTGTAATTGAAATATACATATATGTATATATATAAGAAGAAGAGGGACTTAAACCCTAAGTATTAGAGGCTAAGTCCTGCTTGGTTTTGGACTGTCCTAGCCTAAGAAAGGCACCATGATACAGCATAGTGCATGTGGTTGATTTTATCACTGTGCTCAGTAACTAAATAGAACTAAAATGTATTTCACTGTAGCTAATGCTGTATTTGAGTAAACAGTCTCTGATCAAGAGGGTGTTTAGGGCCGGCTGGCGTGGCCCAGTGGTCGAGCATCAACCTATGAACCAGGAGGTCATGGTTCGATTCCTGGTCAGGGCACATGCCCGGGTTGCGGGCTCGATCCCCAGTGGGGGGCGTGCAGGAGGCAGCTGATCCATAATTCTCTCTCATCATCGACGTTTCTCTTTCTCTTTCTCCCTTCCTCTCTGAAATTAATTTAAAAAAATCTTTTTTTTAAAAAGAGGATAGTTGGTTCTAAAAAATGCATTCAGACTGAGGTTATGTGGCACTTAATATACCTTAGAACTAAAGGGTTTCCATTATGTAAAACAAGGTCCTCCTGACAGCATGTCGTGGTTATCCTGTGGCCTCTGCAGGAGGATGCATATTGACTGATGTGACTTCACCAGCCAAGGTTCCTGGCTGAGGCCTTAGAGTTTTTCTTGTATCAACAATAGTACATTTTTCTTTTATCCAGCTATACCATATGCTTTCATCTAACATGCCTTTCCTCCCACACAGTCCTCCAAATGAAAATGTATCCTTCCAAAGTATAGCCTGTAACAGTGTGTCTTCCCTGTTTATGCTTTTCTCTTAGATAAGTCTTGCATTCAGTCAAAGAAAAAGAAAAGTCACACCTTCTGTACTCTGGGGCCCTCTCTTCACAGGTGGAGCAATTCTGGAGGTTTTACAGCCACATGGTACGTCCTGGGGACCTGACAGGCCACAGCGACTTCCATCTCTTCAAAGAAGGAATTAAACCCATGTGGGAGGTGAGGACTAAGGGCCTCAGCAAGTTGAGGGGTTTTTTTTGGATGGGGGATGGGGGGAGACGGGGAGGCTAGCCCTGCCAAGGTTAAAAAGTACTTTAAAGCCTTCTTTCAAAACTGCATTACTGTTTGGTACATCCTTAAGAGCTGGGGACCTCCAGGAAAAGACACTAGTGCCATTGCTTGTCTGGGTCGGGTGGTGCTGGGTGGTTTTGAAAGATTGTTTCATCACTAAAATGGTATGTAACAACATTAAAGGATAGATTTCATTTAAAAAAACATTTTTTTTATTAGTTAAGGTATTACAAATGTGTCCTCATCCACCCCATTAACCCCTAACCTCCCCCCCACACACAAACTCATGCTCCCATCCCTTACAAGTCCTTCAGTTGATCTTAAAATTTTTTAAGTATATATTTTTATTGATTTCAGAGAGGGAGGAAGAGGGAGAGAGATAGAAATATCTATGATGAGAGAATCATTGATCGGCTGCCTCCTGCATACCCCACACTGGGAATCAAGCCTGCAACCCAGGCATGTGCCCCAACTGGGAATCAAACCACGACCTCCTGGTTCATAGGTCGACGCTCAACAACTGGGCCACAATGGCTGGGCTGTTTTTTTTCCTTATTCCCTTAGAATTGGCTGTGTGTGTAGTATATTACCATAATATACTTATGATTAAAGTGGGTAAAAAATAAGCTTACAGGCACTAATTGGAGACCCAGAGCTGATCTCTTTGCTTTGCTAAAATCCATCTTTTATTCTGATACCATGGCATTTTTCTAGAAGACAAATATGATCACACCTTCCCTCCCACCCACCCACCCACAGAATTACAAATGTTATGCAGCTCTCCGTTGCTCACATGATCTTGCAGCTAGTTTACCTTTCAGGCCTCGTCTCCCATCACCTCCACATCTTCCCTTTGGTGCTGCTGGACCTTCCTTTGACTCTCCCCATCTCACACTCAAGTCTGCGCAGATTCATGCTCTTCCCAGTGCCTTCAGCCTCTTCACCTGCTCTACCTGGCTGACTCCTGTGTCCCTCAAGACCCAGCTTAAATTTCCCCTCTTCTTGAGTATTTTCTGTAGGTCTCATTCTTCTTTTTTTTTTAAATCTTTTTGGAGGTCTCATTCTTTAATTTACTATGCATACCTCTGATACAGCAGCTCTCAACAGACTATCCTGCTGTAATTAATGTTCTTGTCTGTCTCCTCAACTAGACTGGGTCTGGGAGAGACTGTGGGTTCCTATTTGTGTATTTGGGACATGAGGACACCTGGTAAACTCTTAACAAAGTGAGGCATGATCTGTGTTTGAGAGCTGACATTTTATTTTGATTACTAAAGTAGTTTCAAAAAAGGATTTTTCTTTTTTTTTTAATCCTCACCTGAGAATATGTTTATTGATTTTAGAGAGGAAGGGTGGGAGAGAGAGAAACATCGATGTGAAAAAGTAACATTGATTGGTTGCCTCCTGTGCATGCCCCAACCAGGGATCAAACCTATAACCTAGGTATGTGTCCTGACTGGGAATTGAACCTGCAATCTTTTGGTGTACGGGGTGATGCTCCAACCAACTGAGCACCTGGCCAGGGCAGAATTCTTTTTTTTTTTTTTTCAATTCTAGGGCAGAATTCTTTTTAAATCTTATGTTCAGACACTTTTTGTAATGGCTTGTATAAGGATCCCCACGTTGTTTTTCTTTGTTTTCTGTCTCTTCTCTTCCTACCATTTTTCCTATAAAGTTGAATAATTGGAAAGTGACAAAACCTTTTAGTGTTCATGCAAAAGAAAAAGGAGCTGTGAAACCATATTTTAACTTTAATGCTTTCTGTCTTTTTATAGGATGATGCAAATAAAAATGGTGGCAAGTGGATTATTCGGCTGCGGAAGGGCTTGGCATCGCGTTGCTGGGAGAATCTCATCCTGGCCATGTTGGGGGAACAGTTCATGGTTGGGGAGGAGATCTGTGGGGCTGTAGTCTCTGTCCGGTTTCAGGTAAGTTTCCTGCGGGCAGGTCTGGTTTCATGTGTTGCCTTTGCTCTCCTCACTGCCTCTGGTTTGCTTTGATGAGTCCCTCTGTTCCTCCTGTAGGAGGACATTATTTCAATATGGAATAAGACTGCCAGCGACCAAGCAACCACAGCCCGAATCCGGGATACGCTTCGGCGAGTGCTTAATCTACCTCCCAACACCATTATGGAATACAAAACCCACACCGACAGCATCAAGTACGTGTTGGGGGGGTTTGGGGGTCCATATCCCTAACCTTAGCAGAAGTAGGTTCTTAGTTGGGTCCGGAGGAATATGGTCGTACAGGAGACTGACTTGTGGAGAAAGTACAGAGCAGTCTTCCCCTCTAATGCTTCTGGCCACTTGTAGCAGCTCTTTGCTGGTGAGGCTCCCTGCTTACCTCACTGTATCAGAGAGAGCCCCTCTGCAGAATTCCAGTTGCAGTGCCTGGGCTGGCTTTATTTCCATGGGCTGTCTTGTCTTTCATTGGCTAACCACTGTCTTAAAATGAAAGACAAAGTGCTCTCCTTTTTCTTGCTGTTTTTAAAGATAATTTCACTGAACAAGAAGGTCCTCCCTGTCCACTCCAACCCCTACTTTTGCATGTCTTTTTAACCTGTTAGCTTCAGTCTGTTTCTTTGTCCTGGGAAATTAACTTCTTATCAGGAATGTGACTCCCATTTCCTTGTGTGTAGAGCTGAAATCCTAGAGGAAGCAGATGGAGTGTTTGTGAGAGTAGAATCGAAGAGAAGCATGAATGCCAATAGGAAATAAGCTTTGCTTTGCCCTCTTCCTAGGACTTAGGGGAATGGAGCCAGACATCCTCACAGAATCACTGGTTACGGTTGCTCCTTCAGTGATTGAGTGTCAGGAATAAGTTCAGGTTACTATGATGAAGTTGTGGGGAGTGGCTGTTAGATTTTCTCAAAACTGGACGGAGAGCTAGCCAACTAGGAGTCGGGACTTTTAGGGTTAGTTCTCTCCTTTGACTCCAGCATCATTGTGTGCCTTTGGCAAGTCTCTGCCACTCTGCTTCAGTTCCCCCGTCTGTAAAATGGGGGATAATGATAACTTTACCTAACGGGGTTGTTGGGAGGCTGATTGAATCTTGGTAATGGAAGGTCCTCAGATGGAGACGGCTCTTACAGGGCCAAGTATTATTGTTGCTGTCATCATCATCATCATTAGAAATGATATCATCATAATGTTATTCTTATTAAAGACCATAATGAGCCCAGTGATGGTGTTCAGCAGACAGACCACTTTGGGAGTCTTTTTCCCATGCAGTCACAGATAATGTTGTGGGTGGAGTTAGCTAAAACTAGCTAAGGGCCAGTTTTTAACTGGGAATACTGCCATAGGAGTTTGTTCATAATGGAATGGCTGCTTATGACTCATTGAAGCAGCCAGGAGTTATTAGCTGGCCATTGCCCTGGTTGCTTGACTTAGCAGTCCTGGGTAGCATTGTTTTTCTCTAAGCACATTTTCCCTATTCTTTGTTCTGGGGTAGAAGCAGTTTCTGCCCTCCAGCTAGACTCAGTGGAGGCTGGAGAGGTCCACACCTACTTTTTCTAGGATTCTTACATTCAAGATTTCTAAAACACCCCCCATTCCCTCCAAAAGCAAGGTTTTCACCTGGATAGGAAAGGGAA
>NW_006288615.1:3479104-3488414 GCF_000327345.1 Myotis davidii
TTCCCCTTTCCACTGTTCTACCTTGCTAATGCCCTGGGGCAGTTTTTCCTGACTTGTAGAACTGCATTCAAGTCCTTACAGAGTTTAGGAGAGCCTGTGGGCTTTTTGCCTTAGATTGCTGCTCACTGCTTTATCCAGAGGTCTGCCTAGTACTCCAGTCTGCAGCTACAGGGACCAAAAAACCCTCCTTGACACCCAGATGCTACTTTCCCTGCGTCTCCCTCTCTTTCCTCTCCCAATGTGCCAACCTTTTGCACTTCCACTAGAATGCCAGGCAGGCTGGGCCCCCAAAGGCTCCTTTTTCAAAACCTCTGGAAGCTGAGGGTGAATGTGCCATGACCTTCTCCCTCTCTGGATGGCACCATCATTGAAGCTGGCATCATCGGAGTCTCTTGTTCTGTTGGCGTGCTACCTGGAAGATTCTTCTGTCCTGGACAAGAGGAATTGGAAGAGCATTTTATGTTTTAAGAACAGGCTGACACACAGCAGCTACTACAACAGCTGAGATCACTTAATAAATGGTGCTAAACTAGCTTGTCTCATGCTCTTGCTCTTTATGGTGCATCAAAGAAGTGGCTTTTCAAACTGACTGTCACCATATTAAGGAACGGCACAGACTTCTCCATGGAGGGCCATTGGGGGAATGCAGCCTCATTTCCATAAGCCCATTGTACAGTGTCATGTGGTATTTGTTCTACTTCTGCTGAGGTCTGACATAATGAGAGACATCTAGCTCTCAACATGAGACCCGTTTTCTGGTCCTTGAATTTCAGTCTCCATCTAGTCACGCTGATTAACAAGAGCAGTGATTTCTGATGTAGAATTCAGCTTGAAAGTCCTTAAGGTCGGAAAGGGAGGGGCGGGATCCTCAGCCTTTGCTTTGCTGACATCATTTGCTTTTACTTCAAAAAAATCTCTTGCTTGGAGGTAAATTCCTGCTTCCATCTGTGTGTGGCTGTACATATATAGCTTCCTTGCTTGGTGTTAAAGGGGTTTTCTCACTGCCAGGGCTGCCCAAGCCACAGCTCTTTGCCAGTCTCTCCCTTCCGCTTTCCCTTCAGGGCCAGGTCATCCTCCTCTTTGGGCTAACTCTGCTTGCAAGGTCTCACTGTTCTAGCCCTTCCCATTCTCCCAGGGTAATTGTGCCTTAGAATCTGAGGAGGGGAAACATCTTCATCCTCCGTGAGTTTGCTCCTTAGGTATCTGACTGCAGCACGTGCCAGCCCCTCACATGCTTTGTGGCTTGGCTTGTGTAACCTGCAGCTTGGCCTGCAGGCCCTAACCTGCATGTACAATTGCAGCAGGCCTTATGTTACTTCAGGCTTTCTTGGGAGCTACACCAAAACCAAAAATAAACATTTTTGCAGACACTGGGTCAGGTTGCCTGATAGTATCTGTGAAGGTGGCTATGGGCGTAATGTGGAAGTTTCCAAAGTGGCTGTTCCATTCTGGCAGCAGCACCCTATGCTTGTACCATCCTGACTGACCACCAGTCTCCACGTGGCCTGTGATCCCACAAAACACACATTGGGACAGCACCCTGGGCTCAACTTTCTGGAGGTGTTTGTGTCATTGCTTCTTTGTTTATTGCACATACAAAATTGGTTGAAGTCTCTAGAAAATGTTATGTGGAAATGCCTATTCTCTGTTTTCAGCATTTGTCAAAGAGTTACCTCTTATGGCCTTTTCCCTCTTGCCTTCTGCTATTATGTTACATGTATTGACCTTAATTTCACCTAATATAATTGGTCCAGGGGATGAGCTTGACATCACCTTCCTAAGTTGATCAGAAAGCACCAAAATGATCTTGAGCCCCCCTCCGATCCTTGTCACATGTGAACAGAAGTCAGAACTGGTCTGCTTTACTCCCTTCCTGTGCCTCTCACAGGTATGGCTTTGCTTGAGCCAAGGAACAGCAGCTCCTGGGATTTGAGAATTTAAGGGAAAATGAAGGAAAAAGGTATTCTGGAGAATACTCCCAAGTGTTCTGGCGGGACTTTTTGTAGGAGTGGCCTAGATTTCTCAGTCAAATATACCTCCACCTTGCTGTGTTTCCAATGTCCTTTTTCAACTGTTTGGTTTTCCAGCCTGCCCCTAATCAAACTGCTTGTGGCCTTTTCCTGCTACGCTCCTAGGTGAGCTGAGAGGCACACACTGCTGCTCACATCACCAGAGCTTCCTTGCTACAGAGGGGACGCCTGCCTGCTGCCTCCTACCCTTGTGTTGTCAATAGCAGGTCCCACTGAGAAACGGGAAACTTGTTAGATGGAGTGTTCGCTTCAGGTGCATGGCTCCTAATGAGGCCAATCGCGTTAAGGTTTATAGGTTTGGGTCCTCACTTTGTCCTCCATTTTGAGAAGAAATCTAAGACAGACTTGCAACCCAGAATCGTGGGACCCCCAGGATAAAACTGGGCACAGTTTTTGTGAGGAAATAACTCTTGGAATAGTGCCGTTGAATCCCTTTGTGCATCTGGCCCGGATGGAAGAGGGGAAGACAGGGCCAGCTTCACTCAGTAGGCCACAGTGTTGGGGAAAGTGACCAGACCTCTCTGCAGAGAAAGCTGAGGGTAGGTGACTTTATTTCTTTATTCTAGAGGAGAAAAGGGTCAAATCATGGGTAATTTCTTTAACCTTTTTAGATTTCATTATACTTAAACATGGAACTTTGTAGGCAGCAACTAAATATCCCTTGTGTTGTGGCTAAATCAACCCGATGGCACTGGATCACACCGGTGTTAACTGCTGGCCTGCCTTATGAAAGGTACTCCTTACTGATGTTCAAAGTAAAGAAAGCCCAGACTAGCAGGAGGCAGAGCTTGTCCATGAGTATTGAGGGCCAGCTGAGTGCAAGACTATGAACAGGCTGTAGGTGGTGGGAGGATGGGACACATTCGGAGTTACACAGAAATGGACCTCTGTGCTCAGTTTGCTTTCTGGTAAGTGAGCTGAAACGAGTGGTCTTTAAAGGACTCTTTTGATTCTGTCATTTGAAATTGTTCAGAATTCTCTGTAGGCTATATTAATCTCACTTATTCTTTTAGAAACTTCATTCATATGACACTTTTAACATTTACTAGTAACTTCTTTTTTTTTACCTTTAAAAGAAGCAAGTTTTAATGTTACCAGTATGAGTGGGATGTCATATGGAAAAGAGTAGAATGTTCGCACCTAGCTTTAGGCAAGTGATTTGTTGACCTACATTGTACCAGTGATTATGAACAACTAATTTATTTCCACTGTATCCATGTGAGGAAAATTCTTCACCCAGATTCCTCATGTTGAGGTTTAATATGTGAGGAAGATACTTCTGAAGAAAATGGGAGGCCAGTTTAATACCAGAATGGGTTAGTGTAGGTTTTTGACAGAGAACTGCTCTGTTTGGACTAGCGTAGGCCTTTCTGTAAACAAAAGGATACAGGAGATGAAGCTTCAACAAAACCATGTAATTTCTCTGGACATTTAAGTCTCTTAAGATAGAATTTAAATCTCAATGTTAAAATGAGAGGGGGGTTTCCTGGGTCATTGCCCAAGCATCAGATTTTGCTCTACCCGTGTCTTAATTTGGAATGAAGTGAAAGGGCCTTCTGATGTCACTCCTGGACTCACAGAGCTCGTCATCGCGTTCCCGTCACCAGAATGGGCTGTGAAACAGATTTCTTGATGTGGAAATTGTTTGAACTAACAGAGACTGGCACACTTGTTTGGTGGTTTTATACTTTCTTCAGTTATCATATATTTGTAATTTTGGTAATACTCTCTGAAGAAACCATTAACTGTACATCAACTTCTTATTCTAAGAGGTAGATAATGAATTTATAAATGCTCCTGTTCAAAAGGGAAATACTGATGAAACACGTATAAGTATCACCTAGAAGAGTGAATTTGTTGTGCCAAGTCTCTGTATTTAATCTCTCCCTATTTAAAAAAGAAGAAAAGCTACCTTTAAAAAGTCTGGTAAAAATTGTATTTTAGTGGCCATAATCTAAGCCTGTAGTAAGTGACACAATATGTTGTCATCTGGGGTATTGTCATCCCTTTAAACCAAGGATGAATAATTGGCAAAAAGGAATTTTAGGTTTAGAAGCCTCAAATAACTCCATACACACACACACACACACACACACACACACACACACACACACACACACACACAATTCCCAGGGGACTTACCAGACATTCTGTCCTAGTGGGGCTGAGAAGTGGCTGGGGCTAAAGTTAGGACATCACTTCTTCAGAAAATGAGGTGGTAGGGCTTTCGGATGCATAGGGACTCGGTTTCTCCTGTTTTTCAGCCAGCAGTCGCCAAGGGCTCTTTGTTGAGCACACTCAGAGACTGTGTACCCCTCGATCACATTCTTAGTCCTCCTAACCCCTGTTTCTGAGTTAATCAGCGTGGAAGTCATGAGCATTGTTCCTGGAAATGTTGACCTGTGACCTGCACATCTTAAATTTTTCTTTCTTACACAGCTTAAATTTTAAGAGACTTACATAGGTATATTCTGAAACAACCTGGTACAAATTTGGGGTCTGAAGTTAGAAGGGTCAGAAGGTTGAAAATGTGAAAACTGAGAGGTAGTTTCCCCATTGCATCTTTAGACACCATAATGCTGTCGGGTCCCTGCCATTAACCTCAAGGTGAGGCCCGATAAGAAAGTTCCTGCCACCTGTCCTCACCTCCCACTGCTGCCCTTGCTCCAGAGAATCGGGGGTGTCTTCTGTGATGGCTGAGCTTATCTCTGACCTCATTGGCCTCCCCGGTAGACTTGTTGAAGGAGTGGATACAAAGCCTCGCGGGAATAGTGAGGGCCAGTCTTCACCAGTGGATCCTCCAGGACAAGTGCCAGCTATCCCTAAAGGCACTGGCATTACTGTGAATCTGAGGGAAAGTCCAGGTGGGAACGCTTATTGCTATGCTTCCAGGTACTGTGGGCTGCACTTGACCTTGAGGGTATCTGGAATGGGATGTGGGGTTATGTGTTCTCTCTGTTAAAAAGCTTTTGATCTGAATGTGCTATTATGTTTTTTGTCTCTGGTTTGCCAGGGCCTGGGAGGAGTTTCATGGCCTGGTGAACAGCAGCGGCCGCTGATCGGACGCTCCCCTCTGTCTCTCATACTCAGGGTAGGGCCTTGTCAATCTTCTCTGTAACCTTTTGTCATACCTCTCAGCCATAGGACTCCTCTTTCCCAGGGGTTGTGCCCTCCTCACTTGCCCCAACCTTGTTCTGCCAGCATGGAGTCAGCTCCAAATCAGCTCCAGCCTCTCTGACTGATTGTCAGTCTCAGAAAACACTGGGTCCAGACATGTTTTGGGGTGAACCCTGGGCAGGCCACTTAACCTCACTGTACCTCCGTTTCTCACTTGGAAAGTGAGGTTTCACTGACATCTCTCAGATCTCTTCGGATGACAGCATTTCATGATTATAAATGTGCCACAAGTCCTGTTTCTTTTGCTCAGATGTGGCCATTTTAAACGATCTGACAGTGTCCTGTACTTACATGGAGTAGGTGAGAGGTATGTCTCTTGCTTGCTGGCGGTGTTTGTCAGTTATGAGGAGCCAGTGGTAGAACTTTGATGTTTTCGCAGTGAGAGGGCGGGGCAGATGCCGGGCTCCATAGGAGACAGCTCCTGTGTGTACTGTAATAACCATCGCACGTTTCCCAGCAGGGAGAGGCCTTGAGATGTTGAAGGCCAGGCCAGATGAAGCATTCACTGGGAGAACATCTGTATATCGGTTAGGAGAGTGTCTCTTGGTTGAGCACCACTCAACATGTCTGCTGCTGCAGCAGGGAAGTTGAGTGCATTTATTCAGGATGAGAGAGGTAGATGGAAGGATAGGATCTGTATAGGCCTGACCTGAGATTGTTTTCCTGGACATCACCCCCCATACCACCACCACCACCACCACCACCATTCCTAAGAAAGGATTTCTAAGTATGGAACAGATCACATCAACAGTATTAGCTGCTTCAGAACTCCACCTTCCCAGGGAGGAAGTGAGGCTTTTCAAGAAGAGGAGACCTGCATTCCACAGATGGGCTAAAGAGAGAGGGTGACACTGTGAGGGACAGATGCTGGTGGGCAGGGGTCTGAGGACTCGGGATAGACAACAGTCCCAGAACTTTTGCACACAAACATGATGCCACACCTCTTTTTAAAATGGTTTAATTCCCATATTATAAATTCAATTTTAGATAATGTTAGATTTTTTAAATTGAAGTTTAAAAGGTTTCTCTGTAAAGTGTGGTCAGCATGGAATCTGAGATGACTGCTAATATGCAGGAGGGATGAGAAGCATCAGCTGTACAATTAGATACATTGATTTGCAGGCTGCAGAATAGATACTTAAAGTTTAATTTCCGGAGGCCTGGTGCTATATGGAATTGTTTAATAATATTACCATCCATATTTAATTATTTCTAAGATAACCTTTTTTTTTTTACCCCTAAAATTGGAATGCTTACAGTGAACGTAATAAAGATTTTTGTCATAGTTTAATTGGCAATGTTTACTTCTTAAAGTACATGAAATGATGATACCTTTAAAAGTCAACAGCATCTTAGGTCCATGAAAAAAAAAAAAAAAAAGCCTTAAAATGAAATTGGAATAATCAGAATGGAAGAAAATTTAAAATTATTCCCTCTCCCTTTAGCTAACACTAAATCTCCCAGAAAAAATTTCAGAGTTGCTTTGAAAAGTCCTATCTGTGCATGATTGCCATTTTACAGTCTGTGTTCTCCCTCCTCCCCATTCCCTGTCTTTTTTATGGGAAGATGAAGGAGGTAATTCTGTTCTTTGAGGCACGGACTTGGAAGTCTGAGAGGAGTATTAGAGTCTAATAAAAAAAATGCCCAGCTTACTCCATTGTCTTAACAGACTTGAGAAGGTCTTCTTCATATTTCATCTCTATTGATTGAACCTTGAAGGAAGTGCTCCCAGAAGATGCACACACCAGCTCGTGTTGTTGGAGCTGCCATTTCAGGCGCCTCTGACATTTAGCCTCTCATCCTCTCTTTGCATTTTCCCCTTCCAAGGAGATCATGATCTGTGAAGGAATAACAACTGCTATTTAAATAAATTCTTATTAAACTACAGTACTTCTCCTCTCTCTGATGTTTTATGCCATTCTATATGGCTGCTAATATTTTAGGACTATTTCATTTGATACCCCCATTACAAATCAATATTGCCCTTCCAACCATGCCTTCACTGAAGTCCCTGTCAGCTGCTGGGAGAGGATTCTGGTTACTTTTGTCTGGGCTGGCAGGCACAGAACAAGTGTTCTGTATCTTTGGGGAATGTAGTTGGTGTGGTCACTCAGTGAGAGATTAGACATTGAAATTGGTCCCACTGCACCTAGGACCTTAGCAGTTTTACTTAACATGCAGGAGGGAGCCCGAGCTGGCCTGGGGTGGACATAGTCAGGAAATGTTCCCCTGAAGTGCATGGATACTTAAGCCCATGGGCCAATTTGTAACCGCTCTCAGAGCCCCCATCAGAGCAGACACTCAGGGAGGGCTTCTCCTAGGTGGCTCCCAGCCCTCCCTAAAGGACCAGAATCATTTTGATACCCCCAATGGGCATCAACATAGGGGCAGGTTTCTCTAAGAGCAGGAGGCATTTTTCTGAGGAACCGACCACCCTACTCCCCCGTGGCTCTCTCCTCAGGAATTAACTACCTTATGCTTAGCTCATTCTTTCCAGAGTTTGTACTTGTCCATTTCTCTAGAAGTACAAGAAGGTGATTATTTTGAGGCAGAGTAGATTAGAAAGCTGTTTCAAATGTGAAGTTAGAAGCCAATTTCGATGGAGTTCTGCTATTTCTGAGGCCCTGTCATCAGGATAGAGGGTCATCCAGTAGAGAAAGTCCCTCTGGCACTGTGGGTCTTTTGGCTCCCGTGTCCTCTGCCCTGGCGTGTAAAAATCTTCTGGAATGAGTTAGGATAATGTAGACACCTTTTTAAAAATATATAGATTTTATTGATTTTAGAGAGGAAGAGAGAGATGGAAACATCAATGATGAGAGAGCATAATTGATCAGCTGCCTCCAGCATGCCCCACAACTGGGATCAACCGTGACCTCTAGTTCATAGCTCAACACTTAACCACTGAGCCACGCTGGTTGGGCTACTGTGGACATCTTGATGTCTGAAAGCCCCTTTACTAAATTCACAGATGAGAATGTAAATTTTTTCATTTTTAAAAACACCTTTCATATCAAAAACAATAAAACTTCTGATAGTCCACGCACCTTCTCAGCATTGCTAGGCGGCTGGAGGGGCTAGCTAGCAGGAGTTCATGCGGGGTTTTCTAAATTTTAGTTTGCTTTTAAAAGAACAAAAGCCCATCTTTTTATAAGAAAACAAAAGTCGCCTGTGGCCTTTGCCATTTCCTGTCTCCATTCTCCCTTTCCCTCTCTTAGTCTCTCTGTGCATTGCAGCTGGGGTGAGGGACAGAACGGAGGATCAGTTCTCAGCTGGTTTGAGGTGAACAAATTCCTCAGACTAAATTTGGTACCAGGCTGTTCTCAGCCTACTTGTTTTAGAAAGGCTGGACCCATGCCAACTGCCACCAGCCTGTCATTGTCAGGAGCCTGTCACCCATCCTGTTGCTCTTTCTGATCCTTTATATCAAACTGGAAAAACAGTTGATTCTCCTGGCTTCTTTACTCCTCTCCTCCCCTTTTCCATTTTACAGACCTTAGCATGATTATAATGTCTTAGGTTTTCTGACTCTGAAGAGATCTAGACAATATAAATAATTAGAATAAATATTAAATATCTAAATGGGAAATTGTTATAGAGCTCTTCAGTTTACCTGCCACAGAAAGAAAAATTTGTTTCTGGCCCAATCCCAGCACAGTACAGGAATTCTTCCAAAAGATGGTCACCTACTTATGGTGGTGACATCTTGAAAATGCTCTTCTTTACATCACTAACCAGCTGAAAGGGTTCATCCAAATCCTTGTCTGCCATCTCTCTTATGCCAAGATAGATCATTCTCCCATAGTCAGAAAATTCTCTGAATCTACTCCCACACCCGCCGCCTTTCTAGTCACTCATCTTATTTCTCCCTGCTCATTGACTTCTGTCATCCAGTTGCTTAATGGGAATAGAGGTGGCATCAAAAGGAAGAGATGGGCCCTGGCTAGTTTACTCAGTGGTTAAAGTGTTGGCTGACGGACCGGAATTGTCTCAGGTTCAATTTCCAGTCAAGGACACGTACCTCAGTTACAGGCTTGATCCCCAGGGCTTGTGCAGGAGGCAACCAATTGATCTGTCTCTCACATCAATGTCTCTCTCTCTCTCTC
>NW_006288615.1:3488533-3497133 GCF_000327345.1 Myotis davidii
CTATAAAAAAAAAAAAAAATCTACAGAAAAAAATGTCTTTGGGTGAAGATTTAAAAAAAAAAGGAAGAGATGAAACAGAACAAACCATTTCTTCCTAACTACTCCTTTGTTAGAGATGTCCTCTGTCGTGTAGACTCAGTGTTACAGCACATCATCCCAAGAGGGCTCAGAAGTAGCACACACACATTAGTTATACTTGCTTTTCTGTCTTAGGATCAGGTACATTCCTTGTCATTTGCTAGCTATTTCTGGCACCTCAGTGGGGTCGGTCCTTTTATTTATTTTTTATTGATTTCAGAGAGGAAGGGAGAGGAGAAGAGAGATAGAAACATCAATGATGATAATGAATCATTGATCGGCTGCCTTCTGCACGGCCCCTACTGGGGATCAAGCCTGCAACCTGGCTATGTGCCCTTGACCAGAATCGAACCCAGGACCCTTCAGTCCACAGGCCGACGCTCTATCCACTGAGCCAAACCAGCTAGGGCAGAGTCTGTCCTTTTAAAAGGCCTTTTAAAAAAGATGCTCACCCCATTAAGTTCTCTTTGTGTTAAACTTTCAACTTCTTAGACGGAAATCATTGAAGTACTCAGTAGTCATTGATAAATGAGCTACATGGTCATGCATGTCAGTTATAAAAACACCAGTGGGTTTTTGAGGTAACATCAGTCTTTCCTAGGCAGAGTTGGCCCACAACAGTTCCAGTTTCCCGTCCATCTGTGTGCTGTCTGCGGTCACGCTCTTTGTGTAGTGAGGCCTATTAGTCACAGTCAGCCTGCCCCAGCACGGGGGAGAACCCATCCCCTGATAGCAGGAGAAAACTGCTGCCTGGTTGGGCCGAGCATATTCTTTCATCTGAACCCTTGCCCTATGCCCAGTCAGTTGTAGTCATTTTAAGATAGGCCTGTTAAAGCCAAAGTTTCTAGAATGTGTTATTAAAATTAAAGGGAAATAATGATTTTAAAACCAGGTTAATGTTTCAAAATTTCATACAAATTTAAGTCTTAAGCATTGGCCACAGCAGTAGGTAAGGTAAGGTGATCTTGAGTGCCCCTTCCAGCCCTTAGGTTTCCACATTCAAATGGCAATGTGAATTGCTGAGATGTCATTGGATTCTAGTGGGAACAGGGTGGGTACTAGTGGATGGCCAAACCGGTCTGCAGCCAATCTAAGACAACTAACAGGACACATCTTACAGTCTGTCACACACACACATGCTTCTCTTTCAAGAATTATAGCTAAGTTTCACCTCTTGGAATATCCCTTTTAAGTTACTATAAGTTTTGAACCTGTGGTGGGGGGGGTTGTTTCGAGGGTTGTTTGTTGTTTTTTTTAATACATAATACAACCATGTTCAAATTTTTTTTTTTAAGTATGTGTGTGTCTAAAAAAGAGAGAGGTCTCCCTCCCACTCTGACTCAGTCTGCTCAGTTTTCACTGTGTCTCTTCCCCTGCCCCAGGTCACCACTGCTGTTGGTTTCTTATGGAGCCTTACAGAGTTTCTTTATATACAGGCAAATATGAACTATGGCCTTAGTTCCCCCAGCCCTGCTTACATAAAAGGTAGCATACTTTGTGCACATACTGTTCTGCATCCTAACTTATCCACTTCTCTTGAAGATCTTTCCATATTAGTAGGGAGCTTCCTTGTGTTTTCTAAGCTACCCAGTGTCCCATTGTATGAATGTGCCATTACATTAATATTAACTAGTCTCCCTGTTGATATGCATTTGGGTGGTTTCTAATCATTTGCTATTGCACAGTTGAGTTGGAGGGTATGAAGGCACTTGGGAGGCCAGTTGCTGTGCCGGCATTACATTAGTAGGAAGGAGGGTCCTGGACTATGCCACAGTCATGAGGGCCCCAGAGCTGCTTAGTTCAGGTCTCGTGTGTGTGTGTGTGTGTGTGTGTGTGTGTGTGTGTGTGTGTTGCCTATAGAGATGATCAGTGTATTGAATGCTCTATTTTCTCCATTTTTTCTTTCAGGGACAATTCAAGCTTTCGAAATACAAAAATCACATTGTGAACGTACACAAGCTGGCAATAATCCTTTTCCTTAAGTATGTGTGTGTTTGTCCGAAATGGATGGGAGGTCTCCAGCTGGTCCTTCCATCTGCTTACTGAAGGGACGTCCCTTTTGCACTCATTCCTGGAGGATGGATTCTGCTAGACACCCTCCAGCATCGCTGACTTTATAAAGTGGAAAGATGGCAAACGTGACTTTGTAATAGACACACTTTTTTTTAATGGGTTTCTGTGCGGGGAAGTCTAGCCTTTCATTTTGCTATGTGCTGTCCAGATGCCTCGCAGGCTCTCTGTCATGCTCCTCTCTACTGTACAAAGGGTGTCGCAACCACGTGTACCAGCCAGAGCTGTCCACTGAGACGTGTCAGTATTACGAATGTCTGTGCATCCAGGAAAATGTTTTGCTGGAGGTCCCGGGATAGCTGTAAATGCTCTTCTAGTTTTGCCATTAAATTATTGGGACGTTTTGTTTATTTTGCTCCCCTCTTCCCCCAAGCCCACCACCTTCTGAAAATGTGTTACTGATTTTGCATGGTTTCCTGCCTTATGCCCTCTGTCTTCCCTCATGTGGGACTCTTTCCTCTTAGGCACTGCTGCACTTAGAACTATAATCCAGGTGGCTACTCTACGTCCCCTGAGGCAGCTCAGAAGGTGACTGAAAATTAAACTGGAGCGGCATCTGGTTTGTTGGGAGCAGGATTCTAGCAGAGGTTCTGAGTGTGGGATTTGGAGCTGAAGACAGTGTTGAAACCATTTCCCCAGATGATCAGGGCCTGTGTGTGCAGCCTGTTTCTGTGGGTTCTTGCACCCCTCATTGAGGAAGGGAAGCAAAAGCTGGTTTTTGCCAGGTATTAATACTTAGTATGGTTAAGTTCTGTGATCCTGAAACTGGGACAACTGAAGAAAAGGTGACCATGATAGATGGCTTTCTTTGCAAGGCTGTGCCTGTCTGCAGTGGTTAGAGACCTGCTTTCGGTCCTCGTCACCTGGTATATTTTAGGCTACTGCAGGCATGCTTTAGAAATGACCGGGCATGCATCAGAGAAGCTGGGTCATCTGACTCAGAAGGACTGCAGTCAGAGAGGCCAAGAAGCACCTAGGATTGAAATAAGTACTGAGTACCAATCGTACAGCAACCTCCAAGGAGCACTGTCTTACTAGGCTCTTGTGAGCAGAGATCGAAGTACCTTAAATTAAGGTCTCTCCTAAAACCTATCTTTGCAGACCAGGGGTCCTTAGCCACCTGGTCTCAGAGAAGTCGTAGGAGAGTAGCAGGCATTTTCTTATTGTATTTATATTACTCTCCTACTTTCCAACTCCTAAACACCCTCTAATCGCCACTGTTTTGGGATGTTTTTCCCTAAAAACGGAGGAGTACAGGGGCCAAAGGGAGGTGCTTCCGTTATAGGTGAAGTTAGATCGGATAAGATCTAGCAGTGATTTAAACTCCAGGAATGTGAAGAATAAATTCTAGTGCCCGGACCATTGTGAAGGGCTCAGGCAAACAAACATAGGAGCAACATGGCTGAAATGGGGAGCAGAGGCTGCCTCCTGAGGTCTGTGTAGCCCCAGGGAGGTCTGTACTTCTGCCTACACTCAGAATTGCCATGGATATTCCAAAGAGAGCAGACACTTGGATGTGCCCTCCTCTGGGCATCTAGCTGACTATTGTGTGGGTGCGTGTACGCAAAGTGTTCTCGAGTGAGGGATTTGTCACGCCCAGTGCTGAGGTGTATTGTCCATGTTCATGTTGCTTTTTTTTTTTTTTATCTCATTTGTTCAGATCTTTTACTCTTGTATTTTCCAGATCTGCTCATGTCTCCCTTCCACTTTTGAAAGTTATTTTTTTCCACCAAAAATAGGCTGACCCTATATTAGGTCAAACCAGTTCTTTGTTAGGCAGCATCTTACCCTCAGAGCGCTCCAGATACTCTGCCTAACAGCTTCGAATGAGAGCTTGAGGAGTCAGTTCATCCACATCACCCGTTCTCCGGCCTGGCTTGAGAGGTCTTTTCACTTTCTGACTCCATAGGCCTCTGCTGTGCTGAGACATGACACATGCGTGGTTACGGTTTTGTCTGTTCTAGAGACACGGGGAAGGGTGCACCTAACAAATGTAGACGCTGCTGTTGGGATATGGGGAGTCTCCACTTTGAACAGACGGGCTGTTTTCCCAAGACCCCTCTGCTGAGTTTGCCATTTGAAACTGGCCCCTACTCTTCCCCTGTTCTCTTCTCATTTTGTCTTTTTATTCCTGTGTGTGTTTGTGTTTTCCTTGTGACATTGGCAGCGGCAATAAGTTTCTACCCATAGAGAAGCTTATGGTCCACAATGCTCTAGGAATGAATTTCTAAGGATCTGCCAGCGGAGGAGCAGAGGCCGTGGCAGGAGGGATCTAGTGTTGCACTTTGAGAGCCATTGTCTACTGCAGTAATAAATGGAAAGTATCAGCAAGAACTGGGTGTGGCCTCTTCAATACAAGGGAAATGGGCAATCTGTGCACAGGTCTTTGTTTTAAGTGCATTCCAGAACAGAGTATGTGGATGATCCAGACAGTGTCAATATCATAACTATGTTATTAAAATATTCTCTAATTGGTATTAATCACTGGCAAAACTCAATTTACATTTGTAATACCAAAACGTGGTTAATTTTAATTCTCAACTTTTGGTAAGGAATATTGGAATGGAAGGAAGTTCAAGGAATTAGATTTTTTTTTTTTTTACAGAGAGGAAGGGAGAAGGATAGAGAGTTAGAAACATCCACGAGAGAGAAACATGGTTCAGCTGCCTCCTGTACACCTCCCACTGGGGATGTGCCCGCAACCAAGGTACATGCCCTTGACCGGAATCAAACCTGGGACCCCTCAGTCCACAGGCTGACGCTCTATCCACTGAGCCAAACCGGTTAGGCTAGATTTTTTAAAAATATATTTTTATTGATTTCAGAGAGGAAGGGAGAGGGAGAGAGATAGAGAAACATCAATGATGAGAGAGAAGCATTGATTGGCTGCCTCCTGCACTCCCCCCCACTGGGGATCGAGCCCGCAACCCAGGCATGTGCCCCGACCAGAATCAAACCTGGAGGAATTAGATTTTGAAGTGAGAAATCACTCCCGGCCTAGGCTTGGAATGTTGATTTAGATTCAGTATCTTAGCCCAAAGATGGACATATGGGGTGTATGGATGCCCAGTGCCCATGGAAAACACCAAGAGAAAAAGAAACTTTCAGAGCCTCAGTTATTGTGTCTAAAGGATTTAAAACAATACAGCCTTGAGGCTCTCTTTCAGTAGATAGAAATTTCCTTGCCATGTGTATCAGTCAGGGTCCAAATAGGAGGCAGAAACCTTGCCAGTTATGTTTATAGTATGATAGAATTGTTTACTCAGTAACTAAAAGGGCAAAAAGAAAACACTAAAAAATGAAGGAGGTAGCAACTCCAGAAGTGCTGCCTCTGAGGGTGGATGCTGCCCACCTGCTGCTGGTGTCTGGGTGCGAATGCAGCTGGTTCTGAGCTCAGACATGGCAGTTGGGCTTGGCTGTGGGAACACATTGCTGCTGCAGAGGCAAAGAAACGGGGCTGGAATCCTGCTGATGGGAGCAGGAGCACGGCCCTTCTCTCCCTCCAGCACTGAGGCTTCCCTCGTGGGCACCCTGCTGGAGAAACCTAAGGTATGCCAGCTGCAAAGCAGGATATTTGCCCAGTTCTATGCCCAGTATCCCAAAAACAGGTGAGGCTGAGAGGAAAGAGCTTAGTAATTGGTATAGTCCTCCCCTTTAGCCACTCAGCATCTACGCGCACCCTTCTACACATATTTGAACTTTAATAATACCGCAAAAGCAACTCTGTTTCTGCCTAAGATAGAGTTAATTGCAGTATGTTCTCTTTTTTAAAAAAAATATATATATTATTGATTTTTCAAGAGATTTAGAAACATCAATGAGAGAGGAACATCGATCAGCTGCCTCCTGCACACCTCCTACTGGGGATGTGCCCACAACCAAGGTACATGCCCTTGGCCAGAATTGAACATGGGACCTTTCAGTCCGCAGGCCGACGCTCTATCCACTGAGCCAAACCAGTTAGGGCAATTGCAGTATGTTCTTATCCTCTCCCCAAACAGGAAGTGCAAAGCTCAACAATCTGTGGACCTCTGGGCTGTGTTGATTCCTCTAATTCAGTCACAGTCTCATCTGAACAGAATGTAGAATAATAATGACACCTAAAGAGTAAAGGGTAAATTAGCTTCCAGTAAAACTTGCGTGAAATACTGAGGAAAGAAAATGGTGTGCGTGCAGCACCTCCAGGAGGAGCTGCCGTGTACATGGAGGGAGGATGTGCGGTCCTACTCAGGCTAGAGCTGTGTTTTATAACTTCTTTGTCCACTTCCTCGCTGTATTTGCTGGGCCCTCAGCCAGGACCTCAGCTGGTCAGCATTCCTTATTTGCCATGGTTGATTCACACCTGTACTCCTAAAGAGTCTGAATTGTGCAGCCTGTATTCGTTGCAGTTTTTTTCATTCATATTTGCTGTTTCTAGAGGATTCTCTGCGTTTCAGCTATGGTCCTTCCTACCCTTATTGTGGGGGAACTTGTGCCCAGGTTTCCCCTCCTAATGCTCCCCAGTCAGTGTCCTGAAGAGCCCCAAATGGCCTGGTGAGACTTAATTCGCAAGTCATTACTCTGTCCCCTGGCAGAAGCATTCCTCCTTTAAAAACCAAGACCTCCTCGAGAGCAGAACTCCATTTCACACCTGGTTCCTGGGCCAGGAATTGTGGTTGAGGAGAGAGACTCATGCAAAACGGACACTGCAACCTTTAAGGCAGAGCCTGCCCTTTCAGGAGACGGTCTTCAATGGGCCAGTCCAGTCTTTTACCAGCTGCTCTGTGTAGTGGGACCTGTGCTAAACCCTGAAAATTACAGGGTTGCAAGTCCATTGCTTCACTTCATTTGCTGTGAAATTAGTTTCTTGATTAAAAGTAATATGTGGAACACCATGCTGGTGAACAAGGCATTTTATCAGTCCACAGCTGGCCGTGCTGGGAGAAGCACTGTGGAGGGAATGCAAGTCCACATCCGGGATCTGTGGCTACTTGCATGATTTACCCAAGGGCAGGAGACCTAATCCATCAGCTGTCCCTTGGCCAGTAGATCTTCCTGTCACTGACAAGAGGACTGACTACTCACGCTGATGCTCTAAGAGCCAGAGGCCCGGCTCAGCCTTGGCCTCATCTTGTTCCCCCTGACCCCACTCAGGATGGTTCCTGGAAGATCCGGAGAGTCCTGCAAAGGCTATGTCACCGAGCTGGCCTGGCCCTGCCCGGGCTTTCTGGGGGTCTCCAGGGTCTGGCTCTGTTTTCTCAGGTCTGTTCTCCTTGCTCCCCCATTTGCAGTGCCCTCCACACCCCAGCTCCAGGCACCCTGGCTGAGGTCCCGGCCCACTCATTGCCAGGCTCCCTTGCTGTCGCTAATTCTGCTGAATATGTGTCTTTTCTTAGGTTTAAGAAAAGCTTCTTAATCATTTGAGCTACCTAAAACTGAAGTGGCTGGCTTAGATGGTGCAGGTGAGCAAGCAGAGCCCGGAAGGCCACCTGTTGGGGGATTGACGGAGGAGACCCCGGTGGCACACTAAGGGTAGAGCAGATGGCCTTTCAGGCCCTCTTCAATCCTGGGATCTAAGAGTCTCAGAAGTGAGGGTGAGGGAAATAACCTCCCCCTCCTTCCACAGCTACCCTGGCCCTGGGGATACAGTGGTGTCAGGCTCTCGGCTTGTGAGTTTGCCTTGCACCCATGGCAACCGGCAGTCTACCAGCTTGGCCACGAAGGTGCTAAATGTCCAGGCTTTGAGCCCCTGGCCTCCTAGGAAATGCTTGGTGGTGAGCTTTTCCAGACGGCAGCTGCCAGGAAGGGGTAGTGGGTGCTTTGAAACCCACCATGAGCCAGACAGGAAATTCCTCAAGACACAGGTCAACATGAAATGACATAAGATGTTGACCACTCTGCACCTGTTATGCCTCCACTTTCTCTCCCAGGACCTAGAGGCCCAGGGCTCTAAATAAGTACCTGCTGCTGCTGCCCTACCTTCTGCAGCCCCTCTCCCTTCCACTGCTGCCTCCGTCTCCCTGTGGCAATGCCACGTTCTGTTCAAGTCCCCCACTCCCTCCATACCATCTACACACCTTCCTTCTGCCTCTTCTCCCCCAAATACATTTGTCCCCCTTTCTAAAGAAGGGTTTCTTTCCTGATTTTAAACGTGCTCATTAGATAAACTGTGGTTGGTACATCCATACAATGAGATATTATCTACACTAATAAAAGAGAAACATGGTAATTGGCGTACGACCGCTACCCTTCCCATTGGCTAATCAGCAAGATATGCCAATTAACTGCCAGCCAAGATGGCGGCCGGCAGCCAGGCAGCTTGAAACTAACATGAGGTTTGCTTGCTTCAGTGATAGAGGAAACCAACGTTCCCCGCCTGCCACTGCAGGCCTCTGAGCTTCATTTTGAAACATTGTAACAAATATAGAAGCTAAACAAAACCCCAGAAACCTGGATCTCAGAGCTGGAGTTAT
>NW_006288615.1:3498015-3505958 GCF_000327345.1 Myotis davidii
AAGCCACAGGGGTCCCCGATTGGAGAGGCTATAGGCTGGGCTGAGGGAACCCTCCACCCCCCTTCCATGCATGAATTTCGTGCACTGGGCCAGTAGTTTATATATAAACTTACATATAATACACATAAGATTTATATAAGCATACATATTTAGATATATTTTTGCTATTATAAGCAAATTGTTAGTTGGTATATCAATTAAAAATCTCTCTCTATAAAAGCCAAGCAAGACCAAACGGCAGAATGACCAGTTGCTATGATGTGCACTGACCACCAGGGGCCAGACACTCAACGCAGGAGCTGCCCCTGGTGGTCAGTGCACTTCCACGGGGAGGACTGCTTAGCCACAAGTTGGGCTGAAGGCTGGCGAACACAGTGGCCCGCCTCCACAGCAGCGCTAAGCCATCAGACATTCCCCTAGGGCTCCTGGACTGCGAAAGGGCACAGCCTGGGCTGAGGGACACCTCCTCACTTTCCACTCCCAGTGCACAAATGTTGCACGAATGTCGTGTACCTGGCTTCTAGTTCAACAATAAAAAGAAATGAGCTATCAAGCCATAAAAAGACATGAAGAACACTTGAATGCACATTACTAAGTGGAAGAAACCTCAGCACCTCTTTAGGATGAGTTGGTTTTCTTGGACATGCTTCTCATAGCTACCCTTTCCCTTCATGCCCATGACGCTCTCTTCCCAGCACTGACGCCAGTAGTTGTACTTTTAATACATAATCTTCTGCCCTTCCAAACTGCGATAGTCACATAATTGTCATCCCATTTTATAGATAAGGAAGCTGAGGATCCGGGAAAGGAAGCAATTTATCAGATTGGGCATCTGGTAATTGCAGTGTCTAGGACAGGGGTGGGCAAACTTTTTGACTCGAGGGCCACAATGGGTTCTTAAACTGGACTGGAGGGCTGGAACAAAAGCATGGATGGAGTGTTTGTGTGAACTAATATAAATTCAAAGTAAACATCATTACATAAAAGGGTACAGTCTCTTTTTTTTTTTTTTTTAGTTTTATTCATTTCAAACGGTCCAGATCCGGCCCACGGGCCGTAGTTTGCCCACAGCTGGTCTAGGAAGTGGTATCATTTACCAGTTCTGCACCCCATCCTCAGCAGACCCCTCCCTCCAGGGTCTGTGCCAACTTCCCAAGATCTCACTTTCCCCCTTTGTCTCCTGCTCCATTTTCATCCTCAGCTGGTGATGGAGTCAGGCCCGTAAACACTTAAGTTGCAGTCCCCCAATCTTGGCAGGGCGTTAAAGAATTAGGAACCCAGTCATTAAAACTCCAAAGTCCCCTGCCCTCCCTCACCATAGGGATGTGGCTTTTCTGTCCATGACTCCCCAGTATCTAGAAAAACACCTTCAATGTGGAAGTTTAATTCCTAGGAGCAAGCAGTGCAGGGTGGGTGGAGAGGTCACAGGCTTTGGGATTAGACCAGCTTTATGGCCTGCTAGCTGTGTGACCTCAGGCAAGTCACTAGACAGCTCTGAGCCTCAGGTCCTCATCTGGGAAGGTAATGACTTCCTACCCCATGAGGTTCCGGTAGCCTCAAATGAACTGAAGTCTGGAAGAGACCAGCAGGGTCTGACACATGGTGGGGATCAATGAACAATCATAATAACTAATAAATGTTAATGCCAAAGGGGACCATCTTCCCGGGAGTCTAGGACAAGTCTCCAGGCCCAATGTAATCGGGTAGTAGCACCGGCTGGTGAGCTGCCATCTGGTGGTAGCTCTGCTTTGCTACATCTCGGCCCACTCTAGGCTAAGGAGGAGAGAAAGTTGAAGGCCAGAGTCCCGAAGGACCCTTTACCCAGCCGCCCCAGACTCTGGGCTGATTTGAGGGGACAGGCGGGGCTTGGGCTACATGGGTATTACCTGGGGGTACAGGTTCTGGTCTTCTCAACCTCTTGCAAGATTCCACTGTCACCCCAAATTCAATAGGTCTGAAAAGGAGCTCATGGTCTTCAGCTTGCCCTGGGCCTCCCACTCATTTCCCATTACTTTTTAACAGAGAAGAAATTCATTGACTAACTGAACAATAATGTCTTTCACTTTTAAATGATTCTTGAATTAGCAAACCTCTGAAACAGACCTTAATGTACCAGTATATCTCACACTTTAGTATAAGACATGGTGGCGTTTCAAATCACTGAAGAAGTATTACTCAATAAAGGGGCTAGGATGACTAATTTAATTAACTATTAAGAATAAAGTAACCTCATCTTCTCCTTTTTTTATTAAAAATTAATTATTGCCATTCTTCCTTCTATGGTCAAAAAGCCACAGGCAGGTGCACATGAGGTCATTGGCCTGGGGTTAGGGGTTTTGAATGGGGTAAGGTGCCCTGAGTATCAGGGGCTCATGGGTGAAGGGGTTGGGAAAGTGGTTGTAGAGGGAACAACGAGAACATAAGCAAACATGTTGAGGGCAATGGGAATCCGGTTTCTCACTGTTGGAAAGGAGGTACAACCTGGAAAGGGGAGAGTGAGAATGACCCTGTGGTGTTGGGTTGGAATGGGAAGTATTGGTCTGAAATCACGATTTGCATATATTGATATAGAAATAAATATAGATGTAAATCTGAGTGTGTGTCTGTGTATTTCTGTGTTTGTATATACACATATTTCCTAGCTATGTCCACGGTAAAGGCCTGGGAACACACCACACCTGTGACAATGACCACACCCACCATCTAGGTGTTGGTTACAGAACACCACCTCCACTAAAGGGAACGAGGCTCCTTGGACAGATGGAGAAAAGGGAATATGGATGAACCTCGAATATTCTTAGTGCTAGAGAATCAGGAAGTGCCCCCAAAATGTCAGGGCGCTTAGTAAAAGAAAAGCTAGTTTAAAGGGGCTACCAGCAGCCAAATCTGGGACAATTTGAGCATCAAGAGAATAATAGTAACAGAATGTAGTCCATTAAATAAAATAAGAATCCAGGAGTTTATACTGATATAAACGAATTAATAAATGACATTGAGAGCACTGTCCTCATAGGCAAGAGAGACCATCCCTAGACATAAAGTGGGACGGTTGCAGTAGGTGCTCTTTAAAACCCCTTTCAACCTTGAAAGTCTATGATTTTTGACGTTAATGAGTCCATTTTTTTCTTTCTTTTTAAATGTAAGCATTATTGAGGTATAATTGACATTTAAAATTATAAAATATTTCAAGTATACCTTGTGGTGATTCAATATTGTGAAAGGAGTCCCCCAATCTAATTAATTAACACATATATCACATTATTATTGTTGTTGTTGTTATCATCATCATCATCATATCATTTAAGTTCTGCTCCCTAGGCAAATATTTCAACTTCAATTTCTTAACCATCCAGCTTGGTTCTAGTTCAGTGTGGGGACGCGGTAACTTCTCACGGCCGCCACTAGGTGGCACTTCCAGTTTTAAATTCCCTACCAGGCGGGAGGTTTAAAAACCTCTTCAATTTACCTGTACTCGGGTTTATCATTGTAGAAGGGAGAATCGGTAACTAAAAACTTGTAAGATCCCACAACCTCCAGCAATCGAGGGAGTGGGGAGGTGTTTGAGGAATCCACCGCCAGATTCACCCGGAACGTCGGTGAGATACTGTCCACACTCTTCCTTCTCTCCCTACTCACCTGCCTTCTCTCTGCGGCTGTACACTCGCCCATGGGGAGACCGGTCAGGGCTGGAGAGGCCACGAGCAAGTTCTGCATCCACATTGACCCTCGTCTTTAAAGGTAGGGTGCACAGGATCCGCTTCAGTGGTGTACCCCAGCCTGGACATCTTGTTTCTAAAATAGATTCCCAGGCTCCGCCTCCAAAGATGCTCATTAGGCCTGGGTGAGGTTACCTCCCCGGTTGCTGGAAAGGTTAAGGGAGACAAACCTAGCTTGCAGGATTTATGGAAAATTAAGTGAGGCCATATCTGGAAAGCTCCTAGTACTGTGTGCAGCGCATAATAAGTGCTGCTTAACTAGAGCTTTTATTATTTTCACCGTTAGCAGTTAGCAGCCCAAATGCTTGCACATAGATGCCCAGAAAATGCTGTTGAATTTCTGGGAGCAAACTGGAAGAGAACAGAGTGCCTGATCTCTCACTTTTCCAGGAGGTAGTCACAGAAACTGTTAATTAAGAAAATGTAGGTTCAGCCCTGGCCCGGTAGCTCAGTTGGTTAGAGCATCACCCTTGTCCGTTTAATCCCCAATCAGGGCTCATACAAGAATCAACCAATGGCCCTAGCTGGTTTGGCTCAGTGGATAGAGCATCAGCCTGCGGACTGAAGGGTCCCGGGTTCCATTCTGGGCTTGATCCCCAGTATGGGGCATGTGGGATGCAGCCATTCAATGATTCTCTTATCATTGATGTTTCCATCTCTCTCTCCCTCTCCCTCTCCCTCTCCCTTTCTCTCTGAAATCAATAAAAATATTTTAAAAAATTTTTATTAGAAAAGAATAAACCTCATTTAAAAAAGAATCAACCAATGAATGCATAAATAAGTAGAATAACAAATCAACGTTTCTCTCTAAAATTTAAAATATATATAAGTTTAGATATATATTTTCTTTTTTAATGGGAAGTAACCACCAAAACAGTAACATTGCAGTTACTTGGGGGAAAGAGAAAAAAACACACTTCACTTGTATACGAATAGACAGGAAAGGAAAAGCCAGGGAATTGCAAGGTAGCATCCAAAAGAAAACACCAAGCCCGGCTGGTGTTGCTCAGTGCTTTAGCGTCGCCCCATGAACCAAGAGGTCTCCGGTTCAATTCCCTGTCAGGGCACATGCCCAGGTTTCGGGTTCAATCTCCAGTGGAGGGTGTGCAGGAGGCAGCTGATCGATGTTTCTCTGTCATCGATGTTTCTGTCTCACTATCCCTCTCCCTTCCTCTTTCTCGAAAAATCAATAAAAAACATTAAATTTTTAAAAAGAAAGAAAATGCCTAAAGTCAATGATGAAGTGATTTCAAACATTTGTTATCATAATTCATTTGAATAAGTTCAACTCTTCTATTACAGAACAGAGATTTTTGTTTAAACATGAGAAGCATAAATGAAATTTCATTTTCTTAAATGAAAATGCGCATAAGCATGTTAAATGTAAACATTCTGACCAGGGAAGGCAAGGTTAGGTGAAATAGAAAACTTCTCTTCAATTATTCATTAATTCCTTCCTTCCTTCATCATCATTTCTAATGCCTAAGTGTGCCAGGCACTGACCTGGTGACCAGGGATCACAGTGACTAGAGCCAGTGATGGCGAACCTTTTGAGCTCGGCGTGTCTGCATTTTGAAAAACCCTAACTTAACTCTGGTGCCATGTCACATATAGAAATTTTTTGATATTTGCAACCATAGCAAAACAAAGATTTATGTTTTTGATATTTATTTTATATATTTAAATGCCATTTAACAAAGAAAAATCAACCCAAAAAAATGAGTTTGCGTGTCACCTCTGACACGTGTGTCATAGGTTCGCCATCACTGGACTAGACTAAGAGGTCAGGGAGGAGGGTGCTTTCCCCAACTCCTGGGGAGCTCGGTCTGTCCTGGACTCCCCTCACAGCGGGTGCCGTTTGTGGGAAGGCCAGGGATGTGGGGGAAGGGGACTTCTTAACCAGCTGGCCTGTCTTGACCTGTGGACCCTGAGGCCTGTGGTGTGCCCACATGCCCCTTTTCCTGCGGAATGAGCCGGGTGCTGGGCAGACTCACAGTGAAACCCTCATGCTGTATGGCTCCCCGAGTGAGGGCTGCAATTTCCTGTTCCTTTGTGCCAGGGCCTCGACCTGGGTCCACGGACCCCCAAAGTGACTGTGGACAGGCTCAAATGGGTCTATAAACTAGAACAGAGAAAGAATTCCATTTTTATCTTTACTAACCCCACTGAAATCTAGCATTTTTTTCCAGCATGTGGCCGGCAACCTCACGGGACTTTGTAGCGCTCAGTTGTGGCAGGCATCTTGAAATGCTGCTTCCATTATTCTATTTTCAAACGACTGACATCCATATTCTATTAGGACTTTAACCAAGAAGCCCATATATTAGTAGCATACATTGCTAAACAAGTTTGATCCTTGTATTTCACTGTAATTGGTGTCCTTTGTACTCCTATGTGTTTTGTTTTTTACCCTGAAAAACATTCTGGATGAGTCTGTGGGCGAAGAGGCCATCAGGGTCCAGGCAGGAGGAAGGTCAGGTGCCCCTGAAGTCCATCTCCTTTTGTTATTTCATGTCCAGGTGAGTCTACCTGCAGCTTGCAGGGCCCAGCCAACAAGCCTGTCAGACCCAGAAGGCAGAGGCTCCAGGTCCCAGCTGTCAGAGGGAACTAGGTGACCACCTGCCGCCCAGATCGCCCCTCCCGTCACCCATTGTGTCTTTGGGGGCCTCTGGACCCCATAAGCATCCTGGGCAGGGGATCCATTCTGAGATGAAGGCAGCCCTTGTGATTCAGTCCAAAGCCCTACGATGAGTTTTCCAGCTCTACATCCCCATCCTCAGCAACATCTTGGGGGGGGGGGCGGCTATCCACCCCCCAAATCACACACAACACCTTCATGATAAGACCTTCCATTGCTAGAGGGCACTGGTCACCTTGAGAATGAGAAAATCATGAACAAAGCCCAGCCCCAGAAGAGGGCACCAGGTGCAGTCGGCTTGGATAGTGGCAGAGGCTCAGGGTGACCGAGGGGCCAGTGATGTTCCCAGCTACTCACCCGCCAGGCTGAGCTACACCTGCACCCAAATCTCCCTCCTGTGGGCAGAACAATTCTGTTTGTCTTCCCAAACCTCAGAGACTCTGAGAGCTGTGCTGGACTGACTGGCTTAGGTAAGTTCAAAATGATGCTCATACCTGTTGCCTGTTTTGTTGTTGTTTTAATATATTTTTATTGATTTCAGAGAGGGAGGCAGAGGGAGAGAGAGAAACATCAATGATGAGAGAGCATCATTGATCGGCTGCCTCCTGCTTGCCTCCTACTGGGGATTGAGCCTGCAACCTGGGCATGTGCCCTTGACCAGAATTGAACCCGGGACCTTTAAGTCCACAGGCTGACGCTAGCCACTTAGCCAACCCAGCTAGGGCCCTGGTGCCTGGTTTTTAATCTACTTGTTTTTCTTTTTATTATTACTTTGTAGGAGCTCCCCATAAAATTCTAGATACTTTTTTTTTTTTTGCATTTGTTGAATATCTCTTCTTCCAGTTAACACATTAAATCTTTGAATATTTTTTCTTGGCATGGGCCACTCTTAAATTGAAAATGTAAATGGGTTTGTTATACCAGTGATTCTGGAAGAACCAAACTATCCCTGCTCATCTCAAGACCCACTGGGCCTTGGTCTCTAAACCCTAATTCAAGCACCAGCCAAATCCTTAGAAATGCAGAGACCTAGACCCAAGTTTGAGGGCTGGCTGAAGGGAGGGAGTGATCTGCATGAGAATACCAGAGGAATCTTTGTGTGTGGGGGGTGTCTCTGAGAGGGAGGGGTGAAGATGGAGAGAGGGAGGAAGCCCTGGGCCACTTGGCCAATTTGGAGCGGGCAAAGGAGACAGGTTTTCTAAAAATCAATATTCGTAGAATTCATTGATGTGACAGCACGATGATTCCCTGGTGTCTCCAGGCTTTTGAAATCCTGAAGGGCTGAGCTGCTAGTCTGCATAGCAGAAATGTGGGTGAGGGCTGCAAGACGCTCCCCCCAAAACACTGGCTTAGTCAGTGCGAAGGTGAAAGCTGGAGGGCACAGAGCATGCCCAATCCAGCATCCCCAGTCTCAGCCAGGCCTGTGCTGTGTCTATAGCAACACCACCGAGGTGCACTACATGCCACCAGTGATCATCACATCCTTGTCATCCTATGGGGAGTATCACCTCTGTTGTATATGTAAGGAAACGGGAGTTCGGAGAGGTTAAGTAATTTATTCACAGTCACACAGCTGTGAGTTTATACCA
>NW_006288615.1:3506001-3508674 GCF_000327345.1 Myotis davidii
AGGGCTCTTGGTTCTCTTTGAAGAGAAGAACCAGAATAGTTATTATTATAGAACCCCAAAGGTTATCTTGTGCTTTACTGGTACATAAAAACTGTCAGAGAATGTGGGGGGTGCAATGAAGTGTAATATTTCCAAACTTAAGACATGCTCTCATCAGCAGGTGCCTGGCAACCAAGCAAACCTTTGAATTTTGAAGATGTCCCCTCTGCAGGGGGAGGGAACCCCACCCACTCCCTACAGCAGGGCCCCAGATTGGAACAAGGAAGGACACGTGGGAACTGGAACCAGTGTCGTAGTTTGGCCTTTATTTTAGGATTTTATCCCCAGGTCTAGCATCTATGGAACACGGGGTCAGATGTGGGCAGGTGGATATGCCTTGGGGGGGAGTGGGGGAGGAGAGCTGGGGAGGAGGAGGATTCATAGCAGGAGTGGTGGCCAGAAATGAGGCCAGACAGGAACTTCTCAGCAGCAGAACTGGTTGAGGGTCAGAGTGAGGGAGTGACTGCTCTGATCTGCCCCTTAGTCCTGAGTTATCCAAGGGGGCAGCCAGCAACCAACTGCGGGTATTGAGCGCTGCAAACATGGCTCATCTGAACTGAGATGAGCTGTAAGTGTAAAATACACCCCAAATTTTGAAGCTTTGGTATGAAATAAAATAATGTAAAATATCTCATTAATATTTTTATATTGGCTACATGTCAAGATGACAATATTTGGCATATATCAGGGTAAAGAAAATATATTAAAATGAAGTCCACCTATCTTTTTTTTCTTTTCGGTTTTAAAAAAACAGGGTATTTAAAATACAAAATTACAAATAAAATTATGCTTTCTATTTTTATGGATAGCACTATTTTGGGCCAATTCCTCCTGCCTGGGTGAGTGAATGGGGGACAGAATGACAGAGGGTGAGGCCCCTAAAGAGAAAGGCATTGACTGCCAACTACAGTTGACCCTTGAACAAGGGGGTGGGGGATTAGGAGTGCCAAACTCCCTTGCAGTTGAAAATCCGTGTATAACTTTTGGCTCCCCCAAAACTTGATTACTGTTGATCAGAAGCTTTATGATAACAGTCGATTTACACATAGTTTGTGTGTTGCTTGCATTCTCACAATAAAGTAAGCTAGAGAAAAGAAAATCATAAGGAAGAGAAAATATATTTACTTCATTTATTGGAGAAAATCCCCATATAAGTGGACTGAGCAGTTCACACTTGTGTTATTCAAGGGTCAACTATATTGCCCTTCCCGGCGGCCTGTGCTAGTCTCATGCAAGAAGGATGGGAGGGACTGGAAGCACTCCAGGGAGTGGGCCCCAGAGTTGACTGACTTGGCATTGGGGGGAAGGGCTCCTGAGGGTGGGGAGCAAATGGAATAGGATTATGTTCTTATGGCCGGGCCAGGGGACCTCCTGAGCAGTGGGAGGGTCTGGCTTGCCTCCCCTCCACCTGCCAGGCTGAAAGAGAAAGGGGAGAAAATCCTATTAGGACCTGAGCCATCTTGGGGAAAGCTACGTGGATCACTTTAAGGATTTTTCCAAACAGAAACCTAAAAAAGACCTTGACATCCCTGGAGAAAAGAAAGAAGTAATTGAGGGCCTTCTGGAAACATCTGTAGGGGAAGAGTTGGAAAGTAAGGTGGCTGCTGATAAAGGGAGGGATTTCTCCAGCTCCTGTGTGGGTCGTGCTCTGGGCCTGGCTCACTGTTTGGCACCCTCACTTCCTGCTGGTCATTATTTTAATGACACCTCTCCCATGGGGCTTTTCCTGGCCATTTAACCCATCAAATCAAATTGTTAAGTAGGGATGTTAAAACATTTTATTTGCTACCTTTAGTTCAAACGTGGTATTTTCCCTAATACCTTTTAAAAAAATACTCTTCCTCTCCCACCTCATGACCCTTACCGAGGCCCACAATCCCTGCAGGACCTCTGCGTGCCCTACAGCCATGCCAAAGGCCCACCCGGGGTCTCTGGCGCCCCCAGCCGGACGGGGTCGCAGACACTCCTGCTTGAGCAGCCCCGGGGCGGTCAGATTAGAGTCGGACTGGGCTGGGGCAGATCTGTGTTTACCAGACATTTCTCAAGGCTTGGCTGATGTAACTGCCACCCGCATCAGCCTTCCTTGGGGAGAATGACGACTGTACTTGTTTTTGCCCTCTTGTTAAAAATGCGGAATTATTTCTGTATTTTCAAGTGTCTTTCTTTTCCTTCTGTGCGTATCGCAGAAAAAGCCGGAGCCCTGAAGCTGCGCTGGTCTCTTACCTCCAGGGCAGCCACCAGTTTCCTCTTGCTCCTTGGTCCTCTCTTCTGTCTGTTTGTTTGTTTTTAGTATGTTTAGTTGTGTTTTGCAAACATTTCTGTTCAATGCGTGTTTGAAAAGCAGATCCCCCGCCCCGCGCTCCCTGCGGGCGCCTCCCACCCTCACACCGCTGAGAGCTGCCGAGCCGCGAGCCCGTGAAAAGCGCGACGCCCGCCCAGTCCCCGAGCCGGGTCCCGAGTCCCCGCGTCCCGGATCCGCCGCTATGTCCAGCGAGGAGTTGGCGCGCAAGCTGCAGCGGAGACTGCAGCGCGGGGAAGCTCAGGAGGGCTGCCCGGAGCCCGCATCCCTCGCCGCCGCAGCCCCGGAGCCCGAGCCCGGGACGCCCGCTGCCAGCGCCGACGCCGAGCTGAGCG
>NW_006288615.1:3509021-3510061 GCF_000327345.1 Myotis davidii
ATGGTTCTTTTTCTGGCCATTTAACCCATCAAATCAAATTGTTAAGTAGGGATGTTAAAACATTTTATTTGCTACCTTTAGTTCAAACGTGGTATTTTCCCTAATACCTTTTAAAAAAATACTCTTCCTCTCCCACCTCATGACCCTTACCGAGGCCCACAATCCCTGCAGGACCTCTGCGTGCCCTACAGCCATGCCAAAGGCCCACCCGGGGTCTCTGGCGCCCCCAGCCGGACGGGGTCGCAGACACTCCTGCTTGAGCAGCCCCGGGGCGGTCAGATTAGAGTCGGACTGGGCTGGGGCAGATCTGTGTTTACCAGACATTTCTCAAGGCTTGGCTGATGTAACTGCCACCCGCATCAGCCTTCCTTGGGGAGAATGACGACTGTACTTGTTTTTGCCCTCTTGTTAAAAATGCGGAATTATTTCTGTATTTTCAAGTGTCTTTCTTTTCCTTCTGTGCGTATCGCAGAAAAAGCCGGAGCCCTGAAGCTGCGCTGGTCTCTTACCTCCAGGGCAGCCACCAGTTTCCTCTTGCTCCTTGGTCCTCTCTTCTGTCTGTTTGTTTGTTTTTAGTATGTTTAGTTGTGTTTTGCAAACATTTCTGTTCAATGCGTGTTTGAAAAGCAGATCCCCCGCCCCGCGCTCCCTGCGGGCGCCTCCCACCCTCAAACCTCCGAACCGGTGGGTGTCACCCTGAGTCCTGGGGGCATGTGGGTGACACCCGGGGGCGCTGGGCTCCCCCGACCCCCAGCCTGTCCAGGGCCGCGAGCGCCTCCAGTTGGGGCACTTCTGGGGAAGAGAAAGGAACCGCCCGAACGGTCGTGGAACTTTCCGGTTGCCGTTCCTCCCGGACCTCAGGGTCCCCGGGCTCCCCCGGGGCGGGCGTGGGCAGCCAGGTCACAGATGGTCAAAGGTCCGAAGCCTCAGGGAGCGGGGAGCGGGCCGAGGTCCCGGGACGCGCAGACACCTGCGGCCTCTGGCGAGGCGGGCGGTTCCCCAGCCCTGGCGCCTCCTTAAAGTCTCGGCTCCGCCCTGCC
>NW_006288615.1:3510203-3532698 GCF_000327345.1 Myotis davidii
CGCGGCGCGGCCCCGCCGCTGCAAGGTCTTCAACCCCTACACCGAGTTCCCGGAGTTCAGCCGCCGCCTCATCAAGGACCTGGAGAGCAAGTTCAAACAGTGAGCGCTGCCCTCGCCGTGCGCCCCAGAGAGCCCCGAGCCTGGGGACCTGGGAGGGAGAGGAGGGAAGTGGCGGTGGGTCGGCCCTTCTGGCCGGGAGTCCCAGGCTCCGCTCTGATGGGAGGGAGGACAGTGCAGGAATCCCTGGGGTGCCCGTCGCATTTTACTCAGCGCCCCAGGTCCCGCGCGTCCCGAGTCTATGCCGGCGCGGTGGGGAACCCGCCCCGGTCGGGGGCACCGAAAGCCCGCACACCCAGCTCAGAAGTGTCCCCCCTGGGGCAGCGGAGCCCAGCTCCCGGGTTCTGGGCCCCCGGGCGGCGACCACGGGTCCCGCCCCCTCCGCCGCCTCGTTCTGCGATTTGCACCGAAGCACAACTTCTAGGAAACGGAGACGCGCCGCACCTCACCTGCCAGCTTTTATCTCCCCAGGGAGAAATTAGCCCTGTTGTCCTTTATCTTTTAAAATAAAAGAGGAAAGTTATCCTTGGCTGCCGCGCGGGGTCTGATGTACCAACAGAGGCTGAGAACTGGGAGTTGGTTAAACTCTTCGCAGAAGATCAGGGCGTTCCTGGAGCGAGCGGGTCCGGGAGCCTCCTGCGGGCGTCGCCTTGTCTCCAGGCGCCTGTCGGAACCCACCCGGCAGCTGGCGGCCGTCCCGCGGGGGCTCGTTCTTGTCCTGCTGTGGAAGCCCCAGCCGGCGGGGAAGGCAGAGCAGAGAGCCCCCACTAGACGGCCTTGTCGCTTGGGAGCTCCTGGGGCCTCAGTTCTCTCAACTGGAGAATGGGAGCAGCAATCGTTCCTGCCCTTCAAGGCCATGAATTATTTTGCACACCGTAAGCTCCTAGCCGAGCTATTAATATTATTTCCAGAATAGGGCCGAGACCAGAAAAATGTCTGGGGGAGCGAGGCCTCCGGCCAGGTCATGCTTGGGGCGTTTTTAAAGCTCTTGGAATGTTTGTCCTCCCGTGGAGGTTCTATTTAAGGGCGCCGTGTGGCCCGAGCCTGAGGCTGGGCTGTAATCCAGCGCCAGCCCCTGTGGGGAGGTCAGCAGAGGCAGGCACCCGGAGGCCACCGAGCCTTTTCCGTTTGCCTGACACCCCAATGTCTGAATCCCTGGCTTCCAGGCAGTGTTCTCTGGTGTTCACACCTGATGAGGCAATTAAGGAAAGCTGAGTTGGGGCAAAAGAAATGCCTGCAACTGGGGCAGAGGTGGAAGAACAATCAGTGAGTGGTTTGTCAGAGTCCCTTTGATTTGTTTGGGATTATGCCTTTCGTGGGAAGACCAGTAGTTCCCCCAGTCCAGTTGGATTCAGGGAGGGCATCTTGGGGACCTTCTTCCAGTTGCTTTGCAGTGATTTGGGTTTCATTTATTTATTTTTATTGCTATAATTTTTTTCCTGCAGAAAAGTCTTTGAGAGGACAAGTTTGTGAGTTGGCTGCCTAAGAGTAACAGAGGGAGTCCCCATAGTAACAAGGCAGTGAGTGGGGTCAGGTATGGCTGGATCCAGGTGCTCAGATGATGCTGGCAGTGCTTCGGTTCTCTGTTTCTTAAGCCAGCTACCTCTCTTTTGTCCATGTCCAGGCCCTCCCTCCCCTGCCCCACTCTCAGGCTACCCAGACCCTACAAAAACAAGGATTCCTTGGCCCACCCCCTGAGCTTCCACAAACTTAAGCACCTCCGCCTGAGCTAATGAGCACCCTGCAGGTGCTTCTCCCAGTTTCCCACATCTGGGAGCAGCTGAAACTTCGCTCTCCCTACCTCGCCAAGGTCAGGGCCTCCTCTGACTGGGAGATTTTATCACTTAAGTTTTCATCCATCCTCGGTGCCTAGAACATGGCAGAGACTGTAGTTGATAGACACCCCCCTCATCTTGTGAAAGGGCCTTGACTACACCAGCCCAGGCAGGCAACGAATCCCCAAATGCCAAGCCCCACTGTCGCCTTCCCAGGTGGGAGGGGCCCATAGCCTGCCTGCCCCAATATGGGCAAGGGCAGCAGGGTGCAGGCCTCCCACCCCCCTGTGCTGACAGGCTCCAGCGGAGAAGGTCCCAGAGCCAGCTGGCCATCCAGAGGGAGCTCAAGGTGGCAGGAAAGCAGGAAGACCAAAGGGTGGCAGTGGGTGCTGGCCGGTCTGCCTTGATAGTCACATGGTGCTCTCCCTGTCTGTGTCTTCACGTGGCCTTCTTATAAGGACACTAGTCATTGGATTTATGGCCCACCCTAATCCAGTGTGATTTCATTTTAATTTATTACATCTGCAAACTCTGTTTCCAAATAAAGTCACATTCTGAGGTTCTGGATGACCATGAATTTTGGGGGGACCCTATTCAACCCATTACTGTGCGTGAGCAGAGATACCCAGACCATGGGGCACCATGATTGCCTCCTCCCCACCTTCTGGGGGGTATGAGGAAAGTCCGTTCAAGGATGCCCTCAGATTTAGGAACGTCAGACTCTTAACCAGTTTAGGTTATCTGAGTGAACTAGGAAGGTCAGAGACCTAACCGAAGCCAGGATGATCCCACCCCCAACAGAAGAGAATCAGTCTTCCCATAGCCCAATCCTAATTCAAACGGAGTTGCCATCTAACTATGAAAACAAAGCCAAACCAATCGAACCCCCACTGGTGCCAGGAGCGCAATTACTTTCAGTAGGAATTTTACTTTTAATCAGAGTTTCTAGATCCAGATTCTGATGTCACTTTGGAGTTTGCTCAGAACCTGACTTGACCGGTACAGAGCACGCTCATTCTTTCGTTCGGGGCTAGAGAGATTCAAGCAGATACTGCAAAGCATGCTTTGAACTTTTAAAGGTGATTTCTTGTATTTAAAAGTATTTTGCCTGGGGATTTCTTACATTTTTCAAGATTAAAACACACACACACACACACACACACACACACACACACACACACGTACACACACACACACACACACACCAAACTGGATTCTTCCTTCACGGCTTGTGAGCATGTTGGGTTTTTGGCAGGGGTCATTTGTCTTTGTATCCTGGCTCCTCAATGGTGAGTTGTAGAATAAAGAGAATTTTCTAATGAGTGTGGGAAGCCAGAGGCGTCATCGGCCAGGCCAGAGAAAGTTCCCTCTCCATTTCCAAGTGTGTTACTAGATAGCCTGAGCCTACAGAATAGTGGCCTGATTTTAAACGAAGAGTGAGAAGGCCCAGAAGAAACTGACTCTACAGTGTGTGTCCAGGACTGTAATAGGAGCTGGCGGAGTGGTCAAGGTTAGACAGGAAATTTCAATTACCCTGGAACTTAGCCAGGGGCCTCTTTCAAAGGGGGAGGTAACGAGGGCAGCCACTTAAGGGCAGGACCCAAATGCAACATCTGAAAATGCAGCTGTGATGTGTTTGCAGCATTTTAAAAGCTTGTGTTTCAATTCCCCGAAGAGAGGGTGGGAAGAGGAGCATTTGGCTATGGGAAAGTTGTCTTTTTATTAAGAATCCGAAATGATGATGTCATGGACACCCTGCCAACAACCAATTCCCGGGTCACCATTGAACCCCGAAAAGATGAGGTTGTCTTGGAACTCTTCATACCTTGTCTTCCCCCCACCCCCAGTTCTCTTTTCTCCTCCCTCTCTGAGGGCGGGAGAAAGCGGGTGTGGGAGCAGAGGGATTTTGCCAAAGAGGTGAAAGGAGCCTTCTTAAGGAGGGTTGTACTGGGGGGTAGAGGTGAAGTGCTTCACCCAAACTCATCCACATCTTTTGAGTGAATTGACCTTAAAGATTGGAAAGGAGATGCAAATAAATGGAAGTTGAGTGCTTTTCCCTCTTTAGGGAAGGAGGACTTCTGACCTGCCTGTAGCTGCGGTCACAGGGATGCCCTTGGATTTGAAATTCTCTCACCTGCACTGGATTTGCACGTTGAACTGTTCTGGATGAAGGTGGGGTGAGGGAACCCAGGGCTTGTTTGAATTCCTGGGGGGTGTTCAGCCAGAACCCAGGCTGGCTTCTGTTTCAGGGCCTTGGTCTCTGGCAGAAAGACAGCGTGACTTGGAACTGTTCCTTCGCCCAGTGAGCGCTGCTTGTTTTTATTTGCCAGCATGCATGATGAGCGTGATGTGGGAGGGGCTCCTGAGGTCCACAGTGCCTGGCAGTTCTTTCTTTGCTGGAGTTTCCTCCCTCCTCTCTCAGAATTGCCCTCCACCCTCATTACAGAGCCATCTCATTTTATGAGAATTTGAAATTGAGTGAGTTATTAAAGCCTTACATTATGTAAAAAAAAAAAAAAGTTAACAAGTGCCTGATTCAAGGTTGTACCATCCAAGGGACTCAAACTTGATTTATACTCTCAGCCCTGTGGTTTCCCCCACCTCAGTCTAACTAGGAAATAGAAATACCTTCTCCACTGAGTTTGGGGTGTCTGGTTTACACGGGCTACATCATGCTTGGTTTTGCAGCATGGCTGAGCCAGTGGGTCTTGGGAACTGGGAACTGCCAGGCTGGTCTGCCTCAGGGAAGACGTGCTGAGGTTAGGAGCCCAGCACACCCTCTAGGTTTTGTGAATGTTTGCTTTTAGCTTGTTGTTTCATGAATGTGCAACTCAGGTACCCTTGGGCCACAACCTTTTGCAGTGAGGATTCAGGATCTGGAGAAGGGGCCATGCACAAATGGATATACTAGACAAGAAATATAAATTTAGAAGGCATGGGGGAACCAGGTGGAGACCTACTCTTTAGTGGAGTGGCTCCCCAAATCTTAGGACCCATGGCTTTTTATTCACACATTTCTCCTTGAGCAAACCAAACAGACATATCAGTGGTAAGGTTTGGTAAACAAGAAAGGATTATCAGGTTAGGGCAGTGGTGGGTAACCGGCGGCTCGCAACCCACTGCTCGCGAGCCACATGCGGCTCCTTTGCCCCTTGAGTGTCGCTCTTCCACAAAATACCAACTTCTGCACATGGGCCACGAAGTTTCAATTGCACTGTACATGCGCGCCCGCACATGGTATTTTGTGGAAGAGCCACACTCAAGGGGCCAAAGAGCCACATGTGGCTCGCAAGCTGCGGTTTGCCAACCACAGGGTTAGGGGGTTGCCTTCAGCCATTTGGTCAGCAGCAGGGTAATACAGGGGTCCTCAGACTTTTTAAACAGGGGTCCAGTTCACTGTCCCTCAGACCGTTGGAGGGCCGGACTATAGTTTAAAAAAAAAAACTATGAACAAATTCCTATGCACACTGCACATATCTTATTTTGAAGTTAAAAAACAAAATGGGAACAAATACAATATTTGTATTTGCATGTGGCCCGTGGGCCGTAGTTTGAGGACCCCTGGGGTAATACAGGGCTGATTCTCAGCCCTTGCTGAATATCAGAGTCCGTCAACCTTCTGATGGACTTCTCGCATTTATATGTTAACTACTTGTTGGTCTTTGCCTCCAGCACCCTTGCACACTGACACATGCCTATATGCATGCTGACATCCATGCTCTTTCTCACATACCCTCTCACGCACTCACAATGCTTGGCCTCCACCGCATTTTGCGGTCCTCCTGGAAAAAGCCTCTATAACCTCCTGCTTCTGTTTCCCTTGAGTGTTGATGATCGAGGGCACCCCTGGTCCTAAATCCTAGATGCTCCTTGAGGGGGCATATCTACAGGGACATCTGAGTTGTTCGAGCCTGACCCAGAATCTAACCAGCAACCTTCGGTGCCCAGTAGGACAGTACGATGCCCACCAACTGAGCCACACCAGTCAGAGCTCAACAAACTTAACAGCAACTCAGATTTAACATGATGCTGCTTGACAGGGAGGAAAGCAAGTCCTGGAAAAGTCACCCACCACCTGTGTACAAGGCACCCCAGGAAGCCTAGCAGACCCTGTGAGGATGCATTTTGCTGCCTTCATGGCAGGAGGTCCTGGTATTTCTGGACACAGTCAGAGAAGAGCAGCCAGCCAGTATTGGGAAGGAATTCAAACTGAGGCTCTGGAGCCAGAGGATGGGGGCTGAGAGCTTTGAAGCATTGGGGAGGACCTGTGTGACCTCAGAGGGCAGAAGGTGGGCTACATGATTCCATGTGACCTCACTCCTCCTTCCTCTCTTCTGGTCATTGGCCTGGGGTTTCCCTCGCTGGGGCTGACCTCAGTTCCTGAGGCGGAAAAGAAGCAGAAGCTGAGTCCCCAGTGTGACGTGCTGCACCCTCAGAAGGGTTGCCTTGGTGTTACTTCCCCGGAGAGGGGGTCCAAGATGTGCTTGAGCCAGGATATGGTCAAGCTCTGAAGGGGCTTAAAAACTCCAGATGGAAAGGAAGACTTGGTGGCCCAGCAACCTTGGCCTTGGGTGTCTGCCTCCTTGAGCCCCTTAGTTAGAGCCGGGGTCCCTCCCCTCAAGCCTTCAGTTCCGCTGGAACATCTCCTCCAAGGGGTTTAGGACCTGTTTCCCCAGGCATAGTTGAGACCCATTGGTTTGAAGAGAAAGAGGAGATTAGAATCTCACAGCTTAAAGAAAACACATTTTTTCCATTATAAAAGTATGTTTCCTGTTTAAATTTCCTTGTAAAATAGTGGAGATATTTATGTACAATTTCAAGAACGGAAGCCTCCTGCTGTTCTGTTCCCGAGGGATCATCGCCAACAGTTTAGGTGTCTGTTCCTAAACAGGAATGCTGAGCCCGGCTCTGCCGTCCTGTCATGTGTTAGGAGGGAGGCCTTTGGCTCAAGTGGCAGAAAACCCTGCCCCGAGCTCACTGATCAGTAAAGAAATGCCTCAGCTCACGTAACAGGGATCCAGAAGACAGGAGGCCCTTGGGCCTGTTGGCTGCTTCCATCAAGGACTAGGGTCCGGTCCTTCTCTGCCACCTACCACTTTCTCTGTTGGCTTTATCTGTGTGCTGATAGCAAGATGACAAGGCTCCCCAAGTCACGTCTAGGCAGGAAAGACCTCGGTTCTTCTAAACAATGAGGAAATCTTTCCCAAGTCTTCCCCTCAGCCAGCCTCTGGCATCCCATGGCCAGCACTGGGTCATGGGCCCACTCAGCCAAGTGACTACCCAGAGGAAGGTGATGACCATGGTCGGACCACAACAGGGCTCCCTTCCCTGCGGGGCCAGTCCGCGGCCACAATGGGAGTTTTGTCATTGAGGAAGGGAAGGAGCCCCCTGTGTCCTTTGGGGTCTTTTCCTGAGCAGGGTGCTGTGGCTCTCTTCTGTCCCTCTGTGATTTTGTGTATGTGAGAGGGGCTTAGACACAGGCTTGGATTCCAGAGACCAGGCAGCAAGCAGCCCATTCCCAGGGGCTCCTGAGTGCCTGAGTGTAGAGGCCATTTCTCTGGGACACTCACTCCTGCTGTTTTAGTGGAGACCCTTATGGTCTCTCTCTGCCTGTGGTTGTGGATCCCTGGCAGCTGGGAGCACTGTGTGCATGTTTGGGGGGTGGAGGATGTGTGTCTGTGTCAACATTCCCTCGGCCAACTCTCAGCAAAACTGCTTTTGCCCGAAGTAGTCCTTTTACCTTACCGAGAGCCTGGCGTCGCTGGACCCACCACCCGGCCTCTGCCTCTGGGGCCAACTGGCTTCCTGGGCAAACTGATCAGTGACACTCCTCACCTGCTTTGTCTTTGAAAACTCTTTGCTGATGCCTCCCCCGCTTCTCTCTCTTCTCTCCCCAAACCTCCTTTCCTCTCTGTCATCACCAGTCTCTGAGTTCCTCCGTTTGGAAGGGGCCGCAGAGGAAGAGTTGGTGAGTGCGTGGGGCCAGCCACCACCTTTGGCTGGGAGTCGAGTGCATGGAGGGCCCTCATTCCTTTCAGCGCTGCTGCCGGGGGTCCTGTTGCCAGGGCCCCTTCTCGGCATGGAGGCCTTAGTACCGGCGTGGGTGGGTGGGTGTGGGGTTATCTGGCCTGGTTTTATCTTCTTTTCCTCTCAGCCTGGGCACCCCCCGAGTTGGCTGAATGAAGGTACATTCTTTGCTTTTGGAGGTGAGGACCGGGTTGCCAGTGCCAGCAGCAGTCTCCTTGGACAGTTCCTGGTTCCAGGCCAGCGGTAGCCTTGGGGAAGTAGGGACAGGACAGAGCAGTGATTCCTTCCAGCCTCGCTGGGGCCTGATTCTGAAGGGATGACCCCAACTCTGGTGGCTGGTGTGGCTGCACGGTCTCTCACCATGCAAGGCCGCCCCTGGGTCACCGACAGACCGTTTAGCCCTTTTCCAGCGTGGACCTGGTTTGTGGAAATAGGACGTACTTGGGGCTTTCATGTTGTCATGTGCCCAGGGCTGGCCCCTCTACCCCATCCTGGTGGGAATGGCAGGGGGACCTGATGGCTGCAGCTGGTCCCAGCTCTGGTGTTAGACCAGCCGTGAGCAAACTACGGCCCGCAGGCCAGATCCAGCCCGTTTGAAATGAATAAAACTATTGAAAAAAAGACCGTACCCTTTTATGTAATGATGTTTACTTTGAATTTATATTAGTTCACACAAACACTCCATCCATGCTTTTGTTCCGGCCCTCCGGTCCAGTTTAAGAACCCATTGTGGCCCTCGAGTCAAAAAGTTTGCCCACCCCTGGGTTAGACACTGTGGACCCGCAGCCCCACCCAGCACTGTTCACTGAACACCCTTTATGCCTGGGACAGTGGCCCCAGCCATTACCTCTCCAACAAGAAGATCTGGCTGCTGACCACCCTAGCTCTGTGCTCAAGGGACCTGGTGAACTCTGTCCTGGCCTTGGAGAGGTGCTGTCCCCGATCCTGCCCCCTCTGCCCCTCCCTAAATGCCTCATGCTTGCCCCACGCCACTCTGCCCTACCTACAAAGGCCAATTTTACTGAGCACTGGGTTCCCCAACACCACCTAACAACCATTGCTTACAGAGCACCTACTGTGTGCAGGCACTGTTTCTAGCATTTACATGTCAGAATCACTGAGATGGGTACTATCATCCCCCGTTTACAGACGAGGAAACTGAGACACAGAGAGGCTAAGTAACTTGCCCAACGTCACACATGGTGTAAGTGGTGTGACTGGAACCCAGGCAGCCTGCACTCTTGTCCCCCATGCCAATGAGCTTCTCTCGTTAATTAATATCATTCCACCTCCAGCTTCTTAGGCTCCAAATCTCAGCTGTCCTGGCAACACCCCCTCCATACAGAGGTGGGGCCACGTGTGGCACAGCCTCTGCCGGCTTCCTGACCTCCAGACCTCACTGGACCACCTGCCCTAGGCCTGGGCAGCTTCCTCCTAGACCAGTGATGGCGAACCTATGACACATGTGTCAGAGGTGACACGCGAACTCATTTTTTTGGTTGATTTTTCTTTGTTAAAAGGCATTTAAATATATAAAATACATATCAAAAAGATAAGTCTTTGTTTTACTATGGTTGCAAATATCAAAAAATTTCTATATGTGACACGGCACCAGAGTTAAGTTAGGGTTTTTCAAAATGCTGACACGCCGAGCTCAAAAGGTTCGCCATCACTGCCCTAGACTGTCCTCCTCCCATCCATCCTCTTGCCAGAGCTCGGACCTCCTTACCTTGTTTTCTGTTTCAGAACCTTTGGGGACAGCATACAACATTTGGTAGCTCCCTATTGCCCACGGAGCAAAGTCCAGACTCCTCATGAGCACCTCAAGGCCAGGCCCCGCTGGCTATTGCATTCCTCTCCCGCCGGTTCCCCCAGCCTGGCCCTCCTCTTGCTGGCCTGATGGCCCCCCACAGCCTCTCTCCCACACCCCGCATTGTCTAATTGGTTACACTTAGTTATTATTATAGAACTGTCCGTTATTGTTGATTTTGTGAGCTTCCCCTCCCCTTCCATAGGGTTTGCCCTGGGAAGGCAGGGGTGGGTCTTTGTGGTTGTGTGGCTAACTTCTTCCTCCAGGCCCCCGGTCACCGCAGGGCCAGGCCCAGGGCCATTGGAGGGCAGGGGTGCCTTGACCCCAGCAGAGGGTCTTCCTCTGGAGCTGCACTGAGGCCCTAATTAGTGCCCCAGGAGAGCTGGGCAGCTCACAGGGCTGTCAGAGGAATGGGAGCTCTCAATGAGGTAGTACAGTTCCTTCTAGCAGTGACACGGACCACATGCCACACGGGCACACGCCTGTAAGTGAGATGTGGAAAAAGGTAAGTGACCACCTTCTCAGGTTGTCCCCAAGATCGCGTGACTACCTGGTGTGCGGTCACAGCCTTAATTAGGTCACTCCAGTTCCAGCCCCATGTTCTTTCCACTAAGGGAGCTGCAGGTCCCTCTGGCCCCGGCAGGGCTGCTGGATTTAAGGTGGTGCCAGCCCAGAGCAGGGACACAGGGGAAGGACTGGCCGGCAGGGAAGCAGTGGGTGGAGAGCCAGACTGAGGGCGGCAGCCTGGTGCTCTTCCTCCCCGTTTGGAGCCATAGCCTCGTCCTCCCCTGCCCACTTCAGCTGGGCCTGCGGCCCCGGCCTCCCCTGAGACTTGTGCCTCCCCCTGGCCATTTTCCTCCCAGACTCCTCCTGGTCTTGGGGGCCATGAGGGGCGAGGCACTGCAGAAGCTGCCCCAGGCCCGACCAAGTCTGGGTATGAAAACCCCTGGTTGTTTGGGGGCACCTGTCCCCCGAGACTCACAGGGCTCCTGGGAATTCCCAGAGCTGAGTTTCCAGTGGCTCCACTGCCTGGTTGTCTGGCCCCTCAGGACTTTTACAGGGAAAGTTGGGAGCTAAGGGGAGGCACCCCCTTACTGCACACTCACAGCAAAGAACCCACCATCAACCGGCTCGACATCCCTGATCAGAAGAGACTTTTACCCTCCCCTACCCCCAATCAGTGTTTGTCCAGAGAGGCTTCCCTTGGGACCTCACAACCTTGGTCCTTTCGTCTCACCTCCTTTCTGGATGGATTGCCTGGAACTCAAGATTCCCAAATCCACTCACCCCCTGTCCCCAAACAGTCTCCAGCCCATATTTGCCCAAACCCAGCAAGAGTGCCCCAATTTCCAAAGGACTAAGGGGAGGCTCCAGGATGAGGGTCTTTCTCTTAATGAGATAATAGCAACCTAGAAAACTAGAAAAGTGAGCCCTCATTGATAAGCTGAGAGTTGATCTGCCTTCCTTTCATTTTGGCAACAACTAGACAAAGGAGGAAATGGAAGCTCAGAGAGTTCGAGTAACTTGCCCAGGGACACACAGCACATGGGGTCACCAGGGGTTTGAGCCAGGGGAGTCTGACCCCAGGAGCACACTCCCAGCCACTGCTGCCTTCCACCTACATCGGAGGGAGCCCCTCCAGGCTCCAGGAGGAGGAATTGTTACTGTTACACTTGCGTTGCTGAGTCAGAAGCTTTCCAGGGCTCTTCCCTCTGCACCCCACCTTTTAGTTCCTTCGTGGTCAGAGGGTATTTGTGCCTTCAGTGTGGCTGAAATACTGCACCACTGACCTGTTATGGCATTGTCTCTGGCATGTTCCTTTGGGGATGGCCATGGGGACTGGTTTGCTTTGTTTCCATTCTGGGTTGCTGGCATCAGCAGGAGGGTTTGCATTGAGGTCTTCCCACTCTTGAGTTATGGCATCCCGTTTAAGAGCATGAGGCTGGGGGTTGGGGGGCTTGGTGCAGCGAGCTGCTGTCCTGTGCCATCACCCCTTGCCATCTCCCTTCCTGAATCCATGTGGCAGTCCCGGTAGGGCCACTCCCCGGCATGCATTTGGGACGAAGTAGATTTCCCTGACTGCACTGAAGCCTGAGTAGCACCGCCTGGCTCTGCCTCCCCTCTGCTGTCTGGTGAGGAGCTGAGCACACAGTGGGTGTTGTGTAGCGGGGGAGCTCAGCTCTGCCCCACTTTAAAAAATTTTTTTTATTGATTTTAGAGGAAGGGAAAGAGAACTTGAAGGGGAATTCAGGTCGATTCTATTACATTTAACTTCATTAAGTGTGAGCACATTGATGTGGGCAGGTGTGAGCTGCGATCTTACTGTGAGACATGTGCCTTCCCATTGCTGAAATGTTTGTTTTTATTTGGAATTATCAGAAAACAGAACTAGCTTCGTACAAACTGCAGCTCTCTAAAAATTTAGCAGACGCTCAGTGCCCGATGTTGTTCTACTTATTTATGCATTCATTGGTTGATTCTTGTGTGTGCCCTGACCAAGGATCGAACCCACAACCTTGGCGTATTGGGACAATACTCTAATAAAGTAAGCTATCCGGCCAGGGCTGCCCCCACTTTTCTTTAAGAGCTTTCAGAACCGCGTATGATGTGTGGAACTACAGGGTGCTGTGGCTGACGGTGGGACAAGACCCAGCCTCCACTGGTCTCCTGCAGCCTGCCAAGAGGCTGGCCTTGTGCCAGAAAAGGAAGGAGTTGGCCACAATGAGAACCCGCAGCACTGGCTGTGCACAGAAAAGGTGAAGCTGGTGTTCACCTGTACCCGGTACCACTCCCACCTCACCATTGCCCCCCCTGCATCCCTCCAAGGCTAGGACTACGTGGCATTCCCCAACTGGGCCCCCTGCCTTAGTCTGCTCATCCACCACCCCCCAAAAATCCATTCTGCACACAGAGCTGAGAGGTCTTTCTGAAACAGCTATCTGATGTTGCATCTCTGGGGCAAACTCTTGGAGGGTCGCCCCCTGTTGCCCTTTGACAGAATGCTTTGTGAGAGCGGGCCCTCTGCCCCCTTCTGGGACATCCTGGCCCCTCTGGACTAGACTGGTGATGGTGGCTCCCTCTCAGCACATTTGCTCCCCTGTCCCAGCCACCTCCTTCCACTCCAGCTCTGCCCAAGTTCCGGCCTTATCACAGCTCAACTGTCTCTTTGTACCTCTGCTTCCCGCTGGGACTGGTCTTTGTGCTTTCCTCCTGCTCGGGAGTGGCCCCAGGTAGCTAGGAGCCTGGTGGTGAGTGAGAGGGTGAATAGAACTTGACAAAGCCGGGAGCTCATTCGACAAAGCTGGCTGGGAGCAGCCTGATTGGAAATCAAAGACTTTGGGCTCAAGCTTTTGTACTTAACTCCTGCGAGTCCCCCGGGCCCTTGCTCAGAGCCTGCTTACTCTTACTTTGCAAGCAGTGGTAACACACTTGGAGATCTGGTTTCCCTGCAGCAAGCAGGAAGGAAAGAAGGAAGGAAGGAGCAGCAGATGACTTGACAGCTGGGAGGTGGAGGGGGACCCACACAAAGACTAGGAAACCAGAGACTAAGAGAATGGGCAACCAGGGGAGTCTGGAGGAGGAGGGACCGTCCTGTGACTTGGGGAGTCCAGAGGCTCATGTGGATAGGCCCAGTTAGGGATCCGCACAGTGAGAAAGGGGGGGCGGGGGGCGGCCCAGGAAAGGCCACTCACCTTGGGGATAGTCTGGCACAGTGCCTTTCTCCGACTTGAAAGAGCCTGGGCACCAGCAGGAGTCATAGAAACGCAGGTTCTGATCCAGCAGGTCTGGGGCGGGGCCTGATATTACGTTTCTAACGATCCTGGTGACCTGGTCCAGGGACCACACTTTGAGTAGCCAGTCCCTGCCTGTTTGAAATATATAATTTCCACACAAGGCCTTTTGAAAGAAAAGTGAGGGTGTTCCGATGTTCTGGTGGGGTCTGAGGCATGATCCCCCAACACTAAGGCATTTTCTGGGGCACTGGCACCCCCCCTGAGAGCCCCCTTCTGAGGGGTCCCTGGGGAGTTTCTGATGGCTGAGCCTTCAGACAAAAGCTGGCGGCTTCTTTCTTCCATTAAGGCAAGGTTATTTGTGTGCTGAAAACCAAGAAAACCCAGGGGCTCCGCGCAGCGGGAGCCCAGTGATTCGTGGAAAGAGGAGCTGCCAGCTCTGGGCCCACATTGGAAACTGGCCCTCGCTCCCTTGCTAGGGCCTTTGGTGGGGTGAGGAGTAGGCATCACTGCCCCTCTGGCCAGGCTGGGGCTTTTCTAGGTCGTAGGCACACACAGCTGTGTGTTCAGAGATCTCAGCCTGGTCTTGCTGACCTACCCCAGTCGGTAAAGAGTGGGCCCTTGGGAGCAGACCTAGTCCCCTGACATAGGATGGCTGGCCGGGGCCCTCACTAAGGGCTGGTGGAGATTGAGCGCACGGAGCCCCGCAGACTGTGGATTTGGGTTCCCTGCCGAATGCTGAGATGGTGGAACTTGTTTGAGGCCTGGTTGGGTGTGGGCAGCAATGCAGAGCAGAAGCCCTGGGAGCTGTCGGCTTCCTCTTCGTGGCTGCAGACAGGCACTGCTTTTAGAAATAGCTCCCTCGCGCTGGCTGCTTCCCAGGTGCAGGGGCCAGTGCGGGCGTCTTATCTCCGTTTGGCCCCTCTCCCACCCTGCACGGCACAGATGGCTCTGCAGAGGGCCCCCAGCCCAGGCCCCTCCCAAGTGAGTGGCAGGGCTGGGCCTGAACCCGGCCTGTGTCAGCAAGGCCATCCTCCGTGCTGCTCGGACCAGAGACTCTCCCTAACAAAACCTGGAGAGTATGCAGATGACAGGGACTGAGGACATTTTAAAGATTTAAAAATATATTTATATGTGTTTTTATTAAATTGATCTCAGAGAGAGGAAGGGAGAGGGAGAGAGAGATAGAAACATCAATGATGAGAGAGAATCATCCATCCACTGCCTCCTGCAGGCCCCCTACCCGACTGAACCTGCAAGCCCGGCATGTGCCCTGACTGGGAGTCCACTGTCAACCTTTTGGTGCACGGGACCACGCCCAACCCACTGAGCCACGCTGGCCAGGGCAGGACTGAAGACATTTTAAAGCAAAAACGTGGGGAAAGGTCACCAATCCCGAGGAGGGCTAGAGGGAAGCCCCAGGAAACACAAAAGGGTGCTAGGTTTTGGGATTACATGTGGTTTTTCTTTAATACCCTGGGTTGTCTTTAATAAGAAAAAGCTGGGTTAAAATTTAAATTATAGAAAAAAAGGAGCTAAGGTATTAGTAGTGGGGAGCCAAGGGCTTAAGGGAATTCTAATAATCCTGCAAGCATTTGAAAGATGTAAACTGTGGGGAGGAAAAGAACATATTCTGATGGTTTGAAATGGTGGGGGTGTGAATGCAGGTTTAGGCCCGGCTTGTAGAGAGAGAGAGAAAGCCCGCTAGGCTTAGGGCTGGGACCCTGCCTGCGGGGTCGTACTGGGCCAGGCCGTGGTCGCCCTCCCTCTCCAAGCCCTCCCCTTCCCGGTTCCCCTGTGACCTGGCCCCACATCCCAGTGCTGGGAAGTGACATCTGTCTCCAGGGGCAATGCCTGGCAGGTGGCCCTGCCGACTGGGCGGTGCAGTGGGCCCGACTCAGGCAGGTTGTTCTAGGTGCCATTTCCTTTTCTCAGGGCCGGATTCCAAATGTCAAGGAACGTGACAGCATTTTCATGGGGGAGGCAGCAAAAGAGTTTTCTAGAATAAGGAGGACATATCCAACTTCATTCGCCTTCCCACAGGCCCAAAAGTGTGCTGGAAGATGAGCGATTTTCAGTGGCCGTGTCTAAAGGGGCTTCCACACTGCAGTTGCTTGAGAAGAGGGCCTCTGAGCACATTAAGGAAGGTTGTTGGACCCTCTGGGCCAGCCTGGGCACCTCCGCTCAGGGTCTGCACCTCCAGCCCCTGTAGCCACACCCACCATGGGATGTGGTAATAATGTAGAGAATCTTACAACCTTCAGAAAGGCCCTTACCTTTTTAACACCTGACGTCCCCCAGAAACTCCTCTCTACCTTAGCTTTGGCTAACCTGTCTCTGCGAACCGTCCTTGGAGGGGCAACCTTGGCATTGTGTAAGGACTGGCCTGATATCAAATCTTCCTTCCCCAGAACCTACCTCCGGTGGCCATGCCTCCCAGCCCCAGGATTGGGCTGCAGGCTTGGGCATCAGGATGGATGTCCTCCTGGCTAACCTCACTAGGTCTAGTGACCTTGGGCTGGTTGACCTTGATGGGCCTAGTTTCTTCATCAGCCAAACAGTACCACATCCCTCAGAGGATGTGTTGGGGGTTTAAACCAGTTTAATTTATTTGAAGGGCTTGGCTGGTGAGACTTTCTCCAAATGTTTGTAAGATGGCAACATCAGTATTCTCTTGGCCAGAAATGAATGACTTTGCAGATTCGGGCAGTCCAAAGCATCATGCTGTAAGACCAAAATCAGAATCCACCCACATTCAGGACTCAGCAACGTGGCTCCTGTCACTTCTGCCACAGGCTTCATATATAAATTGTAAGAGGTGTAAATCTCACAGCTGCAGTACTGGTCTGTTCATTAGGAGATTGAGTAGGCACCGTGCCCCCTGGCCTCCCTTCGAGTGGAGGGCCACATGGTATAAACTCAGTTAATGATCATTTTTGCGTTCCCCACGCCCATGTAAAGCCAAGCTCCTGTTTGGAAGTCCCAGGCTCATTGTGATCCACACAGGACTTGGCTTTGCTGGCTCCCTCAGCTGTCACCATCTGTCAAGTGGGTGACTAATCACCACTTTACAGAACTGTTGAATGCAGTGAGGTGATTTAGCATAGTGCCTGGCACTTAGTAAGCTCTCAATAAAACAAGAAACAGGTGGCTATTAGTAATTCTTCATAGGACTTGTAAAGATGAAAAGGATTAGAATCTGAGACAATGCGTCGTGAACTGCAAAGCAGGCCGGTTTTAGTTATTAAGCACTTTGAATCCCATTGTGTGTGCTGCACACGTAGGCAGTCTTAGATCCTTGGAGAGGACCAGATGACACAGTAAGGTGCCCTGGGAAGTTTTTTGCCTCTCTTGCAAATGCAGGCCCTGAAGGCAGGGGCTGTGGACAAACCCTCCTAGACGGTCTGAATGATCAATCCCAGCTCCACGGGGAGGAGTGAAGATGCCACTCCTGGGATCACTTTATAGTCCTGCCAGGACTTGCAGAGATGGCACTTGGCCGGGGCTTCCAGCAGGAACAACGAAAGCAGCCTTTGCTGCGTCCCTGGGAGTGAGGCGGTGCCTGGCTCATGACCCCTTCCTTCCCTGTCTTTCTTGGCCTTGGAGATGTCCCCTCTTTGTCTACACACTGTCTATTCCTGTGCCAAGCTGGTGGCTCCCGGCGGGACCCCAGCGGGGCTGCGGGGCTGCTCGGCTGCAGCTTCGGCTCTTTCTTCTGTCTGCGATCTGCCCCCTGGGTGGTGGGCTCTGCTTCCAGGCAGGAAAAAGTGGTCAAACCAGACCTCCAGCCCAGTCACAGCGAGTGGGATTCCTTAGCCTGTCTCCAGTCTGTGCGGAGTCCCTTTCTGACACAGTTGCCCTTTTTCTTAGGCCTGGAGAATGTTTGAAACTTCCGGGCCTAAAATAAAGGTTTTCTAAACCTTCTGAACTCCTCACAACCAGAATCCAGAGGAGAAAAACAGGAAGACAGTCTCCAAGCCCCTCCCCACGCATGGCCTCCTATCCACAGCCCCTCTGTGCTGGGGGTGGGGGAGGGGAGATGGGGGAGAAGGGGGGAAGGCATGTCGCTCCAGGTTAGGGGAGCAGGGAGACCCTGGTCCTCCTCGTGCCCCTCCCCGCCCCCCATTCCAGGACAAATTCCCACTTTGTTCCCTGATCTTTTCTTATCTCCATCCTCGCCCCTGCTTACCTCTTCGTTCTGGCCCTCCTCAGTCTTTTCACCTAAGTTTTGGGGCTGTTACTTTCCTGCCTTCTCTTTTCCTTCCTTAGAGTCCAGATGCTAACCCTCTCGGCTTCAGCCCCCAATGGTTCACATCTTGAGTGCACCCCTCCCCCCTTCATCGCTTTAGTTTCCTCAGCAAACTTGGGTGGAATGCACACTGTGGGCTGAGCAGTGGGTGGGGACCATTTCATTCAGAATCTCAGCATGGAAGCAGCTGTCCTGGTCGTTTCACTGGTCACCCTTCTGGAATTGCCCAGGGAAGTGTTTCCCAAAGTATTCTCTTTGGTACCCCAGGTTGCCCGTTGTGCCTCCTCCGGTGGAAATTCCCAGAGGCAGAGACCAGTGGTCAGACGAGTCTGTGTGCTGTTTTCCTCTGCTAAGTCTCAGACACATGACTGTATGGAAGGCTCTGGAAAGTTCCACCTAAAGAAGCCTGTTTACTTTGACTAGGACTCCCTGTAATGGAGACTGTCCCGTGGCCTGTTTGTAAGAGCTCTCCTTTCTCAGGTCTCCTCCTAGTCGCCTGTTTTTGCCAGAGAGCTCTTCCTTGTGTTGGCTAAGGCCGCTTCTGTCCTGGCCACGCACAGAGCCCAGTCCTCGCCGTCCTTCGGAAAGGTTCCTGGGAAGTAAACGCACAATCTGAGGACAGCTCTCTGCTTCCCGGCGCCAGGTGCTCCAGGTTCCTTCTACTCTAATCCTGGTGTGGGGTCTTAAACACCAACCCCCTTCCCGGTGCTCCCCACTGACCAGGCCCATGTCCCCCATGTTGGGATCAGCCTGGAGTGGAGCTGACTATTGTGGGCTGGGGAGTACTGCGCCCCCTTTATCCAGGATTTGGGACTTTTCCTTCTCGCCGCCACGATTTTACCCATGGGTTTTGGGCAGCCCTCAAACTCACTGACGCCTGGCAAATCTCCAAATGTCATGGCACATGCCACTGAGCCCTTTCCTCCCAAACCTGCACCTGCGAAGAGGGCGAGGAGGACTTAGTTTTGCGAGCTTGCCTTTAAAAAAATTGTGATAAGGTATAAATTTTACTATTTTACCCATTATTAAGTGCACAGTTTCAGTGGCATTATGTGTATTCACGTTGTTGTGCAACCATCACCACCATCCATCTCCACAATTCTTTTCATCTTGTAAAACTGAAACTCTGTTAACAGTAACAATGAAATAATAGCGCCCCATTCCATTCCCACCACCATTCTACTTTCTGTCTCTGTGAGTCTATTTTAGATACCTCGTATAAGTGGAATCATACAGTATTTGTCCATGTTGTAGCATGTGCCAGAATTTCCTTCCATTTTAAAATATGTTTTTTTAAATTGATTTTTAGAGAGGAAAGGAGAGGAATAGAAAGAAAGAAACATCGATGAGAGAGATACATCAATTGACTGCCTCCTGCTTGCCCCCTATTGAGGATTGAGCCCGCAACCCAAGCATGTGCTCTGACCAGGAATCAAACCAATGACCTCCTGGTTCATGGGTTGACGGTCAACCAACTGAGCCACACTGGCCGGGCTCTTTCCTTTTTAAAACTGAATAATATTTCACTGTAAGTACACACAACATTTTGTTTATTTAGTCATCCATCAATGGGCATTTGAGTTGTTTTCACCTTTGACTATTATGAATAATGCTGCTATAAACATGTTCGAGTCCCTGCTTTCTTTCTTTTTAAAAAATACATATTTTTATTGATTTCAGAGAGGAGGGGAAAGGGAGAAAGAGAGAGAAACATTAATGATGCAAGAGAATCATTGATCAGCTGCCTCCTGCATGCTCTACACTGGGAATTGAACCTGCAACCCGGGGATGTGCCCTGACCGGGAATCGAACTGTGACCTCCTGGTTCATAGGTTGACATTCAACCACTGAGCCATGCTGGCCGGGCCACGTTCCCGCTTTCAATACTGTTGGGTGTATACCCAGAAGTGGAATTGCTAGATAATATGAGCTCTTCCTTGCTCTGATTTATCCCTGGACATCACCAGTTTGCTGAGATCTTTTGGGCCTTGCTTCTGCCCCAGCTTTGTGTCACCAGCAAATGTGATAGTTGGCACCCTTTCTAGGTTGCTCTACACCCAATAGCAAACCCACCTAATTGTATAGGCATCTATGACCTGTTTATCTATCCCCCAGCAGCCTATCAGAGGGGCCTGGCTCACCCTGGCAGAGATAACAGGTTAGCTGTGGCTTTCTGTTGGACTAGCTTGACAATCTTGTTTCAAAAGCAAATGAACATGTGCCTCAGCAATTCCACTCTTGGATATATACCTAAGGGAAATGAAAACGTATGTCTACACAAAAACTTGTCCGTGAGTGTGACAGCAGCATTGTTTATAACAACCAAAAGTGGAAACAACTCAAATGTCTATCAACTGATGACTGGATAAATATAGTGTATTTATACAATAGCACATTATTTGGCAATAAATAAAAAGGAATAAAGTGCCGATTAACATATGCCACAACATGGATGAACCTTGAAAACATTATGCTAAATGAAAGAAACCGGATACAAAAGGTCACATATGGTATGATTCCATTTATCTGAACTGTCCAGATAGGCAAATACATAAAGACAGAAAACAAACTAGCAGTTGCTAGGGGGTGGTGTGGGGGAGAGGGGAATGGGAATAACCATACAGACTTATTTTTGGGTGATGAAAATGCTCTGGAATTAAATAGTGATGGTGGCTGCACACCATCACTATTTGAATTCACTAAAGTGAATTCAAATTTTAAAAATGAATTTTATGATATACATTATATCTCAATAAAGCTGTTACTTTAAAAAGAAGTTAAAACCAAGTAAATAAGGCCCTGAACTATATTTATTGAACTGATGGCAATCATTGCTTCCTTTTTAAAGGGCTCAGAAACCATCCTTTGGAAATACTAGACCCTGGACTGGCCCATCTGTGATTCATATACTCTGCCCCCTTCCTGGAAACCTGGAAGAACCTTGCTCATTCCAGACCTGGAACACCTGTCTTGTCCTTAAGTGTCCCTTGGAGTCACCAGCAGACCGAGGGGTCTCGCCTGTGCCCAGTAGCACTTGTACTGTGATTCTTCTAGGCAAGGAGGCAGTGCTTAGTGAGAGCACAGAGCTGCTTGAGCTAGAAGATGCCATGCAGAAGGAGGTCGCATCAGCGAGTTCCAGAGGGGGACAGGCAGTGGGTGCTGTTGGAGATCAGAGGAGAGAAGGGGGCAGCTTCCAGAGTCCTGGGGTATAGAAAGGCCACTGTAGAGAGTCAGGGGTGGGTGGGTGGTGTGTTCTGGGTGGGAGGATTGGCATGAGTCAGCCACTGTGGCTGGAACAGATCATGTTGAGGAGTCCGGGCCTCGTCTCCAGCCCGATCCCGTGGGCCTCAGAATACCTCCAGCCCACAGAGATGGATTTCTGGTTGCCTACAGGCTATAATTCCTGGTGGGTGGTGGTGTGGTTCCCAACAATGGTGGGCTTTTGTTGTTAGGTTGGGGGAAGGGCGAGATAGATAGTGAAGAAAACAGATTTTTTTATTTGTTTAATTTTGTAAAGTGCTAAAATACACATAAAATTTACCATCTTAACCATTAAGTGTACATTCACATTCTCCTGTAACTATTACCACCATCCGTCTCCAGAAACTTTTTCATATCCCAAACTGAAACTCTAGCCCAGAGATTTTCAACCTTTTTCATCTCATAGCACACATGAACTCATTACTAATATTCTGTGGCACACCAAAAAAAAAAAAAAAAATTTTTTTTTTTTTTTGCCAATCTAACAAAACAAAACAAAAAATTAGGTATAATTGTCATTTACACCAGACAGTTATTGTTGTGTTGGTTGTTGTCATTTTTTTCTTCGACAATTTAAGGGAAAAGAGGTCAGTGTCCCTGATGACATACCAGGTATTGCATGTCTTAAAAATTCTTATGACACACCAGTGTGCCGCTGCACACTGGTTGAAAATAGTGGCTCTAGTCCATTAAACAGTAACTCCTCATTCCCCCACTCCCTGCCAACCACTGTTCTACTTTCTATCACTATGAATTCTAGATACCTCATCTAAATGTAATTGTGCAGTATTTGTCTTTTGTGTCTGGCTTATTTCAACCCTGGCATAATGTTGTCAAGGTTCATTCATGTCGCAGCATGTATCAGAATTTCATTCCTTTTTATTGCAAATAATGTTCTATTGTATAAATATGCCATATCCCATTGTATGGATATACCACATTTTATTTATCCACTCATTTGTCAATGGATATGTGGGTTGTTACCACCTGTTGGCGATTATGCATGAATAATGCTTTTTAAAGCAAGAGAGCAAAGAGAGTACTCTGGGCAGCAGAAAATAAGATGGACTTGAAGGAAGGAGACCAGGGAGTCAGTGAGAAAATGCTGTCATAGTCCAAGCGTGTAGAGCAGGCAGGTGGAGTGTCAGGAGAAAGCAGAGGCCAGAGGCTAAAGAAGGCCCTACTGGCTGACCGAGGCATTCTGGAGGAGAGGGCGGGGCTGGATCCCCACGTGGGGCGGCTGCGTTTGTTTCCAGGCAGAGGGATGGGGGGCTCGAGGGACAACCAGCAGAGGTGCTGGCTCTGTGGTTAAAACTCAGACAAGAGGGCAGAGCTGGGACCTCTCTCAGCTGTCCCTCACACAAAAGTGACCATTCAGAACTGGAGACTAGATGAGTGAGCCAGAGGGCAAAGCATAAAGCCAGAGTGCAGTGACCAAGCCTGATTCACGGCCTCGTGCAAGGGCAGGAAGCATAAGCAGGAGACGGAAGGATGAGAGGAGGGGTTGGTGGAAATGGGGGTAGAGAACCCCAAGGGGAGGCTACTGGAATCTCTGGTTGCTCCGTGTGAATATAGTGGGTCCATG
>NW_006288615.1:3532717-3538225 GCF_000327345.1 Myotis davidii
CCTGCAGCTCGTCGGTTGTCCAGTATCAGGAGATTCGGTTGATGTTTATTGACAGAAATGGGGGGAATAAAGGTAACCAGGCACATTTTCATCCTCAAGAAATGATGGCCCACTTACCGAGATGAGTCATTAAAACAAACATGTAGTACAAGATCCACTGTGAATCATGGCAGTTCCCAAATGTGTTTTGAGGAAGGTGGTCCCTTCTGATGCGGTGATCCAGGTGCTGCAAAGCAGGGGGTATTTGAGTTGCTTTTCAACAAGTGAGGCCAAAAAAAGAGTCACACATTGGGAGAGTGACAGCTGATCTTTCGCCCTGGCTGTGGCATGCCTCATCAGTGTACTTCCTGTGACTCTGCAGGTATGACGCCGGACGGGACGGCTTCATCGACCTGATGGAGCTGAAGCTGATGATGGAGAAGCTGGGGGCCCCCCAGACCCACCTGGGCCTGAAAAGCATGATCAAGGAAGTGGACGAGGACTTTGACGGCAAGCTCAGCTTCCGTGAGGTACCTGAGTCCTGTGGTCCTGAGCCCCTGGAGGGGGAGTGTCCCTGAGGGCACCCTCAGATTTACAGTCTCCTGGAGTACAAATGGCTTGGGCCCCTCTAGAGCAGTGTTTGGATATTTAATCTGCAGTTCTGCTTGTAAAAACAGTTTAAGGCGTTAGTGAATCTCAGTTCTGCCATGGGGAGATGCTCAGTAAGGAGATTGAAAGTCAGTGTGGCCCTGGCCAGGCAGCTCAGTCGTGTGGAACATTGTCCTGTACACCAGAAGGTGGTGGGTTTGGCCCAGCCAGTGTGGCTCAGTGGTTGAGCATCAACCTATGAACTAGGAGGTTGCGGTTTGATTCCATGTCAGGGCACAGGTACAGGTTGTGGGCTCAATCCCCAGTAGGAGGTGTGCAGGAGTCAGCCAATCAATGATTCTCTCTCAGCATTGATGTTTCTATCTTGTTCTCCATCTCTTTTTCTCTCTGAAATCAATAAAAAATATATATTTTTTAAAAAGGTGACAGGTTCGATTCCCCATCAGGGCACATACTGAGGTTGCGGTTCAATCCCCTATCAGGGCATATGTGGGAGGCACCCTATCCATGTTTCTCTCTCTTATCAATGCTCTCTCTTTCTCTCCCTTCCTCTCTTTAAAATCAATTGGGAAAAAAAAAGAAAGTGTGGGTAGGTTAACCTCATTTGGGTAAAGTGGTATAAGTATCAAGAAATCTGAAAGGATGCTCACCAAAATGTTCATAGTAGGTATTTCTGGGTACAAAGTTTTGGTGGTTATATAAGTTTATACTTTTTAAAATATATATTAAAAACTTTTCATTTTTATAGTAAGCATTTAAAAATTGTAAAAAAAAAAAAAAAAAAAAAAAAAAGGCTGCTCTGTCCGGGTACCTCAGTTGGATAGAACACATCCCTAAGATTGTGGGTTCTATCCCCAGTCAGGGCACATATAGGAAGCAACCAATGAGTGCAGAAATAAGTGGAACAACAAATCAATCTCTCTTCTCTTTCATCCTCTCTCTCTCTGTCTCTCTCTGTCTCTCTCTCTCTCTGTCTCTCTCTCTCTCTTTCTTTCTCTCTCTCTTCCTCTCTCCCTTCCACTCTCTCTCTAAAAGGAATGGTCCTTTTGGCCTTTGAACCCTGAAACTGCAGGCAAAATTTTGTACGTGCAGATGTTTTCCTGATAGAGTGCACACAGATTCACAAGCTAACCCCCTGTGGGTGATACGGCCATTTCTGTTTGGCAGGTGGGGAGGAGGCTCAAGGCCATTGGGTTCCTCCTGGGGTAAGAATGCAACCCCAGAAGAAAGGGAATTCCATGTCTTACATGTTTGAGTTTTACTGAAAGGCCTCTAGGTGTGTCAGAGTGGCCTGGAATCAGAATAACCTGGGGACAACATCCGGGCTGAAGGTTGGGGCATTAGCCCACCTGCTGCAGTCTGTTCTCAGGCGTGACTCAGCTGATCCCTCAGGGCCAGAAATAGAGAAGACTGTCCTTCCTGGTGTTTACCCTTGGTTATTCCAGAAACAGTGGAGCGCCAGCATCCTGCTTTCCAATGGTGACTTTGACCGAGAACTGGTCTTCTGTCCAGGCTAGATAGGGCCTTGGAGGCTCTTCCTGGGGTCTTTGCAGTTGACTGGCATCCACAAGTCCCTGCCCAGCTGTGATGAAACTGGCCTTGCCTCTCACTGCCCACAAATCAACTCCAGGTTCTTCCATTGCTTCCTTTCTGAACTGGTAGATGTGGAGATGGAAGATCACAGAAAACCTGTGTTGGGCATAACCCCCACAAGTAGGATAATCCGGTCCAGCCTTCATCGCAGAGCTGGGAGCTAGAGGGCCGAAAAGGTCAGCATTTGCCTGAAATCAGGCCCCAAACCATGGCTGGACCTGAGCTGTAGCCTGTATGTCACATGTGTCACTCGCCATGGTCGCCTTCCCACCTGTCCCTGCTGCTCCCTCACCTGCCTTTGGTTCATTTATGTCATGCATGTGTGGTACTGGGCACTGACTCTTTCCTACCCGGGTGCCCCTGGGGTGTAGAAGGTAAAAGCTTTTGCTTGGTGAAGCTTTGGAGGCAACACTGGGGAAAGAGCTTCTGTGGCAAAGTTGGGATCTCTGGGGAACAGAAATCGAGAGGGTGTTGAGAGGTCTGTGCAAGTCACCAACTGCGCTAACACAATCCCTGCCCTGAGTTTTACCAAAGGGCCCCCCAAATTTGCTCTTCCCGGAGTCCAGGATGCTTGGTTAGCTGTGGAGATGCTGGTTTGGCCATTTCCCACAGACGGTAGACAGTAGAGAATTGGACATCTCCAAGGGTTCCGTGGTGGGTTTTCAACCTGCCTACAGAGCTCAGTGACCTTTGCATCCATTCCTTTGTCAGTTCGGAGCCCCATATGGTCCCACCTCTAGCAGTTATACCTCCAGAGGTATAGGCTCACCTGCTGTTACCACACTGTGCTTATGGAGGGAGGTTTGCTGTCAGACCTCAGTCTCACACAAGCTGCAGAACTTCAGCATGTTATTTTCCTTCTGTGCCTCAGTTTTTCTGTCTTAATATGGGAGTGTTGGTAGCTTTTCCTCAGGACTGTTGGGAGAACCAAGTTCTCTTCCTTTGTCTGTATCAGAACTCTTAGTTGTAAGTGACAGGAAGAGAATGCAAACAATGTAAGTGAGAAAAATCAAATAACTATTGGTTCGCATGCTTGGGAGATGAAGAAGTAGAAATGCATTAGATACAAGTAATCCAGGGCCATTCTCTTGCCATATCTCGACATCTTGACTGTGCTTTCTTCCGTGTCCACCTCGTCTTCTACTTCTACATAGGGCATTGTCCCAGCACCTGCAAGATGGCGGACAGCAGCTCCAAGGCTCAGTGCCCCAGTTTAGCCACCCAAGTGAATAGAGGGCTTCTTTTCATACCAGTCCTAGAGGAAAGCCTCCGATTGGCCCTACTAGGAATGCACGCCCACGTCCTAGATCAGTGATGGCAAACCTTTTGAGCTCGGCGTGTCAGCATTTTGAAAAACCCTAACTTAATTCTGGTGCTGTGTCACATATAGAAATTTTTTGATATTTGCAACCATAGTAAAACAAAGACTTATATTTTTGATATGTATTTTATATATTTAAATGCCATTTAACAAAGAAAAATCAACCAAAAAAATGAGTTCGCGTGTCACCTCTGACACGCGTGTCATAGGTTCGCCATTACTGTCCTAGACCAATCATTGCATTCAGGGGACTGCTATTGGCTAAGGCCAGGTCATATGCCACAGGGCACCATGGTCAACAGACTTACCATCATCACATGGGACAGGGGTTGCCAGGAAACAAAATTGCTCACATCTTCAGTTCCTTTCTCAAAACCTGGCACTTAGTAGGTGCTTACCTTTTTTTAATTCTCCCAAGCAAGTCACACCCAAGTAAAGCTCTTTGATACAAAAGGTAGGTCTCTGTTAAGTATTATTTTGCTGCTTTTCCCAAACATACAAGGAAATTTGTCTTCCTCTTAAACCTTTTCATTTCCAGTTATGAAAATAATGCATGTACATTAAGGGCATTTTAGAAAATGACATGCAAGGAACCATTAAAAATGATGATGCAACACAGTGTTTCATACCCAGAGAACAATTGTTGACAATGTAAAAAGTAGGGACAAGCCCTACCCAGTGTGGCTCAGTGGATAAAGCATTGGCATGCAGACTGAAGGGTCCCAGTTCGATTCTGATCAAGGGCACATGCCTAGGTATAGGCTTGATCCCCGCACGGGCCTGATCAATCAATAGGACATGGATGTTTCTCTCTCTGTGTCTCTCCTCCTCCCTTCCACTGAAAATTCCTCAGGTGAGGATTAACAAACAAACCAATGTTTAAAAAAGTAAGGACAAAAGCAGATTACTAAACTGTCTGTAAAATGTTATTTGCATTTGAGATTTGTGTGTGTGTGCAGACACACATAAGAAGCGTAAGGATGGAACAAAGTTAGCAGTTCTATCTCTATCCTCACCTGAGGATATATTTTTATTGATTTTAGAGAGAGAGGAAGGAAGGGGGAGAAAGAGAGAGAGAGGAACATTGATATGCAAGAGAAACATCGACTGGTTGCCTCCGGTAACGCCTACTGGGGATCAAACCTGCAACGTAGGTATGTGTCCTCACGAGGGATTGAACCTCAACCTTTTAGTGAGAGGGACGATGCTCCAATCAACTGAGCCACCTGGCCGGGGCTACCCTTGACTTTTTTGAGATATCATTTTATATAATGACTACCCCCTTTTTGATCAAGCCAAGTTTGTTTCTGTTGCTTGCAAACTTTGAGCTCTAACTAATATGGAAATGTGTTTGCATCTCAAGCTAGAGCCATGAAATTTAAAATTTCCTAAACTTATCAGGAGCATTTTATAGCTTGAATCTGAAATTGCTTTTAGCTTTGACAGTTCTCTGTTTCTTTGTTTTCTGTTTCTCCTTCCCTCCCCCGCTCTTTGCTCATAGCTAGGACACTTTCCAATTCCCCACAACATACCAGTCTTTGTGGACTATAAATAGGAAGAGAAACAAGGCTGGGCAGTTAGAGAAGTTATCATTTCAGGAGTTGGTGATTGTAATAAAATTAAATGAGAATGTCTGGCTTGCTTTTGGAAGGCTGCACATTTTCAGGTTGAGCTGGACTTTTAATCTTCTTTAACTGGCGGGGATGGGGGCCCCTAAGTAATGACAGGGCTCCTCTTGGTCATCTGCTGAGCTGGCAGAGTGAGCATATGAGGCCAGGCTGGGGTCTGCTCTGGGAAAAGACCCACGAGGAATACTTTAAGCCATTCTGTAAACACAGAGGAACATTGTCATCTCCACTGCGGATGTGAGAGGCCGCCCCAGGGTCACCTGGGTTGTTGCTAGGCTCTGTCTTTCCTGGGTTGCCTCCCTGGGCCCAAGGGAATGGCTGGTGTTGAGAAGCTACCTGCTTTTGTGTGTGCTTTACAGAGCAATGTGTGTGTGTGTG
>NW_006288615.1:3538238-3552548 GCF_000327345.1 Myotis davidii
GGGCGGCTTCTGTAACTAAATGCTTTAAAGACAGGCAGGGTACCGAGGGACAAGGGACAGATACTTCCCTCCTCCCCTCCTGGAGTGGCTCACATTTGCAGCATTGAAGTCTTCGCTGCTTCTGTCTCTTCTGTGAGAGCCCGGCCACAACCGTCCCCAAACCCCCTTGCCCTCCCTTCTACTCTTGCGGACCTCACGTTCTTCAACAGGCTTTTTTTCCTTTTCTTTTTACATCCAATATGTAGGTATTAATTCTTTTATAGTACGTGAACTTGACTCTCAGACATATAAAATGAAACACCGAAGTGTCTTTATATTCAGTGATAAAGCTGATATCATATATAGCTTCATATAAGTATACTTAGTATTTTCCAAGCCTCTGGAGCCAGTGTTTGGGCTCTGATAGTCTGCAGCAAACTGAGTCTTTGCCGGCCTCTAGTGAGAGAGTTTGAAGTTGCGGGTGGATGAACATCGTGTTGCTACTGAGCAGCTGCAAAGCTGCGTGTCCCTGCACATCTTGCTTCATCCATACAGCAATGTCCATAGTGAGTCAAGACCCCCACAGCAAGAATTACAAAGAAAGTTTTATTAGCAAGGTTTTTGGGGTGGTGGTGGTAGAGGTTAAAACTTTTTCTTTTTAATACGTTTTTATTGATTTTAGAGAGAAAGGGAAAAAACAACAGCAACATAGAGGTTGATTGGCTGCTTCCTGACACCCCCTACTGGGGATCAAGCCTGCAACCCAGGCATGTGCCCTGACTGGGAATCGAACCTGTCACCCATCCCTGCATGGGGGAATGCTCAACCAACTGAGCCACACTGGCCAGGGTGAGGAGATTGAAACTTTGACTTAATGAAAGACACTTCTCTCTAGGAATTAAGAGTCTTGGCAGTAAAAGACACCCCAGGTGGAATTTGGAGAGCCTGTTGTAGGTGTTTTACCTCTCACTATACTTTAAATAATGTTCCTTTCCCTTGGGAAGCCATTCTCTGGAGAAGAAGGTCATGAAAAAGAACCTGGAATTTCCCTATATTTTAGGTAGCACATGAAAACCTGGAGGAGCCTCTTTGATGTGGAATGCATAACTCATATTCCTTCCAATGAAATGGTAGAAGTTGGGTAGCCATTATTGACAAATACATTCAGAAGAATTCTTTAAAGAAGAGACGTTAAAAGCCATAAAATTGACTTGGGGGAGAAAGACGGAAAGCTGGGGGCCAACCTTTTCAGCTTAGCCTATTTATTTATTTTTAAATGCATTCTACGGAGGCTTTGGCACAGGCTGGCTTTAAAGATTAACTCATTCAGGTCACATTTTGAATCTGGAAGAAGAAGATGGATTATTCAACAAATGATGTGGGGATTACTAACTAACCATTTGGAGGAAAATAAGGTTAATGATCAACATCGCATGATAGATCAGAATAAATTTCAGAGATTAAATATTTACATGTTAAAAAAAAGGGAGTCATAAAAGCAGTAGACAAAAAAACATGGGTGATTGTTTCTATAACCCTGGTGGCGAGGAAGGTTTTTCTAAGCACAACACTGGTGAGAAACAAGAAAAAGGTTGATAGATTTTATGTAAAATTTTTGAAAGTCAAAAATGACCATGAACAAAAGCGAAGAGACAGAGCTAAAGCATTTGAAACATAGCTATAAGGATTTCTTAGAAACTACTAAGAAAGGTAAGCAATCTAGTGGGGCCGAAGGGGATGGTTGTCAATCTCTCAGCGATGTTGACCTGTCCCCACAGTTCCTGCTCATCTTCCACAAGGCTGCCGCAGGCGAGCTGCAGGAGGAAAGTGGGCTGATGGCCCTGGCCAAGCTGTCTGAGATCGATGTTGCCCTGGAGGGCGTCAAAGGTGCCAAGAACTTCTTTGAAGCCAAGGTAGGTGGCTTCTTCCTGTGTGGGACAATCGCCCCCTCCCTGCACCCTGCCCAACAGGAGATCCCGGTTAGTGACTCTCTCATTAACTCCCTCAGGACAAGCTTAAATAGATCCTGCGTGATTGCAGGAGAGTGAATGTGTCTGCGTGCAATCTACAAATTAAAAACACAACTGAATGGCACATGCATCAGACTCTGGTTTCAGATTGGGTTACTTGGACAGCTACCTCCATATTTGCATCTTACACACTTGTGTGTAAACAAGTGAATAATGGGGCCAGAGGAGGGAGCCTTGGTGGCTTGCCCCAAATTTGCTCCATTGACAGTGTCTGGGAGTGGGGAAGGAATCTGCAGTGCACGGTCTTGAATCTCCTCCGGGTGCTGCCTTTCATTCACATGTTCATCCGGCCACTGAACATTTATGGAGCGCCCACCCCTTGCTGGGCACTGTCATTTTCACCTCTGCAGAGCACACCTGCAGAAAGAGAGATCAGGAGAGCCCTCCAAGCCCCCTGTCCACCACAGCAGTGGAATGCAGTTGGTAAGGCTGCCTCCTCCTGTTACCCGTCTGTGCCTCAGTTTCCTCATCTGTGCAGTGCGGGAGAGGGGGGGTCAGAGATAATGGGATTGCTGTGAGGATTACAAGAGTTCACATATACGTAAAGTGTTAAGCAAGTACCTGGCTCACTGTGAGTATTCCATATGTGATACGAGCTGTTGGACTCCTCACCACCCCAGACAGGAGCCTGCCTCTTGTGTGGTTTTGGCTTACTCTACTAGTCTGCCCAGAGACAAATTGTCCTTGGCAACACATTTCAGCCTGCTCGGGCCCTTAAGCTTGATTATCTTCTCACTTCTCTGTGATGCTGCTTGGAGAAACAGTCCATCATTTTTGTGCCAACATGTAAACTGAATCATGGCGGACTCGGTGCCTGAATTCCTACTGCCATCATCTGATAGTCAGGGGCAGGGCGACCACTCATTGTGCCTTCAACACCAGCATTGTGTGTCCAACCCTGAAAGTGGTTTGGCCCTTCCTTCATGACATAACATTGATTCAACCCAGTCCCCTGGCAATGCCTGGCCCCGCATTCAGCTCAGGCGATACAAGGGTGTAGTAGATGACACGTTTGCCCTGCCCAGGACACGCACTCAGTCTAGTGAGGAAAGCAAACTGTCAGTCTGGATAGAGAGGAGGCAAGGGCTAATTCTGGTGGGATGGGTCCTCCCCATTCATTGACTGAGTCAACGTATGCAGATCTCTCGTGATACCTTGGGCTGGGGTCGAGGACTGAGACTCACCTTAGCAGGATGCTCTTTTCACTCCACGGCTGCAGTGTAGTGTGCCGCGTGCTTTTGTCCAAGTCTGTATGAAGTCTCTGGGAACGTCTTATCTGGGCATTCAGACCTTTTATAACCTAGATCTGGTCTCCACTCTAGCCTCGTCCACCCCTTGCATGTTTCAAATGCTGCCATGCTTTTCATGACTGGGCCTCAATACTGCTATGTCCTCTGCCTGGAGGGCCCCATCCAAATGCCTCTTCCTAGAAAACTCTACTCATTCTTTAAGACCCATGTTAAAGAGTTGCCTCCTCTTGGCTGTTTTCCCTGATCATCCCAGTTGAGAAAGTCTGTCCTCTTCTGCGTTTCGGTATTATGAGTGGAAGTGCTATCATAATTTATTTATTCAAGGTATTACAATTTATTTTGGACACTTTGGGCAAGTACATAAATCGACCCAATTTTTTGAGAGCAGTTTGGATCTAGCTGTTAACTTTTGATATTCTCCACCTCTAGAATTCTGCCTATAGGAGTTTGGCCTCAGAGACACTCATGTAAATGCACCTGCAGCACCAGCATTGTGTGTCTAACCTTGTCTGTATATAAATATAAATCCAGACAAGGGTTTTTTCCTACAGCACTGTTAGTAATAAAGAAAAATTGGAGACTGTCAAGGGCGAGGGGGAAAAAAAGAACACATATGTAATACCCCTTGTAATACGTTAAGCAATAAAAAAAATAAAATAAAATAAAAATAAATTAAAAAATAAAAGAAAAATTGGAAATGACTGAAACTTCCATTATCGGGAATTACACCCACACATGTGCACACCCTACAGCCATGGGTATGTATGGACAGATGCCGAAAATGAATTAAGCAAAAACAGTTTGTTTGAAACCCCATTTTGTAAGTATTAAATACACCCTGGATAATTACTTCCAAAGCATTAGTAACACTTGTTGTTTGAGGGGCTTTTTAAATATTTTTGTAATGTTTTATAATTATGGCTGCATTATTTTTATAACCAGGAGAAAAGATGAAAAGAATAACAATAAAATAAAATTTTTTGAGTGTGTTATGTGTACGCATCTGCCTCCCCACCCAGACTCAAAGGCAGGGTAGGTATATTATCTTTATAATTACAGTGCTGGGCATATAATGGCCCTCAATAAACATTTGCTTGAGTGACAAATGCAGGGAATCACCCCTTGAATTTAGGAGAGGGCCATAAAGGAGCTGACGTCTGTGACAGATGTCAAAGATGAATGGAAACTCACCTTGTAATCAAGGAAGGGAAGGCGTTCCTGCCGTGGGAATGGCAGGAGCAAAGGCTCCAAGGCATGGAGGGTGAGGAGTGTCTGGAGGCTGGCCCTTGTCCACACTGGACACACTTAGACAGGGAGTCTGGGCTCCCCTAGAGACCAGGCCTTCCTCAGCCTACTGAGCACCAGAACCATCTGCAGGCCAGCTTCCCAGTCCCACCCAGATCTACCTGGTTCTCCAGGGTGGGGCCCAGGAAACATGGACTTGAATCAGCTCTGCAGGTGGTTCAGGGCAGAGCCAGGCTTGGAAAGCACAACTGCACACTTGGGTGTGTGTGTGGTGGTGGTGGTGGGGTGGCCCTCAGAGGAGCATGAGCAGGAGCCTGACATGATCAGTGGTGGACACTATAGGGATCGACTTGCCTGGGGTGAGGCTGGACTTGGGAAGCTTTCATAGATTCTGGAGAATCGTAGATCCAATGAAGGTAGTGACAATGGGGGACTCTCAGTACTTATGACCACTTGATTGGAGGTGGGATGTACACTGAGTGGCCAGATTATTATGACCACCTGACATTTGTAGGCAAATTAGCTATAATTTTGTGCTGAAGTTGCTAGAGGGCCAGATCATTATAAATAGGGAAGCAGGTTGTTTACCATAACAGTAGAAGTGATGTTTTTCTGAAGATATGGGTAAACAACGTGATTTAACAGCCTTTGAACGTGGGATATATATTATGATGAGTGGCCAGATTGTTATGACCACCCCATCAGTATTTCATTGGGCCACCTATTGCCTTCAATACTGCGGCAGCTGCCTGATGGCTCTTTTAACTTCGTCCCACAAATGCTCAATTGGATTGAGATCTGGTGATTGTGGGGGCCACCTAAGCAAGGTAAAGTCTCCCTCATGTACTTGAAACCACTCCTACACAATATGAGCACCGTGGCATGGCGCATTGTCTTGTTGGAAGAAGCCATCTCCATTGGGATACGCCATCAATATGACAGGATAAACTTGATCAGCAATGATACATAAGTATGTTGTGCTATTCAGAGGTTGTTCCACACAAATTCAAGGGCCCAAATCATGCCAGGAAAACATGCCCCAAACCATAACACTGCCCCCACCAGCTTGAAGGGTTGTACTCGTGCATGTGGGGTGCATGCTTTCATGCTGTTTCTGCCAAATTCTCGCTCTGCCATCTGCATGATGCAACTGGAAACATGATTCATCGGACCACATGACTTTTTTCCAATGCTGGACTGTCCAATCCTTGTGTTCCTGTGCGAATTGGAGACATTTTATCTTGGTAACTGCAGACAGCAAAGGTGTTTGAACAGGCCTTTGGCTTCCATATCCATACGATGCAGTGTACAGCTAATTTGCCTACAAACAGCAGGTGATCATAAAAATCTGGCCACTCAATGTAAAATGCTACAAGGCTTGTTGGTGACATTTTTTTTCCATCAAGGCAGGACATCCCCCCAGCCATGGGAATAATTTAAGTAGGAAAAGTTATAAGCTGGGTTTTAGAGTTAAATCTAAGGTGACTTAAGGTAAAAGGGAGGCATGCCCTTTCATTTGAAGGGCACAATGTTGGTTGCAAATAGTTTCTGTTCATGTCTTAAGAAATACCTGGGAAATTTGGAAAATATCATTTCCTAGTCCTGGCCAGTGTGGCTCAGTGGTGGAGTGTTGGCCCGTGTGCCAAAGGGTTGTGGGTTCAATTCCCTGTCAAGGGCATGTACCTGGGTTGCAGGTTCACTCCCTGTCCCCAGTTGGGGCATGTTGGGAGGCAACCAGTCAATGTGTCTCTCTCACATCAATGTTTCTCTCTCTCTCTTTCTCTTTCCCCTTCCTTTCCTCCCTCCCCTCTCTAAAAATCAATGGGAAAAATAGCCTTGGGTGAGGATTAATAATAATAAAAAGAGGACTGGGATAATGTTTAAAATATTGATATCATAGGTAGACCAAATTAGAAAAATGTGGTCAGTTAGACATCTCAGAGACATTGGTGAAGTTTAACTTTAATAATAACACATTTTAAAATAAAACCATCTTCTTTTTTTAAAAAATATTTTTATAGGTTTCAGAGGAAGGGAGAGGGAGAGAGAGAAACATCAATGACAAGAGAGAAACATTGATCGACTGCCTACTGCATGCTCCACACTGGGGATCGAGCCAGCAACCCGGACTAGGAATTGAACCATGACCTTCTGGTTCACAGGTCAATGCTCAACCACTGAGCCACGCCGGCCCAGTGATAAAAGAATATTTACTTATCTTCAACGTGATAAAAGAATATTTACTTTTTTAGAAGTATAAAAACATTCAATAAAATGGTAATATTAAGTAATGTAGTATGGGTACAGGAATAAACCAAATAGTAGAACAGGATAGACAATAATAAAAACAGATCTCCTTCATGTGGGAATCCTATATAGTAAAAACCTAATACGCTAAGTGTTGGGTTATCCAGTTGGCCTCCAACCAATCGAAGTGTAATATGCTAATGCTAAAGCTGCTCAACCGCTCGCTATGACGTGAACTGACCACCAGGGGCAGTCAACTGGTCAACCAGTCGCTATGACATGCACTGACCACCAGGGGCAGATGCTCCAACTGGTAGGTTAGCTTGCTGCTGGGGTCTGGCTAATCTGGACTTGAGCCCTCCCACGGTCCTTCCCTGGCTGGGCAACCTTCTGCATCCCTCCCCAACCCCGATCGTGCACTGGTGGGGTCCCTCACCTGGCCTGCGCCCTCTTGCAATCCAGGGCCTCTCTGGGGATGTTGGACAGCCAGTTTCAGCCCGATCCTGTAGGCCAGGCCGAGGAACCCCACTGGTGCACGAATTCATGCACAGGGCCTCTAGTTTAGTATATGAAAAAGATCATTTTTGCCCTACCTGATTTGTCTCAGAGGTTGGAGCATCAGCCCATGAACTGAAGGGTCCCGTATTCGATTCTGGTCCAGGGCACATACCCCAGTTGCAGGCTTGCTCCCCGGCCCCAGTTGGAGTGCCTGCGGGAGGCAACCAACCGATTTGCCTCTCTCACATTTGTCTCTCTTTCTCCCTCCCTCCCTTACACTCTCTCTAAAAATCAATGAAAAAAATATCCTTGTATGAGGATTAACAACAACAACAAGCTGAATGTGAAGATAAAACCATAAAAGTATTGGAAGGAAATACAGGAAAGTGGGTTTAGAAACTTCTTAAACATGACATGAAATTCCAAAGTCAGAAAGGAAATGGCTGGAAAGCATTGATTGCATCAAAATTTAAGAATATTTGTATGGCTTAAGCTACCTTGAAGTTAAAAGACAAATAAGCCCGGCCAATGTTGCTCAGTGACTTGAGCATCAATCCATGAACCAAGAGAGGTCACCAGTTCGATTCACAGTCAGAGCACATGCCCAGGTTGCAGGCTTGATCCCTGGTGGAGTGTATGCAGGAGGCAGCCAATCGATGGTCCTCTCTCATCGATGTTTCTATCTCTTTCTCCTTCTCCTTTCCACTCTCTCTAAAATCAATAAAAACATATTTTAAAAAAGACAAAGAACTTGGAAATAGTAACTGAAAAATATTAAGAAGAAATTAACACCTACATTATGGAAAGTAAAAAAAAAATAGCTGAATAGAAAAAGGAGCAAAGGATACAAATGGGTACTTCACCAAAGAGGAAATAAAAGGTGCCAGTTTACCTATCAGATTGGCAAGTAGGGAGAAGGTTAATTATAAGCCGTGGCAAGGCTGTGGTGAAGTGAGAACCTGTGTTCTATGATGGTGGGGTATAAATGGGAACGGTTGTTTTGGAGAGCAAGTTCACCATCTTTATTAAATAATGTGCATGCCCACCGTGTTTGCAAAGTTTACCTAATTGATGAGACACAGAGAGAAAATCAGTTCTAAGATAGAGAATTTTAAGATGAGTTTACCTGATATTGTATCATTGGAGATAAATTTGATTTTTTAAAAATGGCACTGAATCCCATTCACAAATACAAACAAAAAAACATGTAATATATGGAAATAAGTTTAGAATGATTTATTTAGAGAAAACCAAAAATTCTAGTGGGTAACCTAAAAGACCGTAGTGAATAAAAATAGAGGCTTTCAGGGAAAACCTATATTGTAAAGAAATCCCTTTGCCACAGGAGAGTGATACAGCCCCAATCAAAATCCCAGCAGGGAGGTTATTTTGTTGTGAAATAAAAACTGGAAAGCAGCCCAGCTATTATTGCTCAGTGGTTGAATACAGACCTATGAACCAGGAGGTCACGGTCCAATTCCCGGTTAGGGCACATGCCTGGGTTGTGGGCTCAATCCCCAGTGTGGGGCAGCAGGAGGCAACTGGTCAATGATTCTCTGTCATCATTGATGTTTCTATCTCTTCCTCTCCCTTCCTCTCTGAAATCAATAAAAATATATTTAAAAAAAAAAGTAGAAGTGGGTAATAGGTGGGATATTAAACAGTGTCCTGGAAAAGCAGAGAAGCGGGAAGACCGACCCACAATAGCAAAGTGACTGTGTCCTCGCTACTACCAGGCACAGCTGGGAAGACCACGGGGAAGGAGCCTCATGTCACATGGCTCTAGACCAGTGGTTCTCACCCTTCCTAATGCCGCGACCCTTTAGTACAGTTCCTCATGTTGTGGTGACCCCCAATTTCACTGTTACAAATTGAACATAATTAAAGCATAGTGGTTAATCACAAAAACAATATGTAATTATCTATGTGTTTTCCGATGGTCTTAGGTGACCCCTGTGAAAGGGTCGTTTGACCCCCAAAGGGGTCTCGACCCACAGGTTGAGAACCGCTGTTCTAGACGACCAAGTTCTGTTCACTGGGTGCTCCATCTCCTAGGTTCTCTTCCCCTCTCTCACTCTGTTGGTCTGTTTCTGCTGTTTCTCTGCAGGTCCAAGCCTTGGCCTCTGCCAGTAAGTTTGAAGCTGAGCTGAAAGCTGAGCAAGATGAGCGGAAGCGGGAGGAGGAGAAGAGGAGGATCCGCCAGGCAGCCTTCCGGGAGCTCAAGGCCACTTTTAGCACATAGTCGGGTGACCTTGACCTCTGTCTACAGCTGTGCCTCACAGGTGCCCCTGGGAGAGCTGGGCAGGCATCCACACCCCCAACTGATTCCTCACCCCAACCGGCCTCCACACCCCGTCAAGCAAACGCTGTAGCCTCAGGGCAGCAGGGAGCGTCCTCACCCCCAGGTGAGAGAGACCAGCTGTTCCTTGCCTCTCTTTTCCTCCCACCATTCTCTGCCCTTTCCTGTAGCCAGAATGTGCCTCTGGCCACCTGTGACTTTTCCTTGTTCCTTTTACTCTTCCACATCAAATAGTGGAAACAAATTGTACAGGCACTTCTTCCCCTTGGTGGTCCTTAGAGGAGATGACCCTTGGGGGCTGTGATGTTCATGTTGCCCATTTTCGTGGGTAATTCTCTGCCCCACTCTCCTCCCCTTTGTTTCCCATCGGCTACCCTGTTCTCATTCTTAGCCCGAGCCTGCCAGTGGCCTTTGCATCTTCGCTTGTCTTTTGATGGTGGTGAAGTTTGAGGCAGGTCAAGCTGGACCATTGCCTGTCCCCTCTCCAACAGGGGGCGTGGGATGCTGCCAAGGTGACACAAAATAGTGAAAAGATAAGTTCTGTTCCTCCCATCACGGTTCTCCTGTCCCCTAGCATTTCCCCCAGACCCACCTTCATTCATGTCTCCCCATTCCAGCCTTTTTTCTCCACTCTTAAATACTGTGCTACATACCTATAATAATAAAAGAATAATTTAGAAGTTCTATTAATGAGTAGAATTCCTGCTAACTCTGACTCTATGCAAATTATATTACAGTAGACCCCTGACATTCACAAGTGACAAATCTAGAGTCTTGCGAAATCCCAAAGGTCATGTCCACCCTCATCATGTAGAAAGTTTCCGACATCTGCTCCAAGGTGGTGAAGCTGTTCTAAACCTCCAGCACACGTTTTTATATCTTGTGAGTTCTTGGGATTGTGTACAAATGCCAGGGGTTTGTTGTATTTTTAAAAAATAATTCCTAATGTCATATTTATTCCCTTTTGTAACTGCTGTCTTTACAATAAAGAAAGCATCTGCATTTCTACCTTACAGCTGTTTGTTTTTAAATAAACGGTGCAATTAGACTTTGCCGTCACATCATTGTGCTTCTAGACTTCTTTGAATTGGGGAGAGAGGAAGTGTTTTCCTTGGGGCCACTTCCAGCCCAGGCTTCTGTTGGTCACGAGTCTCTGAAGTCCAGTTAGAAGTGGTAACTAGAGGGTTAGTCTTCACTCCAGGGAATCTGAGCACTGAGGTTGTCTGCCAGCTGCTCTTTCCCATCCCATCACTGAGAATTTTTTCAGCTGCAGGTAAAACCTGTGGCTTAATCTCTCTCTTGCTTACTAGACTCTTGAAACTCTGAGGAGAGCTCACCTTCCCATGTATAATTCCAGGGTATTTGGGGGACCTGGTAAGGACTTCTGTCCTAAGAGAATACCCTTAGCTCCCCAGCGAAGATCATTTCTGTTTCTGCACATGCCCAAGACCTATACAATCCTCAGGCATTTTTCTAGGTCAAGTCATCCTCCAACCTCCCCACCTGGGTTGCAGTGAACATGAAAAAGGAATGAAGAGACTTATTGTATGATTATGCTTATTGGTATTTATCCAAATGAGCCAAGAACCTTTGTCCACACAAAAACCTGCACAAAAATGTTTATAAGCAGCTTTATCCATAATTGCCAAAAGATGGAAGCAACCAAGATATTCTTCGGTCGGTGAATGGATAACAGTGTCATCACAATGGAATATTAATTAAAAAGAAATACTCAATAATAAAAAGAAATGAGCTATCAAGCCACAAAAAGATATGAAGAAAACTTAAATGCATATTGCTGACTGAAAGAAGCCAACCCGGAAAGGTTGCATCTACATGATTCCAGCTGCTTGAGATTCTGGAAAAAGCAAAACTATGAAGACAGTAAAAAGATCAATGGTTGTAGGGTGAGGGGCAGGATGAATACATGGCACACAGAGGACTTTTAGGTAGTCAAACTACATATGATACTGTAATAGTAGATACGTTCATTGTACAGCTGTCAACACCCATAGAATGTACAAGAACAAGAGTGAACCCTTATGTAAACTATGGACTCTAGTTAATAATAATGCATCAATATGGGCACATCAACTGTAACAAGTGTACAACACTAACGCAAGGTGTTAATAATATGGAAAACTGGAGGGGGAGAAGGAAGAGAGGTTTATGGGCATTGGGTACTTCCTGCTAAGTTTTTCTGTAAACCTAAAACTGCTCTAAAAAAAAATAAAGTCTACAATTTAAAAAAAAGAAGGCAGGAATGGAGGTAATTACTTTCAAACATTCATTTGTTTCTCTTATAACTAGGCCCAAGTGAGAGTTAAAAACCCTTGAGTGCAATAACAGAAAATGTAACACAGGAGGATTTAAGACAAAAAAGGACCAATATTGGGCCATGTAACAGGCCAGAGACAGGACTTCTTGGCCCCATCTTGGTCATGAAGTCCTGCAGATGTTCCTTTCATGCCTGTCACCTGCAGTTCCCATCCTCCACCTCCATGGCCATGGCCTTCATTGGTTGCCCTGCCCTCATGTTGCCCTGGTTGTCCACACTACAGCTAGAATAGTTCTTATAAGCTGCAAACTGTTTCTAATACCTCTTGATTCTACCTTACTCTTCACATGGAGTTCTCCCTCTATGTGTGTCTGTGTCCAAATTTCCCTTTTTAAATTTTTACTGATTTTTTTTCTTAGAGAGGGAGGAAGGGGGAGAGAGAGGGAGAGAGAAACATCAATCAGTTGCCTCCCATATGTGCCCTGACCAGGAATCAAACCCTCAACTTTTTGGTGCACAGAATGATGCTCCAACCAAGTCATACCCACGAGGGCTGTATTTCCCTTTTTCATAAGGACTCTAGTCACTGAATTAGAGCCCACCCCAATGACCTCATTTTAGCTCAGTTACCTCTTAAAGACCCTATCTCCAAATAACGTGACATTCTGAAGTACATTCTGAGGTGAGGATGCCAACATATCTTTTGGAGGGATGCAATCCGATCCACAGAGAGGATGTTCAAATTGCTGTGTAACAAATTACCCCAAAATGTAGTGGCTTAAAGCAACCATTTCCTTATGCTCATAGATTTGGTAAATCAGAAATTCAGACACGGCACAATGAGAATGTTTGTCCTCGCTTCATGATGTCTTGGGCATGTACCTGGGTTGCAGGTTTGATCCCCAGCTCTAGTTGGGATGTGTGCGGGAGACAACCAATTGATATGTCTCTCTTACATTGATGTTTCTCCATCCCTCCCTACCTCCCTCCCTCCCTCCCTATCCTTCCCTTCCACTCTAAAAAAAAAAAAAAATCAATGGAAAAATATCCTCAGGTGAGGATTAACAAAAAATAAAATAGACTGAGCAAACAAGGTGGAAGCTCTACCACTTTATGATCTAACATTGGAAGTCACCTTGTTTTTCTTCTAGCACATTGAAACAAGGACCCAAGGGGGAGGGGAATTATACTCTATGTCTAGAAAGGGTAATTACAAGGTTTTAGAGGAGTACAAGGCATGGAAGATATTGTTGCTGCCATCTTTAGAAAAACACAATCTGCCACAGTTGATCAACCTGTGTTTGCTACAAATTAAACTTGTTTTGGACTAAACTCCCTACTCCCCTCTCCTCCTAATCTGCTAGTCTCAATTTCTCTGTTTCTATCACTGATACAACAAATCTGAAACTTATTATCTTTGACTAGGGCAGGCATCATCTGCTGTTAACTTTAAAAACCACTATTTAACAAAATATTGGAGAGACAGTAAATTAAACAAGAAGAGAACAGCACCCTTCTTGAGGAGTATAATAAAAAATTTATTGATTCTATAGGTATTTATTGAGTGTCTACTGTGTGCCAGGACAATGCCAGCTGCTGAGGAAACAAAGTCAAATAATGCAGTATGTGTAATGGTTAAAAGCAAGGGATGTTGTTGGCTTTCACCACCACCACCACCACCACATCATCATCATCTTAGATTCAGTTCTTGCTCTCTGATTTATAGTTTAGGGCTAAAAATATGGCTAAGGTACTCTGAAAAACAACTTGGCAGTTTCTGATAAAGTTAAGCAAACATCACATAACCACCAATCCTGTTCTTAGGCATTTACCCAAGTGAAATAAAAACCTATGTTCAGCCCTGGCTAGCTTGCCTCAGTGGATAAAGTGTCGGCCTGCAGACGAAAGGATCCCGGGTTCGATTGGTCACGGGCACATGCCCGGGTTGCAGGCTCAGTCCCCAGTATGGGATATGCAGAAGGCAGCCAATCAATGGTTCTCTCTCAACATTGATGTTTCTATGTTTCTATCTCTCCCTCTCCCATACTCTCTGAAATTAATAAAAATATATTTAAAACCCCCCACAGAAAACCTATGCTCATACAAATACCTATATATGGATATTTATAGCAATTTTATTAATAATCCCCAAACTATAAACAGCTCAAAATGTCCCTCAACTGGGCATGGATAAACAAATGTAGTGCATATATCCAGTGAAATACTACTCAGCAATAAACAAGAAAAAAGTGCCCTGACTGGTGGGCTTGGTTGGTTGGAGCATTGTCCCATGTACTGAAGGGCCTTGAGTTCAATTCCCAGTCACGGCACATGCCAGTTCGATCCCTGGTCAGGGTGTGTACAGACTGCAATAAATTGATGGATGTCTCTCTCTTTTCCTCCTCTGCCTCTCTAAAATCAATGGAAACATATCCTTGGGTGAGGGAAGAAGGAGGAGGAGGAAGAAGAGGGAGGGAGGGAGGG
>NW_006288615.1:3552668-3554624 GCF_000327345.1 Myotis davidii
AGAAAGTACTGAAGTACTGAAACATGAACAGTATGGCTGACTCTCAGATGCATTATCTGAGTAAAAGAAGCCAGTCTCAAAAGGCCATATAGTGTATGGATTTATTTATATGACATAAGGCAAAACTATAAAGATGGAAACAGAACAGTGGCTTCAGGGGCTGGGAGTTTGGGAGGGGGGTTTAGGGCTACCTACAAAAGGTCATTGGGGGAGCTTTGGTGGGTGACGGGACTATTCTGTACCTTGATTTTAGTGGTAGTTACACACACGTATACATTGGTCAAAAGTTGCAGACCTGCACATACAAATGTTAAATCTTACTGTATGCAATGCAATTACAGGCACAGGTTAACAGCCGTGGGCAAACTACGGCCCGCGGGCCGGATCCGGCCCATTTGAAATGAATAAAACTAAAAAAAAAAAAAAAAAAAAGACTGTATCCTTTTATGTAATGATGTTTACTTTGAATTTATATTAGTTCACACAAACACTCCATCCATGCTTTTGTTCCGGCCCTCCGGTCCAGTTTAAGAACCCATTGTGGACCTCGAGTCAAAAAGTTTGCCCACCCCTGGAGAAACACGAGCTCTGCCATCAGTCATCCTGAGCTTGGCAGTCCTTAGAGGCAATAGGTGGACGGGTCAGCACAGAAGCCACGATGATGATGTTCATGATGGCTTGCCAGGTATGGGAGTTGAGAAAGTGCTTTTAACTTTTTTTTGTGTGTGTAGTTGGCTTTGAAAGGGAACACAGAGGTAGGAGGTGGTTGGAAGAGGAATTGGAGTGTGAACATTCACTTTTAAGATGGAAGAACATTTTGAGTATTTTTAAGAGCTGGCAGCCCGGGCTGGTGTGGCTCAGTTGTTTGGAGGGTTGTTCCTTCCAAACAGGAAAAGTCATGGGTTCCTGGCACATACCGGAGTTGTGGTTCGGTCCGGTGGGGGAGCTTAAGAGGGTGCAACCAACCCATGTTTCTCTCTCTCCCTTCCTTTTAAAAAAGAAAAAAAAATCAATAAACATATCCTCGGGTGAGGATTAAAAAATAATAATCGCTGATGGGAAGAATCCCGTTTCAGAGGGAGAGGTTGGAGCCATAAGGAAAGAATGGAATGACCAGAGAAGGGTAGAGTAGCCAGATTTAGCCAACCAACATTTGAATTTCAGAAAAACAACACATACCTTTTTAGTGCATGTCCCCCATATTGCTGGGCGTCCTGCATTTTACCTGCCAAACCCCAAACGGAAGATTTGGGGGCAAAAGGGCTTTAGCTTCGATACCGTAGGAGAGGTGGGGGCTCTGAAGTCCTTGCCCGCTGTCACACTCCGAGACTCTAGACTGAATTCCCGGTTCTACCAGGACCGTTAGTAAGTGGAGACGCCGGTTTGAATTTCAGCTTTTTTTAAAAAACATTTTTATTGATTTCAGAGAGGAAGGGAGAGGGAGAGAGATAGAAACATCAATGACGAATCATTGGTCGGCTGCCTCCTACATGCCCCGCACTGGGGACCGAGCCCACAACGCCGGCATGTGCCCCTGACTGGAATCGAACCGCGACCCTCGAGTCCGTAGGTCAACGCTCTACCCACTGCGCCAAACCGGCCAGGGCTGAATTTCAGCTTTTGCCGCTTCCCCACTTTCTCTAGGACGGGAAGCGGTCAGAAAAAGGCTGGACGAAAACCTGTGGAAAAGTTCTAGTTGGAACAGCAGCTCGTACAGGATGCGGAGCTTTCTGAACTGCGAACGCGCTCAGGACTGGGCGCGCAGGACGGTGAGTCACAGGGCACCCGGCCGGGGTCCACCTCTGGACACCACCTCCTCTCACCTCAAGGGCAGGCGGAAGCCGCGCCGGGACCGCCGGCGCCTGCGCCCTGCCGCCGCTCCGCCCCGCCCCCTCGGGCCCGACATCCGGGGCTCGGGCGGCAGGGTGTCCGGGAAGAGGGGAGGGAGGCCGCGGA
>NW_006288615.1:3555058-3561399 GCF_000327345.1 Myotis davidii
CTCGCCATCCGCTACCTGCTCCTCGGGGCCAGCCCCCCGCCCGGCCTCGGGGTGCCCAGGGCAACAGCTGCTGCCGCGAGACAGCTGCTCCGGCCGGCCCCCCGCCCCACACCTGGCCTCTGGGAGGTGCACCCTTGTCGTGCTCACTGAGTGTCTGCGCTGGGAGGCTCATTCCGTGGAGAGAGGACGGGGTCTGGACCAGGCCCGAGGCCAAGTGGAGCCATGGTCGGAACCTGGGACAGAGGCTGGGAAAGGAGAGTCCTTCGTGGCTTGGGGTCCGAACGTTACTTCAGGCGAAAATGGGCCTTAGCCTTTAAGTGTCAGCAGTTTCCCACCAGGCGTTTGAATGCTTCAGTTTTGTGGCTGAAACAAGTCGAGCGACCAGGGAACGGGGGTGGGGAGGGGTGAGTATGAAAGAAGCAGGTTGTATGACTGGTGTTTGGGAAGCAGTAACGTTGCTGTGCATTTACCTGCCACTGTGGTGGTGGTGTTGTTTTAATTTTACATTCTTCTTTTTCTGAAAGTCAAAGCACTTAGGCACACCTAGTGTCTCTGTTAGAAAGGTAAGTACCCCAGTGTAACCTGCACGAAATTGAGGAAGGGGCCAGGACCTGTAATCAGCTTCTGATCCGGTATTACATACCTTGGATTATAGGCAGTTTTGATTGCCAGTGTTGCGTGCGGGGAATATATATTCTTATGTAGTATTGCCTTTTTAGACTTTTAGATTAAAAAAGAATTTTCTTGTCATTGTTTTTGTACATTAATTCATTCTAATATTTGCAGCTCTGGCCTTACAGAGTCTGTCCATTTTGGTTAGAATGTAAATGTGTTTTGTCATTCATTGGTGTTTTTATGTATTATACTAGTTAGAGTAGCACCTTTTCGAGTACTCAAACTGGAATGTGTGCTTTCCTGTTACATCAGATGTTGACATCATTAGAGGACACTAGGAAAAAATTTTCAAGTGGCCTGTATCTGGGAAAATGTCACATAACCCTTCTTCCTTTGACATTTAACACCGAGGAATACACTGATGTTGGTAGTGATTCACAAAAGAAAGGGCTTCACAGCTTTTCTATACTTGACAAAGCATTTTACAATTTTGAGAATGAGGAGGGAGTAAGGACCATGTGCCTTGATTCATTCATTTATTTACTCATTCATTCATTCATGCATTCATTTATTTGACAAATATTGAGACCTTGTTACAACTGTTGGGTGCTGGGAGCAAAACTGACCCAAAGTTCCTGTCTCCTAGGAGCTGATTTCTAGACAGATAAATAAATACTTAGGTAAAATATATAGTGCAGTGGTAAATGATGTGGGAAAAAATGAGACAGTGAAATAGGATAATAAAGAATTGGGGGAGGGATTAATTTTGAGTGCCCTGGGAAGGCCTCATGGAAAAGCTAATATTTGAGAAAAGACCTGACACAGGGAGAGGAGCTACTCCTGTAGCTATGTGGAGGAGAAGTGCTCCAGGCTAGGGAAGCCAGGCAAACACCCGAGGCAGAAACTGAAGGGAGCAGATAGATCCTGGTGGCTGGGGAAAATGGAGGGTAGTCTAGCCAGAGAGGTGCAAGTGAAAGATGGGCTAGTAGGAAGTGTGTGCACAGATGAGAGGAGTTATTCACTGTCCTGGACTCTTTTTCCACATCTCTGACACTTGGAAAGGGAAATCAGATTCTGGAAATGTGGGCCCCTGTGCTCAAACCCCTTCCTCTCCTACCCCATTTAGAAAAATTCAGGATGCTCACAGAACATATTTCAGGAAGTTGTCATGAAATATCTTTCTCAAAAGTAAGTTTTTTTTAAAAAAATGCATTTTATTGATTTTCTACAGAGATGAAGGGAGAGGGATAGAGAGTTAGAAACATCGATGAGAGAAACATCGATCAGCTGCCTCCTGCCCCCCCCCCCCAACTGGGGATATGCCCGCAACCAAGGCATGTGCCCCGGACGGGAATCGAACCTGGGACCCTTGAGTCCGCAGGCCGACGCTCAATCCACTGAGCCAAACCAGTCAGGGCAAAAGTAAGTTTTTAAAGAAGGTTGATGATAAATTACCTGAAGTGATTTTTCGAAAGGAATTGCTTTTTAAGAAGGGGATCTTTGGGATAATTCAAATATTTGAAAATGTAGAGATATAATGTTCTTTGAAGTTTAGATACAGATAAACTGAGGAAAGATATGGGATATGACCTAAAAGAAAGGTGAAATCAGTGTATTAACGCATGTTGTCCTTAATATGGTTAGCAAAGAATTCTTAATTATTTCTGTGTTGTCTAGCCTAGTTTAAAATTACTCAGGGACTCTCCACTAATTTGTTTGTATATATTTTATAGCATTTTACATGTGCAGAACTTTATATGCTGAGTTTTTTATTCCTCCACTTTTACCTTTTAGAATAGGTCTTCGATTTTCATTGGAAAATTTTTCTGATTTCCTTCTAGCTTATCTCCATATTCTTATTACTGAGCTTTCATAAATGTCCTCTTTTGTTTAAAAAATATTTTTATTGATTTCAGAGAGAAGGGAGAGGGAGAGATAGAAACATCATTGATTGGCTGCCTGCTGCATGCCCTCCACTGAGGATCAAGCCCGCAATGTAACTCAACCCGGACATGTGCTCTGACTGGTTCATAAGTCGACGCTCAACCCTGAGCCACACCAGCTAGGCTGTCCTCTTTTACTTTAATTCACCTTAGGAATTTAATATTTTGGTTTTGAAATGCTTTTGCTTGTGAGTTGCTTATATGAAAGATAATTTGTCCTAGGCTTGCCTGAAAATCATGAGAAGATAAGAATTACAACTTCAGGCCGAAACCGGTTTGGCTCAGTGGATAGAGCGTCAGCCTGCGGACTGAAAGGTCCCAGGTTCGATTCCGGTCAAGGGCATGTACCTGGGTTGCGGGCACATCCCCAGTGGGGAGATGTGCAGGAGGCAGCTGATCGATGTTTCTCTCTCATCGATGTTTCTAACTCTCTATCTCTCTCCCTTCCTCTCTGTAAAATATCAATAAAATATATTAAAAAAAAAAAAGAATTACAACTTCAGGATGTGAGTGCAGCTCCTTGGCTCAAAGGAGACATAGTGATGATAGTGACAATGGTAGTGTTTTCTTTTTTCTTTTTCTTTTCCTGTTAGGTAGTGTTTTAAGTGAATCAATTATCTTTCTCCTTTTTCTTCATTGAATTTTGAAGTGACATTTCCCAATTATAATGTCTTTGATGTCATACCAGTTCATTTGTTCTCATGACTTTGCATTTTAATACTCCATATGTCCTCTTTTTGTTGACCTTCACACTGGAAGATGACAATATCGATAGCGATTACTATCTAGGAGAACCTTTTTGGGTGAAAAGATTATTACTGTCCCTTCCCTCCTAAAGGATCTTTGATTTCTACCATTTTCAAAGACTGACTTCATTTGCAGTTTTCCATTAGCCCCAGCTGAGTAAATTTTCAGTACTTTCTGTTTTGTTCTGTTTCTTATAGATTATAGTGGGACCAGTCTCATGAGATTGAATCTACTACAGCCTATGTTGGTGTTAATCCAGGTATTTTAGAAGCAGGTTAAATGTCCATTTTTCTTTAGCAATTTAAATTGCCTAACATTATTTGGTCATTGTTGTAAAACTTTGAATTCAAGCTTTTGTTCTCCCTCTTGACCCCCACTTGGATTTTATGATGATAATATCCTAGGATTTACATTCATGCTTAATGCCCTGAAGAAGTACATATCTTTAAAGGATTTTTTTTTAATCCTCACCAGAGGATATGTTTTTATTTTTACTTTATTTATTTTATTTTTTTAGCAAGAGAGGAAGGGAGAGGGAGAGAGAGAAACATCAATGTTAGAAAGAAACATTGATTGGTTGTTTCTGCATGTACCCCACCAGGGATCAAACTCGAAACCTAGATATGTGCTCCAACTGGGAATTGAATCCAAAACCTTTTCATGTATGGGATGTTGCTCTAACTATCTGAGCCACCCAGCCAGGGCAAGAAGTACATAGCTTTAAAAATATCAGTAGATTTTTTAATCCATAGGCAAGTTTATTTATATTAATATTTTTTGTCCAGATTAGCATTTGTTTTTTATTTTTTATGCTCTCTAGATGACTGAAAAATATGCTAGAGTAATTATGCAGGAATACAAAATGATACCTTTGCTGAATTGCCCATAATTTTGTGGGAGGATGAGGGAGAAGAGGGGAGAGGTTTGAAAAACAAAAGGGAATTCACTTAAATGGCCAAGATTAATTTTATAAAAATATTTTCAAAGTATTACATGCTTCCCTACTTGAAGAAATTAAGTGAGGACCACAATTTTATATTAATTATGGAGTTTCACTGAACTTGAACTTAATTTATAAAAGAGGATATTCTAGAGCTTGTTCTCTTGAGCCCAGAGGAAAGTTTGTTTTATTATCTAGTTCTCCCCTCTTCTGCCTGCTTTTTTTAAAAAATATATATTTTATTGATTTTTTATAGAGAGGAAGGGAGAGAGATAGTTAGAAACATCGATGGGAGAGAAACATCGATCAGCCGCCTCCTGCACATCTACTGGGGATGTGCCCGCAACCCAGGTACGTGCTCTTGACCGGAATCGAACCTGGGACCTTTCAGTCCGCAGGCCGACACTCTATCTACTGAGCCAAACCGGTTTCGGCCTGCCTGCTTTTATAAAAAATAGAGTGCATTGGGCAAAGTTGGATGGCCTTTTGGACATTATAACACAGCTACTTTTTCTTACAAAATTAAAGGTGGAAGTGGCTTTCTCAAATTGCTTTCTTTTTGTTAGTAAAATTTTCAACCTAATTATTGTTTTTGACTCTTCAGGAGCAGCATTCAGAACATCATTTGATGTTAGCTGAGAAACTATTGTGGTTCAGTCCACTCCTTGTCACTTGAAATATTACCATCTGGTGGATTTTTAAGATACTGTCTCAACAGAGCATTAAAAGAAGGTTGTGATTTTATAACTGAAAGCATACCTGGAGCTTTGCTCCTTGGTCATTTTGGCAGTGGTATACTTCTTGGGACTCACTGATTATTTGCATAGGGTACATATTATATTGCTTTGTTGCTGGCTGTTGTTTTTCTATCAGATATGTTTAAAAAGTTAATACCAAATATGAGCAGTGATCCTTGTTTTTTTGTTTTTAATCCTCATCCAAAGATATGTTTATTGATTTTAGAGAGAGAGAAGAAGAGAGAGAGCTAGAGAAAGGGAGAGCAAAACATCATCGCTTCCTGTACACTCCCAGACCAGGGATTGAACCCAAAACATAGGTATGTGCCCTGACCTGGAATCAGACCCATAACCTTTTGGTGTATAGGATGTCACTCCGACCACCTGAGCCACCTAGTCAGGGCACAATGTGGTTTTGAATGAAAATTCTAAATAATCACTCTCCTGAAACCTTAGAGTGGTGTGCATTTATCATCTTCATCAGAATCAGAACTTTTGTTAAAAAGTTCTATATGTATTTTTCTCCTTAGCCAGTATGCTTAGCGGTTAGAGTGTCGACCAGTTCCCTGAAGTGTCTTGGGTTTGATTCCTGGTCAGGGCACATATCCACGTTGCGGGTTGGATTCCAGGTCCGGGTACCTGGGGGTGGGCAACCAATTGATGTTTCTCTTTCACATCTCTTTTCCTACCCCTTCCTCTCTAGAATCAATGAAAAAAGCATATCCTCAGGTGAGGACTAAAAAAAAAAACGTATTTTTCAGTTCCACTCCAGAAGTAGTGAGAGAGACTCTATCTGTCAGGAAAGAGAATCTCGTTTATGAGCACACCATATGATTTTAATATTTTAACCAGGTTTGGAATTCATTTCCTAGAAAACATTCATAATAAATTATGTTTTTGAAGTTTCTTAAGAGATTGCTAGGTGATTTACTTTAATACCTTTATTATTTACAGTGTTAAAAGGGCCCGAACAAAGTCTGCGCAAACCACCTGCTGTGAACCAGCAGAACTTTTGAACAGGTGAGTGTTGAAGGGAATACAAAGCTGAGGTGGGTTTATGTAAACAGATGGTTTTTGCTTTGGTTATTTTGTTTTGGTTATTTTTGTCCTTTTATTTCTCCTGAGGTTATAGACAGTGAGTAAACTTCTCTAGTACTGCTCAGATCATTTATGAACCATAAGAATAGTAAGTACTGCTCAGATCCTTTATGAACCATAAGAATAATAATACCCTTTCTGCATTGATCCTGGTATAAATTGATGTCTTAAACTGTCATAATGATTTTTTTGATGGCATGAAACAGGAAGAGGAATGCTTTGGGGGCAGGGGTAAGGAAGTATCTTAAAGAACCCAAGAGC
>NW_006288615.1:3561416-3572432 GCF_000327345.1 Myotis davidii
AAGGACACAATCTAGAAACGGAAGCATTCAGGAACAAGGTTGTCCAGCTAGCACTTTTCTCCCCTTTGGCTAGTCAGTGTCCTCTCTTGTCTCTTGTCATCCTGTTTCAGTTGTCTTCCCACAGTCTGGTCTTTTATGCTTTACAAACACATGAAAGAAAATTCCACTTACTTTCTAGAGCCACAAATGAACTCAGGCTCTTGTGCCACTGGTTTAAATTGTGTCCACATTTCAGGTTCCTTTGAGGGAAAATTTGATTAGTTTAGCTTAGTCCAGTTCTCCATCATTGGTTCATTTAGTATAGCCATGGGTTTGGGGTCCAAAGTGCAACCTAGTTAGTTGGAAGATTCCTAAGAGTGGGGGCAGGCCTTAGAGAAGGTGGTGTGTTGGCTATTCTAATTAGAGACCCACAGAAGTTTCTAGATATTTTTCCTTTCCTAGAAAAATTTTATTTATAGCTCATCAGTTTCAGTTTATGTGCCCTGAAGAGTTAAAGTATAGGGCATATACTCTTTGAATACCATTATTAATTCCAATGGGTTAAATCTGAAAAGAAAGAAACATCAATTGAGCTATCAGCTGTTAAAGTGTGTATACATTTTTTGGGGGGCCCCATATATATGCATATCTTTTGGTGAATGAGGGCCAGTAGGTCTCACCAAGCATCTTTGTTGGAACTTCCTAGTACAGAGTTTTTTAAAAAGATTTTAAAAATTGGTTTTTAGAGAGAGAAACATCTATGTAAGCCATCAGCTGCTTCCTGCATGCCCCCTACGGGGGATCGAGCCCACAATCCTGGCATGTTTCCTGACCTGGAATCGAACCAGGAATCAAAATGGCAACCTTTCGGTGCACTGGAGGATGCCCAACCAACTGAGCCACACTGGCCAAGACCCTAGTGCAGAGTTTTAACTAAAGTTCTTTAAAAAAAATTATATCTATATCTATATATATATATATATATAGATATGTAAATATATATAATATAGAGAGAGAGAGAAACATCAATGATGAGAGAGAATTGAGCCGCAGCCCAGGCATGTGCCCTTGATGGGAATGGAACCCGCCATCCTTCAGACAGTGCTCTATCCATTGAGCCAAACTGGCTAGGGCTTAACTAAAATGTTTGATTGGAGTGGGGAAGGAATGCGGGTGGGGTTCAAATGAACACATGGGATAAAGGTTTTTTGTTTGTTAGTTTTTTTAATTTTCAGAGAGAGGAAAGGAGAGGGAGGGAGGGAGAAAAAAGGAGAGAGAGAGAGAGAGAGAGAGAGAGAGAGAGAGAGAGAGAGGGAGAGGCATTAATGTGAGAGTGAAACATTGATCAGCTGCCTCCTGCACACCCCCTATCGGGGTTAGAGTCCGCAACTCCAGGCATGTGCCCTGACCTAGAATTGAACTGAAACCTTTCTGGGCATAGACGGCACCCAACCAGCTGAGCCACACTGGCCAGAGTGCGATAAAGGTTTAACAAAAGGACATGAGCAAATGAGAGGCTTAGTGGAAATTCAGTGGTTACTTATTTATTTTTCATTGATTGCTTTTATAAATTTTAATCTCTGGGTACCTTTTACATTATTGAACAGCACTTAACTATTAGGAAGCAATAGAGAATTTGAAGGGTGGGACTTCTGTAAGTGAATCTATAGTCACATTATTTGGGTGGTAGAAGGGACTTGTTACTGTTGGTAAAGGATCAGTGAGACAGTATAAACTTGTATATTAACATGTTTTTGTAGTCTTTAATTATTAGTTAATTCAGAAGCAAAATTGCTTAAATAATTTTTTATTACTTAAATCTTATGTTAGTATATTAGTGTATCAAGATTTTTTAAAATTGATTTTAGAGAGGAAGCAAGAGAGAGAGACATACACCAACTGGTTGCCTCCCGAAAGCACCCCAACCAGGGATGGACCCCAAAACCTGGGTATGTATTTTTACTGGGAATCGAACCCACCACCTTTTGGTGTACGGGATGACACCAAATCAACTGAGCCACACCGGCTAGGGCAGTATATTGAGATTTTTGATGCAAAGCCTAGGGATTATTAATAAAAGTGATCTATTATAAAGTGATGTATTGAATGACAGGTCACAGATGTGACTTCCTGTGGTATTTCTTTTTCAGCCAAGGTTTCTTTAGTAAATTGGTTGCAGCTGAATTCATTTTTAAGGTAGAAGAGTCCATTCTCATATTGTATATTTTCTTTAATCTGGATGTTGAGGTAAGGGTTATTCAAGATTTTGTGAAGTTTAAAAAGATTTCCACATAACCTCTGTAAAGGTGTCAAGGGTTTGGGGAATCCTCTCTGGAAAACATTGACTTGTAGTGAGATTATCAAATAACATGGTAATATTTATGACATTGTAATTTTCCATAGGATAGTTCACAGTTGCTAATTTTGTTCTTGTTCTTTTATCAAAAGGGGGAGAGAAAAGAGAAACATTTACATAATGTTCAGAAATAGTGGGAGAATGATAGTAATAGCTTTTCTTATAGTGATATTGTGGTCAGTATGTTCTTTGGGAACAAAGCTCCTTTTATTCAAATTGTCGTGGGTCTGGAGGAAGTCTCAAGAGCTCTGGTCTCTTCAGTATTGGTCCCTTGGTTATAGAGACTGGCCAGGAATTGGCAGAGGTACTGTCTTGGTACTTTCTAAATAATAAATCATGGCTAAGGCTGTGAAGACATGTCCACATCCAAGGCTCTCATGATTAGATCATTGGGAGTTGAAGTGGTGCTGCCCAAACCATGGCCAGTTGAGTAAAACCATCCTGAAAGCTCAGTGGGACAGAGCTTTAATTCATGTTCTGGAATCTGAGCCTCTCCTTTAATCTTTTATACTGCTCCACCATAGTTAATGAAGTTTGTAATAGTGTGTTATGAGAATACTACATACACTTCCCTATATTGCTTGCTTAATCAAGTGATGCAAAGACGGGGTAGAAGTTGGCGGAGAGTGGAATAGAGTGATAGATTGGGAAAGGAGAAAAAGGGACTTTCACAAAATGAATTCCTCTGAAAATTATAAGGAGACAAGAGGCCTGGTGCATGAAATTCATGCACTGGGGGTGGAGGGGGCATCCCTCAACCCAGCCTGTGCCCTCTCACAGTCTGGGACCCCTCGCTCCTTACCACCTGCCTGCTTACTGCTCCCTTTCGCTCTGCTCGCTGCTCCTTAGTGCTGCAGTGAAGGTTTCCGACACCTCCCCTGCACTCGCCAGCTGTAAGCCTGGCTTTTGGCTGAGCGTGCTCCCCCTGTGGGAGCGCACTGACCACCAGGGGGCAGCTCCTACATTGAGCTGTCATTCCACTTGTCATAGCGACCAGTCATTCCACCATTCAGTCAATTGGCATATTAGGGTTTTATTATATAGGATGGGGGAGAAACGGGAATCAAGGAAAACTGAGCACTATATCAGTATGTAGTGAAAAGCTTGTGACCTTTACAATTTTTTTTTGTTAATCTTTACCCAAAAATGTTTTTCCATTGATTTTTAGAGAGTGGAGGGAAGGGGAGAGACAGAAACATCCATGTGAGAGTGACACATCGATTGGTTGCCTCCCACATGCCCCTGGGATTGTGTGCCTACTGGTATAACCGAAGTATGTGCCTTTAACTGGAATCGAACCCGGGACCATTCAGTCCGTGGGCTGATGCTCTATCCACTGAGCCAAATCGGCTAGGGCGCGTGTGGCCTTTTAAGCAGAGAAATGTGGGTTTAATTTTCTGTAACTTCTTACATATATATATTTTTATTGATTTCGGAGAGGAAAAGAGAGGGAGAGATAGAAACAATGATGAGAATTATTGATAAGCTGTCTCCTGCACGCCCCCTACTGGGACCCCACCCACAACCCAGGCATGTGCCCTGACTGGGAATTGAACAGTGACCTCCTGGTGGATGCTCAGCCACTGAGCCACACCAATTGGGCTTCTGTCACTTATTACCTGCCATTTTAGGTAAATAAGTTAACCACTTGAAATTGTGTTTTCCTTACCTGTATAAAGTATATCCCATGGTGGTTGTGGGAATTAAAAATCTAAAATGCCCAGTACAATGCCTGACACATAGTAAATAGGCTCTCAGTGAGTGGTAGCTTGTCTGATTGTTACTACTATGTAAATTGGTAATTTTGATTATAAAATTTCATATTTATAATTTGAATAGAGACATCAGTGGGTTCTGTTTGTAAGTCTTTTGTCTTTGTTTTATTTTCAATCTAACAAATATTTGAATACCTTTTTTGTGCCAGCCAGGTGCTGGGCTAGCCATAATGGTGAGCTAAACATGAAAGGGTCTGTCTTGTGGCCGAGGCAGTTAAAAAATCATAGAATTAAATTTCAAAATGTGAAAAGTCTCTCTGTCCTTGGAAAAGATACATTTTTAAAACCCTACATACTTTTTTAATAAGTGTCACATTTTGGATCATGGTGTTCGTGTCATTGGTATTTTATGCTCCTTGATATACTTTCCAGGGTATATTTGTTTGTTCTGCGTTAATAGGTGTATTTCTTTTGTCATTTTTCTTTCTCTGAGATGGACATTCTCACCTTTTTGATCTTAGGACTCCTTTATCTTCTTAAAAGTTAGAGAACCCCAAAGAGCTTTTGGCTTTTTAGTTACATCTACATATAGTTGTCATATTGAGAAATTTAAAATAATTTATTAATTTATTTTAAAATAATCTCATTACATGTTGACATAAATATATTTTTGGGAAAAGTACCTATTTCCTAAAACATTTCTAAGAAGTTTGGTGAGAAGAGTCGCATTGTTTTACCTTTTTGCAAATTACTTTTGCTTTATAGAAGGCAGCTGGATTCTCTTACCTGCTTCTGTATTCAATTCGTTGTTTATTACTTTGGTTGAAGTATATGAAGGATATGTATGTAGTTGGAAAAGGGAGGAGTATTTTAAGAACCTTTTCAGATAGTTGCAGGCATTTTTGATAAACTAAAATTCAGCAAGTATTCATTATTAAAGATTAGTTGCAATGTGAAATCTGAATTTATCAATGCACCTTTTGTACTGTTACATTAAAATACATTGGTCTCGCACATTTAATGGATATTTTATATTACACATTATATAAAAAAAAAATCACATTTGTTAATGTGAACACCCATCAAAAAAAGCCCTTCAAGTATTGAGAAAGTCTAAGTACTTGAAAACCTGTCAAGCTTATGGTGGTGAATAGGAGTTTTCCAAAATTTTAATTTTTGCTTGAAAGCTCAAATTTTATAATTGGCAACAACTGTACTGTCAATTGTTTTCCGTGAAGTGACAGTTTCACTTTGTTCATTTAAAAAATTTTTTTTCATTGATTTCAGTGAGAGGAAGGGAGAGGGGGATAGAAACAGCAATGAGAGAATCATTGATCAGCTGCCTCCTGCACGCCCCCCTACTGGGGATCGAGCCCCAAACCCTGGCATGTGCCCTGATGAGGAATTGAACCGTGCATGACCTCCTTGTTCATGGGTTGATGCTCAACCATTGGGCCACTGGCCAGGCATCACTTCGTTCATTTTTGAAAAGTATGTTTGCTAAATATGTAGGTCTGGATAATCATGTTTGTGTGTCAGCTCTTCTTTCAAGTTAAAATAATGTTCTATGAAAAAAATGAGTTCACAACTCAAAACAATCTCCTAAGTGTCTTTTCTTTGAGACCATGGTGTGCAGCAGAAGTGCTTTATGTATATCTCCCATTTCATTACATAGAACATTAAAAAGATGTATACAAAGGGATCAAGATGAATAAAATCAATCATTTTTACTGCTTTATCTAGGGTATTCTTTTTTTTTAATATATTTTATTGATTTTTTACAGAGAGGAAGGGAGAGAGATAGAGAGTTAGAAACATCGATGAGAGAGAAATATCGATCAGCTGCCTCCTGCACACTCCCCACTGGGGATGTGCTCGCAACCCAGGTACATGCCCTTGACCGGAATCGAACCTGGGACCTTTCAGTCCGCAGGCCGACGCTCTATCCGCTGAGCCAAACCGGTTTCGGCTATCTAGGGTATTCTTAAGTAAAACTGGCTTTTTTCTCTCCTGTGAATATATAACAGTGGTAGTCAAGAATACAATGATTGCCAGTACATTTTGGTGCCATTAATTTGATGCTAAGGAGCCAGCAGCTTTCCTCATCACAGCTTTGCATGATCAGTGCAGTGCTAACATAGTGAAAAAATGCAAATAATACCTTAATATTATTATAAAAATTGTTTTGGCATCATGGATACCTTAAAGGAGTTCTGCTGGAAGACTGAGGATTGTTGCCCTGGGGAATGGAGCAGTTTTCATTGTTAGGTTTATATAAGCTACATTGATTTTTTTTAAAGCATTAATTGTTTGAAATAGAAACTGGAATAATAAACACATCATTGAAGATTTTTAGATTCAGTGAAGGTTTAGTGCTTGGTAGATATATATGTGTTCATAAGTTGTGATAATAGTCTTCACCAGCACTGTTTGACAGAACTTTCTGCTGTGATAGAAATGATCAATAAATCTGCACTATCAAAGACTGGAGCCACTAGCCACATGTGACCATTTAGCACTTGAAATGTGGTTAATGTGACTGAGGAACTGCATTTTTTTAAATGTACAAAACCTTTTTTATTACAAGTCATATTTCCTTATTTTTATATGTAGTAGGCTTTACTTATTTATTTAATCTTCACTCAAGGATATGTCATTGATTTTTAGAGAGAGAAAGGAGAGGGAGAGAGAGAAACATTGGTCATCTATGTGAAAGATAAACATCAGTGGGTCGCCTCTCATACCCTTTCTTCCTGCACATGTCCTAACGGGATCGAACCCAAAACCCTTCAGGATACAGGATGATGCTCCAACCTTTTGAGCCACCCAGCTAGGGCAGTAGGCTTTATTTTTAAAAACAGTTTTAGATTTACAGAGAAATTGAGAAAGTGGTTCAGAGAGTTCCTATATATATTACAACCAGTTTTCCCTATTAACATATTATTAAGGTACACTTACTACAGTTAATGAACCAATATTGATACAGTGGGGCCTTGACTTACAAGTGTCCCGACTAACGAGTTTTTCGAGATATGAGCCGTCTCTCGGCCGATTTTTTGATTTGAGTTGCGAGCTAAAATTCGGGTTACGAGCCAGCTTCAGATACCCCACCGCTAGTTGGCGCAGCGAATGTCACAGTGAAACACCACATCAGCCCAGCATCACGTGTCTCACTCGTTCACTTTTTGATTTGACATACAAGTAATTTGAGTTACGAGTTCCGTCACAGAACAAATTAAACTTGTAAGTCAAGGCCCCACTGTACATTGTTACTAACTAAAGTCCATAGTTTATTTGGATTTCCTTAGTTTTGTCTAGTGTGTTTTTCTGTTCCAGGATCCCACCCAGGATACCACATTACATTTAGTTAGGGTAGATCTTTGTCTGAGGCCCTTATCCCTAGAATTGAAGTAGCCAAAGGAGAGAAAAGATCAGAGGAGGAAGGTGAGAGCCTTATCATCTGCTCTGTCACAGTTGCTTTCAGCATGAGAAAGAAATGCTAATAGGGTGGCCTTGGAACTTAGAATATTTTGCTCACATTCCCTCAGACGCACTTTATGCCATTATGTCCACTTTATGCCCTTTTTTGACTTCTTCCTCAAAGGTTTGAGTGTTCCTATGTTTAAGATGTTCTAGGACTAGGACTAGTTCCCTCAGAATTCTTGAGGGCTGCTAATTTCACTGTGCCATATACTATTGTCATCATCTGTTGGGAACTGAATGAAAGTTCATCTGTTAATTCGTCCTTTTTGTAGTTCCATCTTCATACCACCCTGAATTTTTTCTTTATACCCAATCTCTGTTTCATTTCTTTCCAAGATATTTTTTCTGAGGACTCTGATATGTCACTTTTGTGTTAAACCGTTCCATGTGCTAAACTGTTCATAGGATGTTTTCTAGTACTTTAAGGTAGCTGAAGCCCATCTTGCCCTGATAATTTTACCTTCTCTTTCACCCTCAGGCTGCCAGTACATTTTCTTGCACAGTGGTAGGTGCAATAGCAGACAGAATCAGGATCTTCATCCTGTTTCATTCAGGTGCCTGTTCTATTTCTTTACTAGGGTGACCATTCAGCTTGCTTGCTCCTGTTGTCTCTATATAATTAATACCCTTTCACACAAACATTTTCTGGTTTAGACGATAGATTATATATAGTCACCTTAGTCATTATTCCTCCATTTTTTGTGCAAAATCCCTTTTCCTTTGAAGTTCATGCTGACAATACAACCATGATTCCCGTTATTATCATCAGATAGAGACTCTGGTCTCACCCTTTGATTCATTGTCTTTTCTGCTCTCTCCTTTCTACTATTATCCTGAGGTGACTTCAGAGTTCTCCCAGGCTCCTGGTTCCTTAACTTATCTGCACTCTGATTATTCTAGTGTTTTCAATTTTATCCCTACCACACCAGTTTTTGGATATTGCCAACATCTCCAATTTGTAAACTCTCTTCCTTCCCCATTGTGCCTAAATCACACTTTAGCCAGAACCTTCCACTTTGCCCTCTTACTCTTCCATTCATTGCTGACAAACCTGTTGTCATCTCCTCTGTCATTTGCCTACTTACCTGAGAGAATTGAGGCCATCAAATGTTACTTATCCTCAGCCTCCTAGCCCCCACCCGCCCCCCCAAAAAAACTAACCCAAAATCACAACAACCCACAGAATGTTTGGAGGCATCCTAGTCATCTGGTTCTACTTTCCTCTTGTCACTAGTCCATAGGAGTATAGGAGTGGAGTCTTTTTTTTTCCTTATTTGTTCTCTGAAACCCCATACCTGCTGCCTTCTCAGAGACTTCTCTTCCATGATATATTTACTAAATTGTTTCTTCACTTTTTTATTCTACTAATACTTTTCCATTAGGATATTTTTAGTTAATTTATTATTATTTTTTTTATCTGACAGTCCCTCCACCTCACACTGCCTCTGGGTCACTGACACATTCTCGGAGGGAGGGGGAGGGCCATTAGGATATATTTATCTAGAATAAAAAATGGAAAATTTCTTTCTACTGGATGTCATTTCTCTTCACCTTTTCACAGCTAAGATTCTATAAAGAATAGACTGCATTTGTAGCATTTCCTTTTTCACTTCCCTGCCATTACTCATCCCACAGAAGTCTGGCTCTGTCCCCACCCACAGTTCTATACTGTGCTCTTCAAATCACCAATGATTTCATTGTGGAAGCCAATGAAGACTCTTTAGTCTTTCTCTTTTTGACTTAAACATTTGAGACTTTTGAATTCTTCCATTAAAAACAACTGTACCAGAACTATCTTTGTTGTATACACAAATTAGAAACTTACTAGGAAAGGATTACCCATAATTCCACCATTCAGAAGTAAAAACATTAACATCTTGTGGCATCCTTCCTATATAATAAAAGGCTAATATGCAAATCAACCAAATGGCGGAACGACCAGTTGCTATGATGTGTACTGACCACTAGGGGACAGACGCTTAATGCAGGAGCTGCCCCCTCGTGGTCAGTGCGCTCCCACAGGGGGAGCACCGCTCAGCCAGAAGCCCTGAGCCGGGCTCACGGCTGGTGAGCGCAGTGGCAGAGGCGGAAGCCTCTCGTACCTCTGCGGCAGTACTAGGGATGTCTGAGTGCCAGCTTGGGCCCGCTCCCCGCGGGCTCTCGGACTGCGAAAGGGTGCAGGCCGGGATGAGGGAACCACCTCCCCGCCATGCATGAATTTTGTGCATCTGGCCTGGCCTCTAGTGTTTATATATATATATGTATGTATTTTATTTTTAAAAATTTTTATTGAATTTATTGGGGCGACATCTATCCTATGTAATAAAAGACTAATATGCAAATAGACCAAAGGGTGGAACAATTGAACAACCAGTTGCTATGACATGTGCTTGCCACCAGGAGGCGCACGTGCAACATGGCAGGCATCAGCAGCAGGCAGCAGAGTGTGGAACATGGCGGGCATTGGCCGCTTTATGATGGTGGAGCAGATGAGCAGGGATGCCAGACCAAGGCGGGGCACCAGTCACTGTCATTGGGGCAAGGCTCTGGTGGTTACTGAAAATTCCTTGCTCCTGTGCACCTTGGTCCCGCCTGGCGCTTGCACCTGCTACTGGCGCCGGCCCCGCTCGCACCCACTGCTGGCGCCAGAGCTGCCGCTCACACCCACTGCCCACACCAACACTGCTCACACCCACTGCTGGTGCCGACCCTAATTGCTTTGTGCCATCAGAGGGTGTGAGTGGCGGCTGCCAGCCCTGATAGCCCCTAAGGGCTTCCCCACCTCCCCTTGCCCCTGAGGGGCGGTCAGGGCAGCAGCTGCCGCTCACACCCGCTGATGGTGCCAGCCCCAATTGCTCTGCGCAGCCAGCGGGTGCGAGCAGGACCAGCACCTTCCATGTGTAGGAGCAGCAGCAGCAGGAGTGGAGCTGCTTGCATACAGAGAACCAGGGGCTGTGGTGGGAGGGGCTAGGCAGGGGCACAGAAGATGGGCCAAGACCCAACCCTGTGCTAGCACAGCCTCATGGCCCACAGTTCCTTTCTAGGTGCATAAATTCGTGCATTGGGCCCCTAGTCTACACTAATAAAAGAGAAACATGGTGATTGGCGTACGACCGCTACACTTCCCGTTGGCTAATCAGTGCGATATGCAAATTAACTGACAGCCAAGATGGCGACCGGCAGCCAGGCAGCTTAAACTGAACATGAGGCTTGCTTGCTTCAGTGACGGAGGACTCCAATGTTCCCCGACTGCCCTGCAGGCCTCTGAGCGGGCAATTTGAAACATAGTAACATATAGAAGCTAAAAAGAACTCCAGAAACCTGCTTTCAGTGAGCGGGGATCTCAGAGCTGGAGTCATAGCTGAAGTTATACATTGTTTCGATTACCTACTTTCAGCAGCGGAGGCCTAAGAGCTGGAGCCTCAGAGCTAAAGCTGGCCCAGAATTAAAAAAAAGAAAAAGAAAAAAAGGAGCGGTTGGGAG
>NW_006288615.1:3573323-3595595 GCF_000327345.1 Myotis davidii
ACTCCCCAATCGGCCCTGCTCTGAGCCCGACCAGGGGCTGCACCTAGGGATTGGGCCTGCCCTCTGCCACCCGGGAGCAGACCTAAGCCAGCAGGGCGCTATCTCCCGAGGGGTCCCAGACTGCGAGAGGGCACAGGCCAGGCTGAGGGACCACCCCTTCCCTTGGAGTGCACAAATTTTTGTGCACCGGGCCTCTATATATAAAAGGCTAAGTGACCAACTGGCCTGGACATATGATGTGCACTGGAAATTTAAAAATAAATGTTGACTCGTGCATGTGCGATACATATAAAGCTTCTCGCTGGCAACAGTGCATGTGTATGTTTCTATAAAAGATTGTGACCTAATGTAATCAAAACTGAAATATTAATAGGATCTGCAGAAGGAGAGGTGGTTCTGATTCCAAGAATTGATTTGTCCCCATCTGACACTGGCCTCCCATTTAAATTAATTCGAAGACAGTTTCCCGTGATGTAAGCATTTGCGATGACTATTAATACATCACAAGGACAAACTCTAGACCAAGTAGGACTATTTCTACCTGAACCTGTTTTCGGACATGGTCAGTTATATGTTGCTTTCTCTCGAGTTCAAAGAGCATGTGACATTAAAGTTGTAAATACTTCATCACAAGGGAAATTAGTCAAGCACTCTGAAAGTGTTTTTACTCTTAATGTGGTATACAGGGAGATATTAGAATAAGTTTAATCAATTTATAAGTCATTGTTTATATCAATGTTTTTATATCATGTCTTTGTTATTGTTATAGCATGTTGTTATTGTTTATTTATTAATCTTATATATTACTAGAGGTCCAGTGTACAAAATTCGTGCACTTGGGGCAGGGGAACCTTCAGCCCAGCCTGAGCCCTCTCACAGTCCGGGAGTCCTCACAGGATGTCCAAGATTTATTCTTATATTAGTATTTAGTATTGTATTATTTTCCATATGAACAACTGTAAACCTACTTTTGCCTCACCCTGTATTTTAAAATGTGTTGAATATGATTATATTCTCTGTATTCCATAATCTGCCTTGGACACAATATATTGTTGACATCTTTTCATGTCAGTGAGTACAGTTATCATCTCTCTCCTCTACTGTTCTGTAGATCTGGCTTCCACAGTATATGCTGGATTTCTAATACCCTCTTTTCACTTTAGCTCTTGCTAATTCATTCTCCTCCTGGCATCCTGAATGGTCTTTCTGAAGTGCAGATTTCATCCTGGACACTTCCTTGCCTGAATCTTTTTATATAGCTTTTCATTGCCATTGGGGTATAAAATACAATGACTTCAATGATATGGCCACTGCTTCATCAAGCTTCACTTTAGTAGTTTTTAGTCTTTTTGATGAAATGGAAATCTCCCAAAAGAATCTAGCTCTTCCCCTTTCTATTTTTTTGATACAGTGAATGTAGACAAAGCTAGAATCAGTGAATTTGAGTTTAGGAGAAAGGTTAGGGCCAGAGATATCTAGCTGTATGCTTTTTCTCTTCTTTCAATTTTTTGGTTATAGTTCTGTAGATTTACTTCAAAATCTGTGTCTCCCCAGCCCTACTCTACACTGAAGTTCAAGGTCTATTATGGTCTTTTAGATGTCTTTACTAGGAGTTTTGATGATGCACAGCAGGTTTAATTATTTTAAAGAGGGGTAGGCATGACCAGAGCAGTACTTTAGGAAGGTTGATCTTTTGGGATGTGAATAGAGACTGAGTCAAGAAAGCCAATTAGAAGTTTTATTCTAATAATCTAGATATGACTTAAAAGTTTCATTATAATGAAAAAAAATGCAAGAGGAATTTTGAAGGAGAAATTGACCAAATTTGAGACAAAATGATTGGACATGATAGAGAGAAGCAAAAGGAGTTTCACATAACTCTGGGGTTTTGAGCCTGGCTTATTGGTGAATTGTAAAAAACAGTGGTACCTTGATCAGTTGTTGCTGAGATAGGTATCCAGGAGGAACAAACATCTGGAAATTCCACACAGGTCATGGCAGAAAAGAAATCTGTAATTTACAATAGGGGCGAGGTATCTCCTCAGGAAGCTGGGCAATTTAGAGATTTGTGGGAGAATTTTTCATTGCTGCTGTTGTAACGACACCCCCACTCCCTGCATGGTATTCCCTGTGATTTAGTAGGCAGAGTTCTACCCAGAGTTTTAGTGAGAAATAACAAAAGGTTCAAGACAATGTCTAAACAGAATTTATGGTTAAATAAAACATGGGTACACTGATGAAAGTTCGAAACGGAGAAACTTTTGGGGAATGCTGACTACATAGGAAGGAAATGAAGATAGGAAAAAGTAACAATATTGTTCTGATGTTGGTGGTTAAAGAAGGAAATGGTTTCAAGAAAAAAGCACATGGTGGGAACATAGCATCTAGAGCAGGGGTGGGCAAACTTTTTGACTTGTGGGCCACAATGGGTTCTTAAACTGGACCGGAGAGCCGGAACAAAAGCATGGATGGAGTGTTTGTGTGAACTAATATAAATTCAAAGTAAACATCATTACATAAAAGGGTACGGTCTTTTTTTTTTTTTTTTAGTTTTATTCATTTCAAACAGGCCAGATGCGGCCCGCGGGCCGTAGTTTGCCCACGGCTGATCTAGAGTTTGGTTCAAATACTCCTGTCAGAATGCAGAGCTGTTTTCTCATGGTCACAAGTCTCATGGGGGTTTGAGTTAACATTTAGTATAGTGGGGTTTAAATGGTGGTGAAGCCTATTCTCATTTTAATACCTCACTGCATCCTTAGAAAGGACAATTGAGGAAAAAAAGCCTAGTTTCCATTCTGGCTAATTTATAATTCAGAGGCATAATGTAAGACAATCCCTCCAGTACATATAAATACATTAGAACTGGGCTCATTTAAATTTGTTTAGAAGGAGCAATCTGAGGTGTAGAATTTGGAATTAGTGATTACAGTACTTCAAGAATTTAAATGAGATTTCTTCAGGAGTCATAGCTCTTATATTTTTGCTTTAGTTCATAAAGAAGAATGAGCAGAACTCCATTCTGAGTATTGTTGGTCTCTTTAGTTCAGTGATGGCGAACCTTTGGAGCTCGGCCTGTCAGCATTTTGAAAAACCCTAACTTATCTGTGGTGCCATGTCACATATAGAAATTTTTTGATATTTGCAACCATAGTAAAACAAAGACTTATATTTTTGATATTTATTTTACATATTTAAATGCCATTTAACAAAGAAAAATCAACCAAAAAAATGAGTTCGTGTGTCAGAGGTTCGCCATCACTGCTTTAGTTGATAATTAAATTGTTTGGATTGTTATTCTTAGGTTCTTAAGAGTTCTAGGGAAATCCTTACATCTTCTTATGAAAACCCTGTTGTAAATGGTAGCTAGGGTCCCAGATCAAGGTATTAAAAAAACTTCTGAGCTTTTAATATTGGTACAGTATGGTAGTTTGGCATTACCTAAAGGTTGGTAGAGTGATAAAGAGGACTGAAACAGGATTTTCTTTATTTCTTTTTTGTGGTGAGAACCTTTAAGATCTACTCTCTCAGCAATTTACAATATTATTAGCTATAGTCACCATGCTGTACATTAGATCCCCAGAGTTGTTAATCTTATAACTGAAAGTTTATATCCTTTGACCAATATCTCCCCATTTCCCTCACTCCCCCACAGCCACTAGTAACCACTACTCTCCTCACTGAGTTTGGCTTTTTAGATTCCACATATACGGAATATCATACAGTATTTGTCTTTGCCTATCTGACTTATTTCATTTTAAGCTCTGATACCTTAAAATTGCTTTTGGAAGACTACTTATGAAATTCATTAACTTATTGCTTTAACTTGATGGTCCAAGATAGTTTTTTCAAGAATCACTAGAGTGTAAAGTGCTAAGCAGAAATTGGGGAGAGTTGTGGCAGAAGCTGTGAGATAGGTAAGGGGGGCGGTCCTTATTTTAAGAATCTTTGATATATCTCATGGTAATGGGAGAGCCCTTAATAAGCGAGTAATATAAATTAAAATGGAAATCTCTTATCCTTCATTCACTCCCCATTGCTCTAAGGCAGTGGTTCTCAACCTTCCTAATGCCGCAACCTTTTAATACAGTTCCTCATGTTGTGGTGACCCCCAATTTCATTGTTACAAATTGAACATAATTAAAGCATAGTGATTAATCACAAAAACAATATGTAATTATATATGTGTTTTCCCATGGTCTTAGGCGACCCCTGTGAAAGGGTTGTTCGACCCCGAAAGGGGTCGCGACCCACAGGTTGAGAACCACTGCTCTAAGGTGAAAGTAGAAAATCCTTAATTTGGTTTCCAGTGCTCTGCATGGTCTCTTCCCATCTATCTCACTAGCTTCATCTTATACCATGCCTCCTTTCTTTAGATAAACATAAAAAGATGGTGAATTGGAATGTAAGGGTGATTATATTAATTTTACTTTGCCTGCTATATTGTTATAAACAGGGATTTAAAAACCTCATCTGGTGACTATGGTTGAGAGGAGCATAAACAAAACACACTCCCTAGCTATACTTTCTTGGCTGGAATTCTGCATTTAATCTTGACTAACTGTATGGAGATATTTTTCTTTTTAACAGGTTTCTCCTCATATAAAAGTCTTGTAAACATACTGAAAAGAATGGCAGCGGAAACACAGACACTGAATTTTGGGCCTGAATGGTGAGTTTTCAAAATCTCATCTTTTTGATATTGGATGACTAGTACAGTAGTAAGGTATTTTTATAGGTGTTAGATGGTTTATATGAATGTGTATATTTTTGAGACTGCTTTATGTGCTTAGTTGAAAACAATGTATTTAGCCTAGGAATAAATTATATTTGGTTAATGACTATATTATGAACTTTATTTTAAAACATTTCTTGGTTTGGTTATGTTACAATAGTGGAATTAAAATATCTCACAGTCCCAAAATCCTATCAAATTATTTATTTTTTGTTTCAGCCCTTGTCTAGGTGTATGTACAATTTTATATAGTTGAAACGTTTATATGTGTATGTTTTCTGCTATACTGTTGTTTGTGAGTGCTGTTCATAGACTCATTTAAAAGTAGTTTTTGTTGAATTATTATTTGAATTTTATATTATTGATGGGCTAGACAGGTGGTCCAGAATTATATTGGCTGTTAACACAAGCCCATTTAGGATTGGGTTAGCATTTGCCATAATTATAACTGACCTTTGAGTCTCTTACAGATGTGTTTGGACCCCGAATATGGAATTCTCATGGAATTTTGAGATCCATCACATTGTAGTGTGACCTTTACCCCTTTCTTCCTTTCCCCTCAAAGTTGGTGATTGAAGATCTTCTCCTCAGTGCGTGAAAAATGTAGTTGCTTTTCAAACTTTCAACCAGAGGCATTTGGAATACATTGGAATAGTGTCTTAAACATTGTTGGTTGTTTGGGTGGTGGTGGTTTGATAAATGATGCAGACTTCTTGTAGTAACTCCCCGTCTGAGGATTCTTATTAACTTCCCTTTGTATATGCATTTCTTTATATATATAATTTCTAAATTTTCTTGGCTCTTATCGCTTAGCATCTGGAGACTGAGGAGAAAGTCTCCAAATTTGAAGTTCTAAGAACTGATACATCTTATGTACTTTGAGCAGTGGTTCTCAACCTTCCTAATGCCGCGACCCTTTAATACAGTTCCTCATGTTGTGGTGACCCCCAATTTCATTGTTACAAATTGAACATAATTAAAGCATAGTGATTAATCACAAAAACATTATGTAATTATATATGTGTTTTCCAATGGTCTTAGGTGACCCCTGTGAAAGGGTCATTTGACTCCCAAAGGGGTCGTGACCCAAAGGTTGAGAACCGCTGACTTTGAGAATTTATTTTGGAAATGTTGATACAAGTAGTGCTGCACCTGTTTTAGTTCTTGTTTATATTAAAAAAAATAATTTTCTTATTTTCAAATTAATATGAGTTTCCCGACAATCTGAAATTGGAGTGTTCCTATGAAACCTTTCATAAGTATAGAGTGGTATAAAGTGAAGAAGCAGTTACTTTAGGGACTTGCTAGCAAATGCACAAAATAAATGGAGATAAAGCACAGATGCTCATAGACACAGTTCAAAGCCATGGTGGCTAATGCTGAGATGCTGAGTACAGTTCCTGGGGAAGGAGCTTGGGGCCATTCTCACTGTTCAATATTAACTGCTCAATAATAATTGCTTATTGCAAGACACATGCTGAATGCTATTTCACTTTTTGACTTTTCTCGTAAAAGTGAAAATCCTCTTTGGATTTCTTTTGGTTAGCGAAAACAGGTACTAACATAGGTCTTTCGCAAAAGCGAAGTGGTGTAAAATGAACTTTGAAAAGTGGGGGATATCTGTATGTTTTTAGAAAAATGAGAAATTACTAGTAAGCCAGAATATATAATCACCGTAATTTCACCAACCGTGATAACCACTGTTAATAGGTTGGTATATCTTTCCAGCTAGTTTTATGTATGCTTATTTGTGTGTGTGTGTGTGTGTGTGTGTGTGTGTGTGTATATATATATATATATATGTTTATTTTTCACAAAAGGTGGGATCATACTGTACATTCAATTTTGTAACCTTTAAAAAAATAACTATGCCAAAAATAAATACCTTTTTATCAATAAATATTTTCTGTTACCTTAAATGGTTGCATTGTATGGATGTATCATTTATTTAATCTTTTAGAAGTAGCATATGTAGGCTGTTCTCAGTTTTTCATTATAAAAATATCATTGACGAACATTCTTAATAGGTAACTCTTTTTATTCACATCTTAGAAACTTTCTTTACCAGGTGGATTTAATTTATATAGCTTACCTTGTAAGCTATTTTCTGTGCCCTCTTATTTCTTTTTAAATTTAATTTAATTTTTGTTGTTGTTTCACTCTTTGTGCCATCTTCTGCTTTTATCTAGAGTTTACAAATGCTCTTTTATTTTATTTTTTATATATTTTATTGAATTTTTACAGAGAGGAAGGGAGAGAGATAGAGAGTTAGAAACATCAATGAGAGAGAAACATCGATCAGCTGCCTCCTGCACATCTCCTACTGGGGATGTGCCCGCAACCCAGGTACATGCCCTTGACCGGAAAAAGTTGTAGGAGATATTAAAAATTTGCAAATAACAGGATTACTTCTATTATATTCTAGTATATATTGTTTCCCTCTCTGGCTCTATTTTTGTTCATCAGTTTATGTTGTTCATTATATTCCACAAATTAGTGAGATCATATGATATTTATCTTTCTCTGACTGCGTTATTTTGCTTAGCATGATGCTTTTAAAGTCTGTTTTGTCGGATGGGAGTATTGCTACTCCAGCTTTTATTTTATTTTCCATTTGCATGGAAAGTTTTTTTTTCATCCCTTCACTTTCATCCAGTGTGTGTCTTTTGTTTTGAGGTAGGTCTCTTATAGACAGCATATAGTTGGATCATGTTTTTGTATCCATTCAGCTACCCAACACCTTTTGATTAGAACATTTAATCCATTTACATTTAGGGTATCATTGAGAGGTACTTATTTATAGCCATTTAAATTCTGTATGGCTAGGTTTCTCTCTGTGTTTCTTCTCAGCTATCCTTTACAGCAATCCCTTTAGCATTTCTTGTAATGCTGGCTTGGTGGTGATGAACTCCTTTAGCCTTTTTTTTGGTCTGGGAAGCTCTTTTTTTGACCATCTATTTTGAATGATAACCTTGCTGGATAGAGTAATCTTGGGCTCAGATCCTTGCTTTCCATTACCTTGAATATGCGCCATTCCCTTCTGGCCTGTATAGTTTCTGATGAGAAATAGGTGTCAGCCTTATGCGAACTCCTTTGTAGGTAACAGTTTTCTCTTGCTGCTTTTAAGATTCTCTCTTTGTCTTTAATTTTTGGCATTTTAATTATGTGTCTGGGCGTGGGTCTGTTTTGATTCTTTTTGTTTGGGGTTCTCTGTGCCTCCTGAATTTGTGTGACTTTTTCCTTTACCAGCTTAGGGAAGTTTTATACCATTATTTCTTTAAACACCTCTATTCCTTTCTCCCTTTCTGCCTCTTCTGGCACATCTACTGTTCTAATATTGTTACGTTTTACGTTGTCCCACAGCTCCCTTAAGCTGTCCTCCTGTTTTTTAATTGTTTTTTTCTTTTTGGTTCTCTCATTGAGTGATACTTTCAACTCTGTCTTCTAATTCACTAATTCGATCCTCAGCTTCACCTAATCTGTGTATTCTTTCCAATGTGTTCTTTATTTGTGTTATGTCATTCTTTATCTCAGACTGTTCTTTTTTCATAGTTACTATATCTTTTTTCATACTGTTGAGAGCATTTTTACCATCATTACTCTGAACTCTGTTTCAGATAAATTTCTTATCTCTGCTTCATTTATCTCTTCTTCTGGAGAATTTGCTAATTCTTTCATTTGGGGGTTATTTCTTTGTTTCCTCATTTTGGTTGTCTGTTTGAGTTTGTGACTTTGTTTTAGGTAGATCCTCTATACCAGTGATCTGTGAGGTCCGAAAGGTTGGTGACCACTCCTCTATACCTCTCAATCTCTAGTGCAGGACAGTGTTAAAGGCTGTTTCTGACTAATTGGATCAGGCTAAGACTCAAAGCCTCCAGAGACCTCCTCTGTCTACAGACTAATAGGATTTTGACCTGAATTGCACCCAGGCAATCATCGGGTGTGGCAAGAGTTTTTTCAACAAGGTGGGGCAGTTGCTTTTGCCTGCAGGCTAATGTTACTTTTAATCTCTTAAGTGGCCTCAGGGCAAGGTGTTTTCCAATAGGGCGTGTCGACTGTCTTCCCCCCAGGCAAGGCAAATGTCTATGTGGGAAAGATGTCCTCCACTATGTGAGGGAAATACCGAGCCCAGAAACTTGGAGTGTCTGCCTTCTGAGCTTTATCCCCCAGTCCCCAGTCCTGTCCAGTCCACTTCACCCTCCCTCTGCCAGAGCACAAGATGGGTGGCTCCACAGGGAATACTTGTGTGTTGGCCCTTTAAGAGGGTGCTCGAACTTTCAGCTGCCACTCCTTGGCAGACAGCACCCCACTGCTTTTTACAGCTAGATGTTATGTGGGTACCCTCTCAGATTTGGTGCTCTCTGCTGGGGAGCCCAGCTTGGGGATTAGATGCCAGAGTTCTCAGTGGCACCCCCCTTACAGCTGAGATATCTCTCCGGGACTTCAGTTGCCGTCTATGGGTGCCCAGCCAGCCTTTTTGCACCTCTGCCCCTCTACCAGTTTCTATGCTTTGTTTCTTGGGTATCAGGGTTCTCTCCTGTGAGTTTTCCATTGATTATTCAGGAAGCTTTTCCATATTTCAGTTGTAATTCCAGCTTGTTCCTGGGAGCATGTCCATGCAGCATCCTCCTACTCTGCCGCCATTTTTAATCTCTTTGTAAATGTTCTTTTGTATTTACATTCTCATATCTCTGTGTAAAAACATGATTAAAATCATCAGTAAACTTAAGGAAACTTTTTTTTCCTGGATCCCTCTATTAAGGAATAACAAAGAGAGAGAACACTGGGAATTTAGCTAAAACAAAAGAAAAAAACTAGCGATATTCTAGAGTCCTTACACATTTCATTTGATGCCCTATACCACAGGTTGGCCTGTGAGACTGTAAATAGAGTTTTTGTAAGTAAAGTTTTATTGGAACACAGTCACATATTTGTTTCTATATTACCTGCCTGTTTTCACACTGCAGTGACAGGCTTGAGTAGTTAAAACAGAGATCATCTGGTTCAAAAATCTTAAATATTTACTCTCTGGCTCTTTAGAGAAAAATGTTTGTTGGCTCTTGGCATAAGTCATGGATGGATTCCTAAAGGCATTTCAGTGTATCATCGATCCAGTCTATGGATAGTCTTTCACATCCTTTTCATTGGTACACTCAAGTTTTATTTGATGAGCCCAATGGTTTCATGTAAAATTTGAATTGAGGTAACTTTAGCAGAGGACAGGTAATAGTTCCATGCTTAAGCTGTAGCTTTACTTAATTGCTACTTCTGCTATCCCGCAGGCGTGAGAGTTTAGGAGCCTTAGTCATCTGTAATGCTGATAAACTGAGGAGTGGAAGTTTAAATAGGCAGCTGCCTTCTTTGTACCATTTATCAAAATTCCTTCTGGCAAAGGGAATATATAAGATCCTTAAATAACTTAAGTAACCCTGAGCTAAAAAGGTGCTGTGTTTTTCTGCATGTTAGATTACATTCACTGTGAAGCTTGAGGTAAGGAGCTGTGTCCAGAATACTTGAGAATCAACATTTTCACACTGAATCAGTGTATAACTCTGAATCATACAGAAATATTTAGTGATACTATATTCTATTTACTAAGATCATAATTTTTATAATGATGTAAAACTATATTCAATCAGAGGTAGATAAAATGAAAAAAGTTATTTGTACCTGGGACAGAAGTGAAGATGGGAGAATATTGCAAATTGTGGTAGGTTTAGTTGTGAATGACCATAAGCTTGGAGTTGATTATTTTTTAAGGTAGATCTGTGGAATCATTAGGTTTTAGCTTATCTTTTTATTTAGAATAAAGAAATATATTACATAATTTCCTAAGCAAATTAAAGGGTATGGTAGATTTAATGGAGAAGTAAATAATTTCTAAGTTTAAAACAATAGTAACTATAAGTCTTTACACAAATGTTAGTTATTACCTTTGATCTTTCCTGACCATCTATATAACACCTTACCCTTACTCTCTATCTCCCTTCCCTGCTTAATTTTTCTTGAATGGTCTATATCAAATACAACGTATCAAATATTGAAATCACTTCCTTTATTATTTGTATTCCATCCTTCAGCCTCCATTAGACTATGTGCTCCATTGGAAGGTAGTTTTGACTTGATGATTGTATAATTTGTCCAGTGCTGAATCTCCAGTACCTAGCAAATAATTGGTACTCAATAAATATGTTAAGTGAGTGAATTGTTAGAAAGTAAGGTCATTTTTAAGTTTTGCTATTGTAAATATGTATATACATCCTTGAACAGTTTTATTTGTATTGTTGATTGTTTACTTTGGATTAATTTCTTGAAAATAAAATTATTAAATCAAAAGTTTGCATTTTTAAAGCTTTGGACGATATCTGAACAGATTAACCATCAGTAAGATTGTATGAATTTAATTTTTTTTTTAATCCTTAACCAGGGATATTTTTCTATTGATTTTTAGAGAGAGTGGAAAGGATGGGGAGAGACAGAAATATTCATGTGTAGAGAAACATCTACTGGTTGCCTGCCGCATGCGCCCTGACCAGAGATGGGGATCAAGCTGCAGCTTGTACGGGCCCTTAACTGGGTTCGAACCTAGAACCCTTCAGTCCATTTGGCTCTCTGTTCATTGAGCCAAACTAGCTAGGACTGAATTTAATTCTCATCCCTTACTTGTTTACTTCATCCTTGACAAAATGCTCAGTACTATTTTAAGAAAACTTTTTTTAGTTCTAAATCTGGTAGGTACAAGTTTTACAGAATTTTTTGTTTTTAGTCCTAGTAACAAAATAATACATGCTCATTCTAGAAAACCTTGGAGGAAACAGTAGTACAAAAGGGAAAAAAAAAAATCTAAGTATCCTTAATTCTACTACTCAAAGAACCATTGCTAACATTTTGGGTTGTTTCTTTCTATTCTTTTTTTCTTGCAAATATTTTTAGGTGTACTTTAAGACATTTATAAAACAAAAACAATAAAACCCCAACAAATTCATTATACTTGTCTTATTTGGGAAATTTTTTTTTGAGGATGAAAAGTCTACTCAAATAAGTTTACCTAATAAAGAGATTTATTATAGGGGAAATAATTACTGATAGTTCCTTGGCTTTATGGGGAAGGAGCCATTGACCTCTTTGGGGTCAATGTCTCCTGTCCATGGCATTAAGAAAGTTATCCCAGGTCTTGCAAAAAGAGTGAGGCACTTCTGTTTTCTTCCAAAGCACTTTGTTTATACCTTTTTTAAAGTAGTTGCAACTTTGGGTGGTTGCTACATGGGATTTTCTTATGGGAGTTCCTTATGCTCTTGCTGCTTTTATATTATGTTCAAAATTGTCCATAATCAAATGTTTAAAACAAAAAAGTAAAAAGAAGAGATAGAAGCATTGGTGGGAAAAATTGTATTTACTATGCATATACTGTTTTTTCCCCTGCCATTTTTGAATAATATGTAAGTATTTTACTATGCTTGGTCTTAATATTTTTAATGTGTAATTAATAGATTATTCCCCACTTTTTTACTTTTGTGAATAAAGCTTAGCGTTTGGGGGATTTTTTTAATGCTTCTGTTGAATTTTTCTTGAGGCTAAAGTTATTGAATTAAATTGTTGAATTAAGGTCCCATTTACCCTTGGTATCTATTACTTTGTAGAACTTTGGGCAGCCCCCTGATCATCAGCTACCCTTGATAGTTCCCACTTGCTGTTTGACACAACGCTGTCATTCTTTGCTAAGGTTCCTTCCCTTCTTTTTATTTTTTAAAATAAAAACATCTCAAAATTAAACAAAATATTATTTCCCAGTTTCATTCTTTAGAGGCAACCGCTATTATCACCTCAGAGTACAATTTTTTTTTTCTTAGTGGTGAATATGGCTTTTATATTTTCTCTCCTTGTACTAGTCATTGCATTTTCAAATTCTCTACATTAATTGATTTTATTAAAAATGACTTTTGAATCCTGGCCAATTTTACTCAATGGAGAGCATTGGCCTACGGGTTCGATTCCTGGTCAAGGGCATGTACCTCAGTTGCAGGTTCAATCCCTGGCCACAATCAGGTGCTAGAGGGAGGCAGCCAATTGATGTCTTTCTCACGTTGATGTTTCTCTCTTCCCCTCTTCCTCCTTTCCTCCCTCTCTCCCTCCATTCCTCCCTCCTTTCCTCCCTCCCTCCCTCTATCCCCTCACTCTCTTCCAAAAAATGGATGGAAAATAGCCCTAGCTGGTTTGGCTCAGCCTGTGGACTGAAGGGTCCCGGGTTCAATTCTGGTCAAGGGCACATGACCGTGATGTGGGCTTGATCCCCAGTAGGGGGCATGCAGGAGGTAGCCGATCAATAATTCTCTCTCATCATTGATATTTCTATCTCTCTCCCCTTTCCTCTCTGAAATCAATAAAAATATATTAAAAAAATTAAAAATGGAAGGAAAATAAATAAAATGAATTATGAAATATTGCAGGCATATGAAAGTGTAAATTGTAACAAACCCCCATGTACTCAGCGTCAAGTTGAAAAAATAAAACACTGCAGATATAATTAGTAAAGCACTATTTATTTATTTATTTTCCTCACCTTAGGACAGTGGTTCTCAACCTGTGGGTTGCGATCCCTTTGACAGTTGAATGAGCCTTTCACAGGGGTCGCCTAAGATCATCCTGCATATCATATATTTATATTACGATTCATAACAGTAGCAACATTACAGTTATGAAGTAGCAATGAAAATATTTTATGGTTGGGTCACAACATGAGGAGCTGTATTTAAAGGGCCAGAAGGTTGAGAAACACTGCCTTAGGATATGTTTGTTGCTTTTAGAAAGAGGGAAGGAAGAGAGAAGAGAGAGAAACATTGGTTGTCTCCAGTACACGCCCTGACTGGGTATCAAACCCGCAGCCTGGGTATGTGCCCTGACTGGGAATCAAACCCTCGACCTTTTGGTGTACGGGACGATGCTCCAACCAACTGACCCACCTGGCCAGGGCTAAAGCACCCTTTACACCCTACATTCTTTTGCAGGTAGAACCTTATCCCAAATTTTATATTTGTCATTTCATTTTGTGTCTATGCTTTGGCTATGTTTTGTATGTGTTCTTAAATAGCAAGTTTATATGAATTATATAACTTTCTTTATAAGCTTCGTATTTTTTTTTTTTGTGTAGCATACTTTGTTACATATGTTACTAAATATTAGCACATCATATTCTTTGAAATGGTTGTTCTAATTTATAATCCCACAAATACTGCATGAGAATTGCTTTACATTCTTACCAACAACTGGTATTACCAGATTTATTCATTTTTATTAAAACTTTTGTTTTAATCGTATGTTTATTTTATAATTTGGAGAAAAGCTTCTCGAGGATGTGCCATGATACCTTTTAGGTTATGTAATTGCCACATGGTTGTCTACTTATTTCTCAGTGAACTATTCTCCTAGTGTGCTATGACAGTGGGTTTTATTGAAGCTAAAATCTTGGATACCTTGAGATAATGGGATTTCTTTCTGTTCTTTTAAAGAACTAAAATGAAAATTTTTATAGTATCTATATCTCTTTCTATAAAAGCCTAAGCGACCGTTACGACCAGTCGACTGGTTGCTATGATGTTCACTGACCACCAGGGGGCAGACGCTCAATGCAGGGGCTACCCCCTGGTGGTTGGTGTGCTCCCACAGTGGGAGTGCCGCTCAGCTGACCAATGTGAGCCAGACGCTGGGCTCATGGCTGGCAAGCGCAGCTGTGGTGGCGGGAGCCTCCCCCACTTCCATGGCAGCACTACCAAGTATAGCAACGGCAGGCTCAGCGTGGCCGGGGTGAGTGGGAGTGGCACAGCGCCTGGCCTGGGCGTGGGCTATTCACCAGCCACCTGCCGCTTCGCGCACTACTACAACCCTTGGGTAATGTTGGACTGCCGGGGATGGGGCTGAAACCGGCAGTCCGACATCCCCCAAGGGGTCCCAGATTGCAAGATGGCATAGGCCATCCTAAGGGACTCCACCAGTGCATGAATCCATGCACTGGGCTTCTAGTATTATATAAAAGTAAAAAGTTTATACTGCCAGAATGTTTGACACTTCATTATTGTATTCTGTGTGTTTCCTTTTCTAGGCTCCGAGCTCTGTCCAGTGGTGGAAGTATTACATCCCCTCCTCTTTCTCCAGCTTTGCCAAAGTATAAATTAGCAGACTATCGTTATGGCAGAGAAGAAATGTTAGCACTTTTTCTTAAAGACAACAAGGTAAGAAAGGAAAGAATTAAGAATTAAGAATTATTCTGAATGAGTTGTTGGGTTATGTGCAGTGTTGTATTGATAATATGAAAGACGCATGGTTTTCCCTTTCTACCTTACCTCTTTTTTTCTGCTTTTGAAACTATAATAGTTAACAGGGGGAGAGATCAATTGGTTGCCCCCTGCAAATGCCCCCTGACCGGGTCCTGGGATTGAACCTGTAACCTAGGTACATGCCCTTGATCAGAAGCAAACCCGAGACCCTTCGGTGTGCAAGCTGACCCTCTAACCACTGAGCAACGCTGGCCAGGGCAACAGAGGCTCTTCTAAGTATAATGTATTCTTTTTTTTAAAGAGAGTGCCTATGATTTCGGTATAAGATCGACAGCTTCATGCAAACAGGAAGAATAGTCAACACTTAATGTTTTGTCTAACTAGTTTCCTTTTAACCTTTTATTCATGTCTATTTCTACTCCAGTTTGATGGCCGAGAAAGGGAGAATTTCTCCCTTTTTTTATTACACCTCTTATTCTTCTTTCCAGTTAGGGAGAAGATCAATTGTTTCTCTTTTTCTTTCCCTTTTGAGCTAAATGTAAAATTTTTAGTGGAGAGAAAATCTTAAAATGTAATGCCACATTTGTGTCACTTACAAATGATCAAATCTCAAAGTATTAAATACGCTTTTATTATTTGACTAATAAGAAATAATCATTTTCTATTTCAAAGCATACTTTGTTTTTAATTAAAAGATTGAATCTCAAATGTTAATGGTTGCTACGGACAGACACAGTTGCTTGTAAAACTCTTCTTACCACCTTGTGCCTTGAGTTCAATGTAGGGATTTTCACTCTCCCACTGTGTACTCTGCGTTAACAGAGTTATTGCTGTATCAAATCTGAAAGTGGTGGCTCTATGGGAGGGCTGGGAGCATAACTGGGGTTTTTATATTTGATCCCTGAGAATGTGTAAGTACCACTAAAGTTAATTGTGGCTGAGTAAGCTTTTTATTCATATCCTATATAAGAAAAGCTTAATATGCTGTGTCCAGTCAACCAGTTGGCCATTCAATTAAAGCGTAATATGCTGATGATATGCTAAGGCTGCTCAGCTGCTCACTATGACGTGCACTGGCCATCAGGGGGCAGATGCTCCGACTGGTAGGTTAGTTTGTTGGGTTCCAGCCAATTGGAACTGAGCAAGACGGGCCGGACACTCCCTGGAGCCCTCCCGCGGTCCCTCCCCGGCTAGCCAACTTCCCGAGTCTCTCCCCGGCCTTGATTATATACCAGTGGGCTCCCTCGGCCTGGCCTGTGCCCTCTTGCAATCCATGACCCCCTGGGGGATATTGGAGAGCCAGTTTTGTCCTGATCCCGCAGGTCAGGCCGAAGGACCTCATTGGTGCACGAATTTGTGCACCGGGCCTCTTGTTTATAATTATCAACAGATAAAAACAGTAGAGTTCTTTCTTGTTTTATCTTCTTGACTTGGAGGGATAGCATTAATCTCATGGTCATGTGTTTGGTCAAACAGATACCTTCAGACCTTCTGGATAAAGAATTTCTGCCTATCCTACAGGAGGAGCCTCTGCCACCGTTGGCTCTTGTACCCTTTACAGAAGAAGAACAGGTTTGTACCTAGCTTTGAGCCTCAAGTCAAACCCTTGTTTCTTTCCAGTGAGGCATAAAAATAGGTGGTTACTAGTTAGACTCTATGGAGTATACTTCGTCCCCACAGACCTGCTTCCTTTTTATGTTTTCTTGGCATGTAGATGCTTGTCTTACTTGACTAGATTCTGCTTAGATCTGAAATTGGTGAGTATTATGTAGAGATAAGGAAAGGTTTCTAGATCCTTGAGGACATTGGGAACCATCATTTAGAATTTATTCGAGTAGAGAAAAAGTTATTTTTTGGGGGGTGGTCTTGCTTTTCAGAGAAATACAGCTTTTGAGAAGTAATTGGCAACTTGCATTTTCACAAGTAAATTCTACCATTACAGAAAAATGTAGATTTTTAGCTTAAAATGTGCTTAAAAATACTCAACTGTCGCCATCATTTAAAACAAAAAAAGTTTTTGTTGATTTTAGAGAGAGATGAAGGGAGAGGGAGAGAGCGATAGAAACATTGATAGAGAGAAACATGTGTTGGCTGCTTCCTGCATGCCTCCCCACCGGGGTTTGAGCTTGCAACTTGGGCATGTGCCCTGACTGGGAATCTAAACGTGACCTCCTGGTTCTTAGGTCGACACTCAGCCACTGAGCCACACAGGCCTTCTAGCAACATTTTAAATGATATTGTGAGAAAATTTGATTTTCAGGCTGTAGAGTAACAGATTTTGTGTTTCTTATTATAGTCCAAAGATAAATAAAAGAGTTTCTGATGCAGCAGTTCTCAACCTGTGGGTTGCGACCCCTGAAAATACATCCTGCATATCAGATATTTACATTATGATTCATAACAGTAGCAAAATTACAGTTACGAAGTAGCAACAAAAATAATTTTATGGTTGGGGGTCACCACAACACGAGGAACTGTATTAAAGGGTCGCGGCATTAGGAAGGTTGAGAATCACTGTTTCAAGGACTATGGTGATTGTAGTAAAATGGATAAATAAGAGCTTTGTTGGAATGTTGGAATGCCACTTTTTTTTTTTTTTTTTTTTTTTTTTAAATATATTTTATTGAGTTTTTACAGAGAGGAAAGGAGAGAGATAGAGAGTTAGAAACATCGATGAGAGAGAAACATCAACCAGCTGCCTCCTGCACACTCCCCACTGGGGATGTGCCTGCAACCAAGGTACACGCCCTTGACCGGAATCGAACCCGGGACCCTTCAGTCCACAGGCCGACGCTCCATCCACTGAGCCAAACCGGTTTCGGCTGGAATGCCACTTTAATGAAGAATCATTACTTTAAAAAAACACAGCTTTATTGAGGCATAATTCACATGCCATAAAATTTACCCTTTAAAGTATACATTTCAGTGGTTTTGGCATTTTCACAGAGATGTATAACCATCACCACTCTCTAATTCCAGAATATTTTTATAATTACTTTTGTGACAACCCTGAATATTTCTTCTGCACCAAGCATGTCAAACTTGCGGCCGGAGGGCCCCTTGTGGCATGGAGCCTGCCGGCCACAAGTTTGACATGCTTGCCTACACGTTTGCCATATTGTATATGAGGAAGTCACTCTATTAAAAAAGAAAAGCTTATTAAAAGAACTCTATTCCAACTGTGTTAAATTCTAAGAAAGGTGTGATGTTCATCTTTAGTTATTTTCAGTGCCATACTTCATAAGCAATTAAAAAAAACTTGTGTGTGTACGTGTGTGTGTGTATCTGTGTGTTAATCCTCACCCAAGGATATTTTTTCCATTGATTTTTTTTTTTCTTTTAGAGTGGAAGGGAGGGGGAGGGAAAAGAGAAACATTGATGTGAGAGAAATACATCTGGTGCCTGCAGCAGTTGCTCCAACTGCGGCTGGGGATCAAGCCTGCAACCTAGGCACGCACCCCTGACAGGAATTGAACCCAAGCCCTTCAGTTCTTGGGCTGATGCTCTATCCACTGAACCAAACTGGCTAGGATTCATAAGTAATTTTTGTTTTGTTCATGGTTTCTTCTAACTCAGACTAGTTTTGTGTGTATTTTTGAAACCCAGTATTTACCATAGGGTCATCGGCAGATATTTTCATTGACCAAATGGTATTTGTTACTGTAAAGATTACACAGGAAAGAAAGGGTCCTGTCTTGAGTGATTGCTGAAAAGTTCCTTGTAAAAAAAATTGACATTTGGCTCTACAGGGTGGGGCAAAAGTAGGTTTACAGTTATGAGTATATAAAACACAGTTTATTCTTGTAATATTTATTATTGTATTACTAGAGGCCCGGTGCACGAAATTCGTGCACTCGGTGTTGGGGGAGGTACCTCAGACTGGCTACGCTCGCCAGCCATGAGCCCAGCTTGTGGCTGAGTGGCACTCCCCCTGTGGGAGTGCACTGACCACCAGGGAGCAGCTCCTGCGTTGAGCATCTGCCCCCTGCTGGTCAGTGCACGTCACAGTGATAGGTCATTCCGCTGTTCAGTCGATTTGCATATTAGCCTTTTATTATATAAGATTTTCCATAGGAACAACTGTAAACCTACTTTTGCCCCACCCTGTATTTTGGTTTTTATTTTTCTTAAAAATATTTTATTATGAAGTATTTCAAATAGGTAAGTATAGAGCATAATATTACAAACACCAATGTATTAAAATTCAGATATACCAAATCTTAAAATTATGACATATTTGTGTCTTTGTTTTAAGAAATACAATTTCTCATGTAGTTGAGATGTCTGAGGTATACCCCTTCCTTCACAGAGATTACTATGAATTGAGTTACTTTTCTCATTCATGTTTTAATCTTCTCATTACATATTTGTATATCCATAGTCTTTAAATGTTTTATTTTATAGGGTTATAAATTTTATTTTGAAGATAGCATACTGTAGTGTTTATTTTTCAGCTTGTTTTTTTTTTAAATCCTCACCCAAGGATGTTTTTTTCTTTTGATTTCTGGATAGAGTGGAAGAGAGGGAGGAGGGGGGCAGAGAGAGAGAGACAGAGAAACAGCGACATGAGAGACACATATCGATTGGTTGCGTCCCGGAGTCGCCCCTTACTGGAGCTGGGGAACTTGTAACCAAGGTATGTGCCCTTGACTAGGACTCGAATCCTGGATGCTGTAACCATTGAGCAAAACCAGCAAGGGTCTTCAACTTGATTTTCATTCAATAATGACTTTAAATTTATGTTAATACACATAGCTTTAGTTCATTCATCTCTGCTGCATAGTATTCTGTCTACAAGAAAATCCAGTTTTTAAAATCTCTGGTTGAGTATTTAGGTTGTTTTGAGTATTTGCTATTATAAATTATGTTGCTGTAAAAATTCTTATAATGTGTTATAAAAATGAAATCTTTGGGCTTTGGTTCTTCACATTTTTTAAAATGTTACTGGGTGTTACCACATTACTTTCTATAGGGATTTAAGTCAATTTGCACTCCCACCAGCAGTGAAGGTGAGGTCTTATTTATTGTATTTTATTTTTTTGTTAATCCTCACCTGAGGATATTTTTCCCAGTGATTTCTTTTTTTTTTTTAAGAGAGAGTAGGAGGGAGGAGGTAGAGAGGAGAGCTAGAGAAAGAGAGAGAGAAAAAGAGATTGAGAGAGAGAGAGAGAGAGAAAGAGAGAGAGAGATACCTATTAATTGCCTCCTCACACGCTCTGACTGGGGCTGGGGATCGAACCTTCAATCCAAGTACATGCCCTTGACTGGGAATCGAACCTGAGACTCTTTGGTGCTTGGGCCAATGCTCTAACTACTTAGAAACACCAGTCAAGGCAAGAGGTCATTTTTATGCAACCCCTCGGTTGTTGGTTTTTAAATTTTGGCCTAAATGATGGCTGTGATAGTTGTCTTTAATTTGTATTTCACTGATTATTAGTGAGGTTGAGCATCTTTTCATATGCTTATGGGCCATTATCATTTTTTATTTGTCTGTGTCCTTTGCCCAAAGAACATTAGATTGTTTTTCTTACTGATTTTATGATTTCTTTGTATATTCATTAAAACCAATAAAATACTTTATTATAAAAGGTACTCAAATTAATTACAGAAAATGCTGAAAGGTAAAAAGAAGAAAATCTCATCTATAAACTTGCAATGTAGAGATAATTGTTAACATTTAATTTGTTTTATTGCCATCTATGTTCTTTGTATATCTTTAGTTGTCAAAATATACCAACAGTCAGGATCCGACAGCATATTTCAAGGGTTATACTATGACTAAGTAGGATTTATCCCTCGAGTGGAAGGGTGGTGCAACATAAGAATATCAACATAAAGCATCACATTAATAGAATGAAGGAGAAAAACCCATTTGATCATTGTAATTGATGCAGAAAAACATATGACAAAATTCAACACCCTTTCATGATGAAACACTCAGTGATCTAGGAATAGAAGGGAACTTCATCAGTATGATTAAGGTCTTCTATGAAAACCCACAGCTAATATTATGCAGTCATGTATCACTTAATGGTGGGAACATGTTCTGAGAAATTCATTGTTAGGTGATATTGTCATTGTGGGAACATCGTAGAGTGCACTTACACAACCTAGGTGGTGAAGCCTACTACATACATAGGCTGTGTGGTCTAGCCCAGTGGTCGGCAAACCGCGGCTCGCGAGCCTCATGCAACTCTTTGGCCCCTTGAGTGTGGCTCTTCCACAAAATACCGACTTTTGCGCATGGGCCACGAAGTTTCAGTCGCACTGTACGTGCGCACCCGCACATGGTATTTTGTGGAAGAGCCATACTCAAGGGGCCGAAGAGCCGCATGTGGCTCGCGAGCCACGGTTTGCTGACCACGGGTCTAGCCTATTGCTCATAGGTTACACAAACCTGTACAGCATTTTACTGTACTAAATACTGCAAGCAATTATAACACAATGGTGTTTTTATATCTAAACATAGAAACGTTACAGTAAAAATACATAAACCAGTACCATAGTCATTTATTATTATCAAGTATTTTGTACTGTCCATAATTGTATGTGGTATACTTTTATATGACCGGCAGCACAGTAGGTTTGTTGACACTGGCATCACCATAAACACATGAGTAATGCTTTACACTACAGCATTACAACAGCTAGGACATCACCTAGGCGATAGGGATTTTTCAGCTCTAACATCTGATGGGATCACCATAGAGTATTCTATTTTTGACTGAAATGTTGTTATGTGGTATATGACTGCACTTATTCAGTGAAAGACCAAAAGATTGGAAACAAGACATGGATGCCCACTTTCACTACTGCTATCCAACATTATCTTGGAAGTTCTAGCCAGAGCAGTTAGGTGAGAAGAAGAAATAAAAGACCTTCATATTGGAAGATAAGAAGTAAAACTATATCTATTTGTAGATGACATGATCCTAGATATAGAAAATCCTAAAGAAACCACAAGAAAACTATCTACACTAATAAAAGAGAAACATGGTAATTGGCGTACGACCGCTACCCTTTTCATTGGCTAATCAGTGAAATATGCAAATTAACTGTCAGCCAAGATGGCGGCCGGCACCAGGCAGCTTGAAACTAACATGAGGCTTGCTTGCTTCAGTGACGGAGGAAACCAATGTTCCCCACCTGCCACTGCAGGCCTCTGAGCTGCAACTCTAAGCAACTATGTAACAAATATAGAAGCTAAACAAAACGCCGGAAACCTGCTTTAGTCCGCCCGGGTTAAGCCAGCAGGATCGAAACATTGTT
>NW_006288615.1:3596003-3599879 GCF_000327345.1 Myotis davidii
CTGCCCGTAGTGTGACAGTGGCGGTGCCCCAACCCCCTGATTGGCCCTGCTCTGTGGGTGATAGTGGGTGGCGCCCCAACCCCCTGATCCGCCCTGCTCTGTCCATAACATGGGGGAGCCCCTCAACCCCCTGATGGGCCCTGCTGTGTGCGTGACATGGGGGAGCTTTCCAACCACCTGATGGGCCCTGCTCTGTATGTGACGGGGTGGTGCCGAAACCTCCCCTTCGACCCTGCCTTGAGTATGACAAGGGGCAGTTCCCCAACCCCCCAATCGGCCCTACCCTGAGCGTGACTGAGGGTGGCATCGCACCCTCCCGATCTGCCCTGCTCTGTGCATGACAGGGGGCGGTTCCCCAACTCCCCAATCGGCCCTGCTCTGGAGCCCGACCGGGGCTGCACCTAGGGATTGGGCCTGCCCTCCGCAACCCGGGAGCAGGCCTAAGCCAGCAGGTCGTTATCTCTCGAGGGGTCCCAGACTGCGAGAGGGCACAGGCCGGGCTGAGGGACCCATCCTCCCCCCCGAGTGCACAAATTTTTGTGCACCCGGCCTCTAGTTAGCATTAATAAATGAATTTAGTACTCTTGTAGAGTACAGGATCAACACACAAGAATCAGTTGTATTCTTATACACAAGCAATGGATAATTTGCAAAGGGAATTAAGAAAACAATTCCAGTTATAATAGCACCAAAACCAATAAAATACTTAGATTTAACTAAGGAGGTATAAGACTTATACTAAAAACTATAAAACATTTGAAAGAAAATAAAGAATACCTAAGTAAATGGGAAGGCACCAGTATTCATTAAACCTTGCAATCCCCATCAAAATTCCATTGGCTTTTTGGGTTGAAATTGAAAAGCTGATTCTAAAATTCATATGGAATTGCAAGGGACCTGAAACAGTAAAAAAACAGTTTTGAAAAAGAACAAAGTGGGAGGGTTCCATACTTCCTGATTTCAGACCATAAAGCCACAGTAGTACAAACTGTAACATAAGGATAGACATACAGGTCGGTGGAATTGAAAGTCCAGAAAGAAAACCCAATTGCTCCATACGGCTAAATTGCTTTTAAGAAGCTTTGTATAAGGACAGTAGTGTTTTTGTTTCCCTGCTGCCAAAACTGTAACATTTTACCATTACTTTTTTGCCATGATGAGTATTTTTTTAAAAATCCTTACCCAAAGATATGTTTTTATTGATTTTTAGAGAGAGATAAGTGGTGGAGTGGGGAGAGAGATTGGTTGCCTCATGTATATGCTCTGACCAGTGATGGAAACCATAACCTAGGTATGTATCCTGACCTGGAATCTAACCTACAACCTTTCAGTGCACAGGATGATGCTCCAAGTAACTGAGCCACCTGGCCAGGGCCCATGTTCAGTTTTTTTCTTCAATTGTTTTTTAAAATAAATAATTCACATGGTTTAAAAATAAAAATTTAAAGTACCCTATATAATAAAGAGCTAATATGCAAATGGTCATCATGCTATCACACCATAATGGCTCGGACACTCAACACTGGGGAGACAGGAATGGGGACCAGCCAGGCTGCAGCCTGGGAGAGGGACAAGCTAACCGACCTGTGGTCCCCTGTGGCTCGGGCCAGCCTGGGCGAAGTTGGCCCGGGTCCTGGGTGCCTGCAGCTGGGTGTGGGGCGAGGCAGAGGCGGTTAGGGGTGATCAGGCCAGCAGGGGAGCAGTTAGGGGTGATCAGGCAGGAAGGCAGAGGTGGTTAGGGGCGATCAGGCAGGCAGGCAGGCGAGCGGTTAGGAGCCAGCAGTCCCGGATTGCGAGAGGCAGTCGGACATCCCCTGTGGGGTCCTGGATTGGAGAGGGTGCAGGCCGGGCTGAGGGGACCCCCCCCCCATGCACGAATTTCGTGCACTGGGCTCCTAGTAGTAAATAATGGAAAATCTCTCCCATTTTGTTCCTCAGTCACGAGTTTTCCTTTCCCAAAGGCAGCCAGTGTTAGCAGTTTCTTGTGTATTTTTCCAAGTAAATATTACATACCCTCCCCCCCCTTTTGTACAAGTGATGGTGTACACTAAGCATTTTTCTGTATTACCAACCCTGAGTATTTTTATTGCAAAAATTTTCTGTATATTTGGGAAAAACATTCTTCTATTACTTTAGTTAATATTTTTTCCCCCGTTGCAGAATTATTCAAATGTTTGTATTTATATTTCTTAGTTTTTTGTTCTTTGCCAATTTTTCTTTTGGATATTAGTTTTTTTCTTGTTGATTTATACTGTTTATATGAGCTAATCCTAACCTGTTTTCTAAGTTTTAAATTTCATTTATGACTCTTTTTTTTAAATACAGAAGCTAATTTTAACATAGGGAGGCTTATTGAAAGTGGGCAGCTTTCTGGATCCTGGTCTTCCCAAGCCCAGGGAATACTCAAGCAACATTGTCTAAGGCACCTGCAATTGGCATTGATCTTGGTACCCCCGACTCTTATGTGGGTGTCTTCAAGCACGAAAAAGTGAAAATAGCTGGCAGTGATCAGGAAAAAGGAACCACACCAAGTTATGTCGCCTTTATTGATACTGAATGAGTTATTGGTGCTGCTGCAGAGTCAAATTGCAGTGACTCTCCCAACATGGTTTGATGCCAAACACGTGATTGGACATAGTTTTCATGATGCTATTATCTAATCCAGCGGTTCTCAACCTGTGGGTCGCGACCTCTTTGGGGGTCGAACGACCCTTTCACAGGGGTCGCCTAAGACCATCGGAAAACACATATATAATTACACATTGTTTTTGTGATTAATCACTATGCTTTAATTATGTTCAATTTGTAACAATGAAAATACATCCTGCATATCAGATATTTACATTATGATTCATAGCAGTAGCAAAATTACAGTTAAGAAGTAGCAACAAAAATAATTTTATGGTTGGGGGTCACCACAATATGAGGAACTGTATTAAAGGGTCACGGCATTAGGAAGGTTGAGAACCACATCTAATCTGATACGAAGGATTGACCTTTCATGGCGGTGAATGCCCAATGTCCAAGTAGAATACAACGGAGAGATGAAAAGTTTCTATCCAGAAGAGGCATCTATGGTTTTGACAAAAATGAAGGAAATGGCAGAAGCCTGTCTACCTTGGGAAGGCTGCTTCTAAAATGTTATTGTTATGGTACCAGCTTACTTCAGTGATCAGTGTTAGGCTACTAAGGATGCTGGAACTGTTGCTGGTCTCAGTGTATTTTTGTGTTACCAATGAGCCAACTGCTGCTGCTATTGCTTACATCTTAGACAAAAAGGCTAGAACTGAAAAAATGGGCTAAGATTTGACTTGGGAGGTGGCACTTTTGATGTGTCACTTCTTACAGTTCATGATGGAATTTTTGAGGTCAAGTCAGCAGTTGGGGATGCTTACTGAGCTGGAGAAGACAACCTGATGGCCAACCATTTTATTACAGAGTTCAAGCAAGCATAAGAAGGACATCAGTAAGAAGAAGAGGGCTATCTTGTCGCTTTCGTATTGCTTGTAAACATGCTTAGTGTACTCTGCCAGCACCCAGGCCAATATGGAGATTGATTTGCTCAATGAAGGAATTGACTTCTATACTTGTGTCATTGGTGCCCCATTTGAAGAATGGAATACTGACCTTTTTTGTGGTATCCTGGGCCCTGTAGAGAAAGCCCTTTGGGATGCCAAGCTTGACAAGTCCCAGATCCATGGTGGAGTCCTGATGGTGTAGTCCTAACCACAATCTCTAAGATTCAGAAACTCCTACTGGATGTCTTCAATGGAAAAGAATTGAATAAGAGCTGATCCCTGATGAGGCTGTTGCTTATGGTGCAGCTGTCTTATCTGGAGACATTAAAAAATGTTCAATATTTGCTTTTATTGATGT
>NW_006288615.1:3599925-3608883 GCF_000327345.1 Myotis davidii
AGCTGTCCTCATCAAATACAATACTACCATTTCTCCCAAACAGACACAGACCTTCATGATCTACTCTGACAACCAGCTTGCTGTGCTCATTCAGGTTTAGGAACGTGAACGTGCCATGACCAAGGATAATGTGCTTGGCAAGTTTGAACTCACAGGAATACCCCCTGTACCGCGTGGTGTTTCTTAGATTGAAGTTACTTTTGATATTGATGCCAGTGGCATCCACAATGTCTCTGATGTGGCTTAGCATACAGGAAAAGAGAACAGATTACCTTCACTAACAACAAGGGTCATTTGAACAAGGAAGACATTGAGTGCAGGTCCAGGAAGCTGAGAAGGATAAAGCTGAAGATTAGAAGCAGCGGGACTAAATGTCTTCCAAGAATTCACTTGAATCTTATGCTTTCAACGTGGTTCAACCATTGAAGATGAAAAACTTCAAGGCAAGATCAATGATGCAGACAAACAGAAGATTCTTTACAAGTATAAGGAAATTGACTGGCTCAATAACCAAACTGCACAGAAGGAAGAATGTGAACATCAGCAGAAAGCGCTGGAAAACAAACGACTGCAACCCCATCATTAGCAAGCTGTACTATCGTGCAGGAGGAATGCCTGGTGGCATCCCTGTGGTGGTGCCTCCTGGGCCCACCATGGAAGAGGTTGATTAAGCCAACCTTGAGCATAGATTTAGCATTATTCTACACAAATTTGTAGCAAATTCTATGGCAGTTCTAAAAGTTGAGCTGCTGTAGAGTAAGTAACTGGATATTCTTGATACTTGAACATGGAATATGTGCACAGGGAAAGGAAATAACTGCACTTTATAAGTTCTGTATTGTAAAGTGGAAAATGTGGTCTTAAATAAAACTATGTAAAATTGACACCTCTCAAGGGAGGAGCACTTGCTATTGGTAACCAAAACATGATAGACTTAATCAACAGAATGAGTAATTGAGTAATTTAGAAACATCCCTAACATTTGTAAGAAAATAGTATTTAGTAAGTGGCTACACAAATCATTTGGAAAATTAAAGAAGATTATTTAACAGATACTATTAGGAATGGTTAACAATTTGAAAAACAAAGTTAGGTAGGCAGTATGCTTACACATCGAAACTTGTTCTAGAATGACGAAAGGAGCAAGCCTTCATTTTCATTTATTTTTTTTATTGATTTCAGATCAGGAATTATTTAGATCTTTGCAGACTAGAGTTTTGCATACTGTTTTACTTATTATCCCTATGCTGCCTCTCTTTAAGTTTCCTGAAGTTATCTGAAATAGGTATTTTATCTTTAAAATGAAAGTTAATTTTGTTTCCTCCCTTTCTGCTTCCTTCCCTCCCTTCCTTCTCTCCCTCTCCCTCTCCCTGTGTGTGTGTGCATGTATGTACCTATAAAATATAACTAGGGAAAAACTTTTTTTTAGAACAAAATTGATGCTCAAAAATGATCTTCTAGTTGTTTTTTGGGCATTGTCCTTAAATATATATTTCAGTTTGAGAAGCATGACTCTGCACTTTACACCTAAAATTTAGGTACCTGTTACCAGATTGGTGTATTTTATTTATTTGCCATCCAAGAAAATTACTTCGTGTGTGTGTGTGTGTGGGTGTGTGTGTGTTTAAATCTATATGTTTTTTATTGATTTTAGAGAGGAAGGGAGAGGGAGAGAGAGATAGAAACATCAGTGATGAGAATCATTGATTGGCTGCCTCCTGCACGCTCCCTACTGGGGATTGAGCCTGCGACCCAGGCACGTGCCCTTGACCAGCATGTGCCCAGTACCTTTCAGTCTGCAGGCCGACGCTCTGTCCACTGAGCCAAACTGGTTAGGGCTGTGTGTGTGTGTGTGTGTGTGTTTAAAATTTTTTATTTAGTGATTTTAGAGAGAGTAAGGCGGGGGAGAGAGAAAGAGAGAGAGGTTGATTTGTTCCACTTATTTATGCATTTGTTGGTTAATTCTTATATGTGCCCTGACCCAGGATTGAACCCTCAACCTTGATGTATTGGGATGATGCTCTAACCAACTGAGCTACCAGGCCAGGGCCTTATTTATGTGTTTTTGAATAATTAATTATTTCATGTATGTGTTTTTGAATAGATAATACATAAAATTTTTTTAAAAGCATGTGTAGTGGAAAGCAAGTCTGTGAGTCACCTAAACTCTGCCAATTATTCTTCCTCAGGCGTAACCACTGTTTCTATTTTCTTGTTACCTTCCAGGAACAACACTTACATCTACAACTGTTCATACAGTTGACCCTTGAACAATGTGGGAGTTAGGAGTACTTACCTCCTCTGCAAGTCAAAAATACACATATAACTTTTAACTCTTCAAAAACTTAACTATGAATAGAATCCTTATCGATAACATAAGTAGCTGATCAACACATATTTTGTATATGTATGTATTATATACTGTATCTTACAATAAAGTGAGCTGGAGAAAAAATGTTAAATCACAAGAAAGAGAAAATACATTTATTACATTTATTGGAAATAATCCACCTATAAATGAACCTGTGCAATTCACACCATGTTGTTCAAGGATCAGCTGTATATCAATCCCTTTAAACACACATACACATAAATGTTCTGCACACAGTTCTACACTTGACCTATTTCACCTAAGCGTCTTTTTAGGAGATAATGGCAAATATTTAGCATTTAGTAAGTGTCAGATACTGTTCTAAGCATTTGCAGTTTAATGCGTTGTGTTTGCAGCAACCCAGGAAGTAGATAAAAATATCATTCCTATTCACATTATATAGATGAGGAAAGTGAGGTACAGTGAAGCTGAGTAAAGGAATCAAAATTCAGGGTCAGGCAATCTGGCCTCTCCATGCTCCCAAGTACAACTGTGCTTTATATCTTCATAAACTAAGTTGACCATATGAAATTGCAGTTTTATGGATCAGAAATGGCTGAATTTTAGCAATTTCATATGATCCAACCTAATAAATAAAGTTGCCTCATTTTTTTGAAACAACTGCATAGAATTCCATATATAGATGACCATGATTTTTCATTTAGTTTTATTGGTTGATACTAAGCTGGTTTCTATATTTTGCTTTTACAAAAATACAGTGCTGCAGTTAAAGATCTTTCTGCTTATATAATGTTTCACAAATGTAAAAAGAGCAATTGTGTCAAAGGTTATGGACATTTAAATATACTTTGAGAAATTGCCTTGCAGAGATTATACCATTTTGCACTTTCGGGGGCAATGTGTGAGGATGTGTGTAAGCATATGAGAGTTTCCCCCACATCCTATGGATGGGTGCATTTGAGTTTTATACATGTGATAGTAAGGGGTTCAGCTGCATGGAATCCCAGCATACATAATGCACTTAGCCCTGATTTCTGTTTTTCCAGTATTAGAATATATTAATTTAGATTTTGAGACTTCATAGTATAGCTTAATTGTGATCTCAGAGGCACTATTCAATAATTTCACTCGTTACTCTGTAATGAAAGATAAGCTAATGCATTGTTTCAACCAGCTTTATAAAAAAATACAGTTGGGTTGGGTGTCTTACTATAATTTTTAGTTATTGGTTACATCTTAAATCTTCAGTTTTGAAATTACATGATTATAGATTATATATCTCTCAAATGAAAAGAAAAAATTTAATTACATTAATAAGTTTATAAAATTTACCTGAAAGAGACAAGTAATGAGAAAGTGACCCATCTATTAAAATAAGAAATTCAATAATGAAAGACAGGTAGTGAGAAAGTGACCCATATATTAAAATAAGAAATTCAATAATGAAAGTAGAAGTTTTCCACCAACTACATGTCAATTTCTTTAAAAGAGGTATAGCTATCACATAGTTGAGTTTGAATCAAAATAACAAATTAGAACTTCACAGTAGAAAACAATTTGGGTGAAAAATATTAGTTGGGAAAAAAAACACCCCACATTTCAACCCTTAAGTCTCACTTCTTGCCCTTCTCCAGGAGTGTCCTTGGCAATAGCCATGCCCAAGTTGTATTTTCCTCAGTGCACCACATGCCTGTACTTGTGCACAAATGTCTGTTAGGTTCTAAGTATATAGGAAGTATTCATGTAGAGATATATTCCAGCATTTTCTGTGCTTAAAACTTGTGAAATCTCCTTCAAATTAAATTAAAGTTGATTCTTGAACAATGTAGATGATAAGGGTGCCGACTTCCCATGTACTTGAAAATCTGCTTATAACTGCTGTATTTTATAGACCATTTTTCAAGGTTTTTATACTCTTGCTTCGCCTTTTCCTCAGTCCTATAAACATATTTTTGATTCCCAGGCCTCCTGTCTTTCTCTTATTTGTGAAGGATGCCCACCCATTACTATCTTAATGTACTGGACCCTATTCCAGATTGGCTGTGGGGTGCAAGTGTAGGTGAAGACTGATTGGGGTTTTGTTTATTTTTTTCAAGCATTTCCTCCCTCTCTCCGTTAAGGTAGTTGGTCTTAAGTAAATTCTTTTTTGGCCCTTCCCCATCTACTTCCGATTCATGTCATTCTATTAACTCCTACTTGTTGTTGCTGATTCACTTTGGTGAGCAGAATGAGGCCAAAATAATCATTCATTTTGCTCTTTATCACACTATTCTTGACTCAGACCTTTTTGTGACTCCCTCTCATTTCTACTTTTCACTAATTGAAGGACCCTTTCAAATCAGATCTCTTACCAAATTTTCTCTATAATGATGCATATTTACCATGCCTGCTTTGGATATATACAGATTTAGAGTTTAATATTTCTTCACAGAATCTAGCATAGTGTAAGGCTTTGGTTGTCAATGTTTGTTGATCTGAAATGTTTATTTGAAATTTTTAGCTAAAATCAGGATTTGGATCATCTTAGTATGTTGTGTAGTTAGGGTTTCCCATTGTTATTAATAATTATATGCATTTTATAGATGCAACGGGAGACGGGGAGAAGCACCATGTAGTTTTATCTGTTTTATCCATTTTTTTCTTTCTTTTTAATTTTTTTTTTTGGCAGAGAAACTTTTCCATGTCTGTAAATAGTGCCGCTGTCCTGCGATTGACAGGACGAGGAGGAGGAACAGTGGTGGGGGCTCCTAGAGGTCGAAGTTCTTCAAGAGGGCGAGGTGAGCTTTTATCTGAAAAAGTAATAATGGAGGAGGAGGTGGAGGATAGGAAATCACTTTTAAAATATTTTAATACTTGATTTTTTAAAAAACTGCTCTTTGACATTAACTGTATACTAAATGTCCTGAACATTTGCTTCCTGAACCATTTTTTAAAATGCATTTTTTATTGATTTCAGAGAGGAAGGGAGAGGGTGAAAGAGATAGAAACGTCAATAATGAGAAAGAATCATTGATCTGCTGCCTCCTATACACTCCCTACTGAGGATTGACCCGCAATCTGTGCATGTGCCCCAATTGGGAATCGAACTGTGATCTCCTGGTTCAAAGGTTGACACTCAACCACTGAGCCACATCAGCCGGGCCTGAGACATATCTTGATGTATCTGCTTCACAATCCCTGATGTGGAACAGACGAGGTTAATTCTAGCTTAGAGATTTGAGTGTGAAGCATTCTAGATGGTCCTAGTTAACTTTTGCAAATCTTTGTCCCCAGGGAGTTTTGCACTTGGAGAGCCAGAGTTCCATGAAGTGCCTTGGCTGCTGGAGCAGCACCAAAGTCCCTGCAGGCTTCTGTGATGCAGGGTCTCTATATAAGGCCACGTGTCAAGGGTGTCCCAGCCCCAGAGAGACTTTAGAAAAAGTTGTCTCATCAAAATTAGGGCTGTTTTAGGGGGTAGAAGAAAAAATAGTTATGTAGCAGTCATTTAACCTACATTTTACAGATTTGTGTCTTAGAACAATTCCTATTTCAATATTGTTTTTTTGATATCTGCTCTCTATTTTGGGTTTGTTGATTTTCTGCTACTTAAGGGCATTCTTGATGTTTATAATATAAATATTTACTTGAGCACTTACCTCTAAATTGGCTAAATCATAGTAGTAGTCTAAATATACCTTCTCATTTTATTTAAGAGGTGCTTTAGAAATGCAAGAATTGGGTATCTGCAACGGCAGAGGCCATTGTGTCTGCATATCGCACCACCCAGATTGTCATGATTATGAGTGTGGAGCATCTAAATTATTTTTTCTTTCTTTTTAAAAATATATTTTTATTGATTTCAGAGAGGGAGAGAGAGAAACATCAATCATGAGAGAGAGTCATTGATCAGCTGCCTCATGCATGCTCCCTAATGGGGATCGAGCCTGCAACCCAGGCATGTGCCCTTGACTGGAATTGAGCCTGGGCACCTTCAGTCCGAAGGCTGATGCTCTATCTACTGAACCAAACCAGCTAGGGCTAAATTCTTTTTTCTTAAAGTTGTGTCTTATGAATAGAGTAATTTATACTCAGTTTTTATAGAGACCGTATTTAATTGTGCATTCCTGTGAAGAGGTTTCTTTTAGTAGTCCATTCAAAATATGGAATGCAGGTAATCTTTACGAATTCGTACCTTTACGAATAATGTAAAGGTTAATGAAAACTCAACTTGTAGGCTTGTTACTATTACTGAGTTATATTTGTTGTACATGTTTTTTTCTTCTGAATTATTTGTCAATGTCTAGAATGGTGGTTTTTAACCTGGGGAGTTGTTAGAATCATCTGTAAAACTTACAAGAAATACCTCTGTGAGAGACTACTTGGATGATGAGATTAAGGTATGTGTGTGCTTCAAATGCTCCACACACCATCGAGATTTCCATTTAGGTTCCATTGATCTAGAATTCGACTTGAGATGTGTGCATCTTTCTTGGTGGTGCGATAATGTTTTGGAGATAGCCCCAATCTGCTATTGGGTGTTTCCTTTATTTCTCTGCAGTGGGCTGGCAGCAAGGAGAGGTTGCATGTTCTCAGCTTTGTCTCCAGTGGTTTTCAGGGCAAGACATAGAGAGATCTTATTAATCAAAAAGTGTGGCCCACAAGCCAGCTGTTTTATGTGCCTCAAGTTACTGTCAACTGTGTGTGCTGCAAATACCAGCCAGTCTCTCTAAACAGGCTTAAACAAAATTCCATATCGAGGAACAAATGAGGGATTGATAAATTTCTCCCTGCTTTCTGGTTTCTTTGAAGTGTAGGGTTATCACACAGAATAGAAGTCGTATATTCACAATTTAAACAGGGCATGCACAAAAGATAGATACTCTGATGAACGCTGTGACTTAACATCAGTGTGAAAGATGGCTTGAAACTTAGTCAAATGAATGAACTGACTTTGTGAAAAATACTTCTAACACCATTGTCCCAGTTGTGATTCTTTTTAATGGATATGGTTTTATCATCTTCACTCATTACTTAATTTTAACTTGTTGGTTAAATAATGATTATTTTGGCTTATTTATTTATTTATTTATTTATTTATTTGCATGGGCAGAGCTAATATTAGATGATAATCCTGCCTCTTTCCAACTTGAGGGAATGTTGATTTGAAAATTGACTGATCTCCCAACTTCTAAAGATCACAAACTAGTAAAATTTACACAAATAAATGGAGGGGAAAACAACATAATTGTCATCTTTCTATTTTATCTGGTTAAGATGTTTCATAAAAAAGCAGATTCACACAACTGTCAGCCACCATCTTCATTAAAAGGAAATATATTTTAATCCCCCAAAAGAATGGTGTGAAATCTCAGGTAATAGGTGAGTCCTTTAAATTGAGCTTTATGAAAGATTCATGTTATATTTACTTGCTCCTTCTTATCTGGGAAGTACACTTATAAATGATTATGGACTTTGTGCACTTTGAAGGTTATTTCTACATTCTACAAGCTGGGAAGCTCTAGAACCGATTATTTTTATGTGCCCACTTATAAAGCTTTAGTCTCATAAGGAGGTCTAGTGCTCACCCTAATCATAACTGGCAGAAAATCTTTTATCTGTGGTTTGCTTGTTTTTTGGGCAACCTGGAGGCTATTTTTCCTATTCGTACTGGTATGTTTATAAAACACTTTTTCAAGATGATACATACTTAATGGTTTTCCAGAGAAAATCGTTCTCTAAAAGGACAGGATACTGTTTTTCTTTCACCCTCAACATTGTAGGGATCATCCCAGTATTGCATAACAGTTTGTATTAGACTGTTTTAGGATAACCTTAAATAAAATGTATACATTTCCTAAGGAGAGAGTTACTGAAATTGGGAGTTGACTTTCAGTTGACTTAAAGTTGACACAACTAAGTTTAAGATAATTACAGTTCAGCCCTAGTCCTCACCTATGTTTTACAAATGAAGACATGGATACTTGGACTCTTAAGAAGGTACACATTGTTGCTAAGATTACCCACATACAATCCTGTCCTTTATTTTTCTATTTCATAGTAAGATGTTAAAGTACAACTGTATTCTGAATCAATTCTTGAGAAATTATAACCAAGATGTAGAAATACTGCATGGATATTTGAAATAATTATTTAACTCAATTGTATTTAGCTCTGGAATGCATCCATGCTTTTATTCAAGATTCAACATCACTTTTCTTTGGGTGGTTTTACCCTGTTGGAGAAGTTGAGCTAGGGATGATGGCTTAGATTTTGTCCAGTTATAAATACATCCCTAGACCCCCCACCCTGCTTCAATTTTCAAGCCTGTGTGTTGGAAACGTATGGTGCATATTAGTTGGGGAATCCTCACGCTGTATAGAAAGTATAAAGCTCACAATTCATACTGTCTTTTGCCTCTAAACCCAGCAATTGTTTATATAACCTTCCTGACCCAAACTATGCAGCTATCCTCCTATCTAATAAAAGAGAAACATGGTAATTAGCGTACGACCGCTACCCTTCCCATTGGCTAATCGGGGCAATATGCAAATTAACTGCCAGCCAAGATGGCGGCTGGCAGCCAGGCAGCTTAAAACTAACATGAGGCTTGCTTGCTTCAGTGACGGAGGACTCCAACGTTCCCCGCC
>NW_006288615.1:3611060-3634781 GCF_000327345.1 Myotis davidii
CCCTGCACACCCCTACTGGGGATCGAGCCCACAACCCAGGCATGTGCCCTTGACCATAATCGAACCTGGGATCCTTCTGTCCACAGGCCAGCACTCTATCCGCTGAGCCAAACCGGCTAGGGCTGTCCGTGGTCAGCAAGCTACGGCTCGCGAGCAACATGCTGCTCTTTTGCCCCTTGAGCGTGGCTCTTCCTAAGCATTAGCAGTACCCTAATTAAGTTAATAACAGTGTACCTACCTATATAGTTTAAGTTTAAAAAATTTGGCTCTGAAAAGAAATTTCAATCGTTGTACTGTTGATATTTGGCTCTCTTGACTAATGAGTTTGCCGACCACTGGGCTAGGGCAATAATGTAGATTTTTTTTAAGTGGTAGTACTTTATCTTTTGTGGCTTCATAGTGTTCTCCTGCATTTTGTCAGAATTTATTTAGCCAGTCCTTATTGATTATATATTGTGTTTTTTAATTACAGTGAACATTTTTTATATGTATGCATTTGCATATTTGTGAGATTATTTCTATTAGGATAAATTCTAAGTTGGAATTGTTGAGTCAAATTTTTATAGATCTAACCAATTGCCTTTAGTAAAGGCCAGTTTACACTTAAACCACTAGAGCTCCTAAATCCTTACATCCACACATTCTTATTAGCTCTGTGCTTTGAAATTCTTTGTGATACTTTTCTTCAAGGTTTGAGCAAAGAGGAAAGTGCCTTTGTTTTTTGTGGAATATCCTTTAAGGAGTTAGTTCATAAAATTGATGGTTTAAAGTTGACCCTATTAAATTATTCTTCCTCTGGAGTTAAATTATTTTTATATTTGTACTTGGCTTTTGTACTTTATCTGCTCTCTTTGTAAACTCTCCAAATCTTCCATTTTTGTTGAAAATAATACAAGTTTTAACTTGTAGTAATTGTTTAGTAATCACCTTAGAATTTCACTATTGGACTTTTTATTAAAGAGCTTAATATTGACACTGTTTCTTGTTCAGGACTGGGACTGGGACACTTACACCAGTTTACTAACTTGTTTCTTTCAACCTCCTGTGGTCTAGCTCCTTCAGTGCCATCGTTGGTCTCACAGGTAAAGATCCATTGGGCCTCGCTAAATATTTAAATGTAAACATTCTGCTTTGTATAGAGACAGAACTTCAAAGATTAATCTTTGGTGTTAAACAAGTGCCAAATGTTGACATTTGATTATCATTTTTTTCTATTTTCTTATTTTCAGGCAGAGGCAGAGGTGAATGTGGTTTTTACCAAAGAAGCTTTGATGAAGTAGAGGGTGTGTTTGGTCGAGGAGGTAGCAGGGAAATGCATAGGTCGCAGAGCTGGGAGGAAAGGTAACTAAAGGTTCCACATCTTGGTATAAAGGTTACTTGGTGTAAAAAACTTATGTTATGCTTTTTGTAGAGGAGAAGCCACTTTATACAGTTACAAGTTTTCTTTTTTTTTTAATTCTCAACTGAGGATATGTCCATTGATTTGAGAGAGAGAGAGAGAGAAAGAGAGAGAGAGAGAGAGAGAGAGAGAGAGAGAGAGAGAAACATTGATCTGTTGCCTCCTGTAAACACAGCCTAGATATGTGCCCTGACTGAGTATTGAACCTGAAACCTTTTAGTGTATGGGACAGTGCTCCAACCGAGCTACCTGCCAGGGCATAAGTTTTCATTTTTTAAAAGTGCTGTTAATTATTGAATGTCAAGCTATATGTAAAAAAAATTTAAATGATCTTTATTTAAAAGGAGCATTTTAGATAAATAGGTTATTTATCTGCTTTGATATTTAATAGTTAGATTTGCGATTTGATCGTTCAGTGGGAAGCATTGACATTTTCTCGTTTGTTGCAGTTAATCAAAGCATCTTCTCTATTTTGTTTGTGAGAAAGATGTATGTGCATAGATGTCCACTGTGATGATATTTATAATTTGAAATAACTGGAAACAAGTCAAACAGCAATACCAGCATGGTTTCTAATATAATGGTGTATCAACACAATTCTTTATAACCACTAAAGTTAGGTTGATTTTGAAAATATTTCATGATGTGGGAAAACACATTGTTAAACATATCTAAAAACTGTGCAGCATGTATTTAAGCATATATCTAATTTAAAAATATGTCTAATTAAAAAATAACATTTCTGTGTCAGAAGCTATTATATGTGAGATGATGGATATTTTTATTTTCATACTTGCTTTTCTGTAGTTTCCAAATGTTAGGCAATAGCCATTTATTTGTTTTATAATTTGAAAGAGAAAAAAATGCTTTTAAAGAAACAGGAAAGTGTGTGTTGTGGATGGAAAATCTGTATATTATTCTCAAATCTTGTTTGAAACTTATCTTTTCTAGGGGTGACAGGCGTTTTGAAAAACCAGGACGAAAAGATGTAGGTAAGGCTTTCTTACTGTTTTGAAGTATTTTTGTCTGGATTTCCATGATACTAGTTTTTATTTATTATTTTATTTTACTATTATTATTTTTATTGATTGATTTCAGAGAGGAGGGGAGAGGGAGAGAGAAATAGAAACATCATAAGATGATGATAAGAGAGAATCCTTGATCAGCTGCCTCCTGCACGACCCCCACTGGGGATCAAGCCTACAACCCAGGCATGTGCCTTGACTGGGAATCAAACTGTGACCTACTGGTTTATAGGTTGATGCTCAACCACTGAGCCACACTGGCTGGGCCATGATAAGGGTTTTTAACAAGGCTCCGAAATAGGATACATTTATTAAAAATTGACTCAGTTACATGCACCTCTCCAGTAGATGGGGTTGTAGCATTGTTGCATTGGAATTTCATGGTCACTTAAGAGCTCTATTATATGGAACCATGCTATGGCATACAATCATTAGGATTTACTTGATTTTACCTTTTAGGTCTGTGTGTTCTCTGGAAGGCATATATTTTTTATTAAGTGTATGTTGTGAACTGAAATTTCAAATGAGGAAATCAGTCTATTCTAGCATCTCAAAGGTGCAAAGAAAGAGAGAAAATGCTAGAATGTTGGCTTTTGTATAAGAGAGCGAAGTCTAAAATTATGAATGTTCTTTAGTCACTTATTTGGTCTTTTTGATGTGTAATCTTTTTTTCTTGTTTTGAAATGAGAGCAGTCAAAATAATTGTATATTTAAGGTATCCACTGAATTAAGACAAACATAGTAAGAGAACAGAATTTCATTGTTTATGGTGAATGAATCAATTTATATTAAAGCTCTATAATGTTAAGATGGGCTTTCTGACTGATTAAAGGTATTTGCCTTAAAAACTCCCAGTAGGTATTATTAATATCAGAGAAAAGTTCCCATTCATAGTAACATTACAGTTATGAAAATTACTATCCAAATTCCAAATTCCTAGAAGTACCAGGCAAGTTCTCCAGGGCATGATTCTGACAGTAGTAAACATTTCTCAAAAATATATGGTAGATAGGCAAATATCATTCACAGACTGATTTACAGATTGTTTTTTTAAAAAACAAAAAGTAGTTACAGTACCATTTTTGCATCACTGTTTCCATATGAAAACTCAGTTTAACATCAGTTATTTAAGTTTCTCATTATCATAACATTAGGAATATAAGTAAGAAGCCATTAAATGAGTGTAGCATGAAGAAATTTGGAATAGACTGGATAGATAACTTATTGCTAGCTGAATGGCTTTACTCATATTGTAGACCAGGGGTGGGCAATGTCCAGTGCCCATGAAACCATTTGGTCTAGCCCTGCCAAGGCATTAGGGGCGAGTTAATCAAATGTTTGGCCAAATATAGCAGGCTAGTTTTTAAGTTGATAATTTTGTATGGCCCGCGAATGTGTTATAAATATCCAAATGGCCCTTTACAGAAAAAAGGTTCCCCACTCTGTTGTCGACTATTGGATAGGTACTATCTTTGGGGGATTTGTCAGGATCTCTGCTCCCATCCTTGTTTGATTCAGTACTTTTCCTAGTGAATGCAGAGAGGTAATGAAGAGCAGTTTAAAGAGTACAGGGTTTTGAGTCAGAAGATCACGAGTAATCTAAACACAGATATTCAGTAGTATCATAATAAATGGAGCTGGTGATGTTTTACATAATTATTGGGATTAAATCAGAGTGTGTGAACTGATTTATTCATTTAATGATTATTGAGTTCCTACTCATATAGTCCTTGTGCTAGGTGATAAATAATTATTTCTTTTCACTGGATGACAGTGTTGGTGTGTGATCAGATTTTCAAGTCATTTATGTCTAGCAGAGGGATAGCTATAGAGAGGAATAGTTGGAACTTAGGGTCAGAATTAAGGTGGAACAGATTTAATCAGATGGAAGTTTAACAGCAGAAAATGCAGTTTTGCATAAGTAAACCCCACGGCTTAATATAGGGAGCAGTTGTGTAACAGCAGCCTTCTGGGGAAAGGCACAGCCCTTTCAGCTAACTGCTTAATGTTAATCAGTAGTGCCAGTGTGTCCAAGTACAGCATTTACTAGAACTAAAGTGTCCTCAATGAATCAGGTGATAGACCCACTGTATTTTATGTTGTCACAGGAGAACTTAAGTATTGTGTTCAGTACTGGAGCCACACCTTGAAAGGATCCATAGATTGGAATAGGATGATTGGACATTTGAAGTCCCGTGGTGGGGAATGCATGAAGGAAATGGATCTGTTTACATAGGAGGCAAGATTGTGGACAGGACAGAGTAGAGGAGAGTTTAATAGGATCACTGTCTGCAAATATTTGTGTAAGAGAGGAATTTGACTTGCTTTGTATGAGTCTAACGGGCAGATTTAAGGAGGCAGATATTTGACAGTCTTAAAAAGATCTAATAGAGTTGTCTGAAAATGAATTGGATTGCCTAGTAGTGAGTTCCCTGTCATGGGAATAGCATGATTTTAACTGCTTGAGTGAGAGTCACACTTTGATGGTTTGGACTAGATGAGTATAAAGATCCTTTTATCATTATTTGCTTTTCTCACATTTTAACTCTTTAATTCAATAGGGTAATTTTCCCAATCATCCACTGTTAAGAATATAGCCTCTTTTCTTTGCCAACACAAAGAAAACGTATATTTTTTAAACGGCAGGTTCCATAAAACTAAATTGATGTGAAGTGTTTAAGAATATTAAGAAAGTTTTTCCTACTAAAATATCAGGGCATCTTCTGCAAATACATATTCAAATATATAATAGTGGCTTTTTGATAAGATGCTCACTTTCAAGATATTAACTGTGTTAATTATTCTGAGCTCTTTTTGTAAGTAATCCACTTTTGTTGAAAACATTTGCTCATAATTATATCTTATACTGTTCAGGAACAACAGTACTAAACTAGTTTGTTGGGACACTTGATATACTATTGATCAATTGTGAGGTGTCCTATGACATTAAATTAAGATAATTTGAGTACTGAAGATTCCAGAATGATTTTTTTTAAAATTGGAGTTGGTCTTTATCATGTATTTGCTTCTTATGTGGAGAGAAATGGGTGTAATTAGAGATATCTGGGTAAGAATCAGTCATAACTCTTGTGAACACCCATGGGAGAATGTAGAAAGAGGCCTATGATAATGGATTCCTATTTAGTGGGAATTGATTGCTCCATAGGGGGAGATCAGTTCCAGTGATCATCTTGTAGTATGATTCTGTGTGGATGAAATGAAAAGATGATTAAAAAATAAGAAATGGTCCAAATGATACCAATAGGTTCATAGCCCAGTGTGACACCATTAGTGCACTTGGTGTGAAATACGTTGAAGTAGACCAAAAGCACTTTTTGGTTATTAGGTCTCTGCTGGCAGTTAGTAATGTGGGCTTGTATATAAATAAAACTAGGCCTTATGATTTTTAGTATCTTCTTGTCTTCAGTTTGTTGGCACTATCATGGTATCTGCACTGGTTTCCAGAGCACTATTTAAGTTGATCTAACGTGGTCTTCCTGATAATGTATCACTGAGCTCCCAGGTGGTCCAGATTAGTGAGCTGTGCAGCCAGGAAGTAAGAGCTGCCATTTCCACCTCCCAGTCATTTCCCCCTCTTTCTGTTTGCACTCCATTCTCCTGAAATGATAACGGCATCTTTGCAGAAAACTTAATTCTTTTTGTTGTTGTTGTTTTTTGGTTAATCCTCACGCAGGGATATTTTTCCATTGATTTTTAGGGAGAGTGGCAGAGAGAGGGAAAGACAGAGAGAAACATCGATGTGAGAGAAACACATTGATTGGTTGCCTCCTGCACGAGCCCTGACCAGGGCCCGGGCCAGGGAGAAGCCTGCAACCGAGGTATGTGCCCTTGACCGGAATTGAACCCAGGACCCTTTGGTCCCCAGGCCAATGCTCTCAGAAAACTTAATCCTTAATGTAAAAACTGTGATTCTTTGAAGTGAAAGAATTATGAACAGTGCTTTTGGAAGCTTTCAACCCACTAGACCAGCGATTTTCAACTGGTGTGCTATGCCATACTGGTGTGCTGCAAGAATTTTTGAAACATGCAATACCTGACTACTTTAGTCAGGAGTAGTGACCTCTTTTTGCTTACTTAGATTGTAAAAAATAAAAAAGACAACTTCCCTAGCCAGGTGGCTTGGCTAGTTGGATCGTTATCCCGTATACCAAAAGGTTGTGGGTTCGATTCCCAGTCAGGGCACATACCTAGGTTGCAGGTTTGATCCCCATTTGGGGTTCGAATGCGAGACAACTGCTTGATGTTTCTCTCCCACATCGATGTTTCTCTCTCTTTCTCTCTCTCTCAAAAAAACAAAATCAGTATAAACATATCCTTAGGTGAAGGCTTTTTAAAAAAAGCAGAAAGAAGAGACACAAGACACACAGAAATGATAACAGCCAACACAACAATCCACCAGTGTGAATGAATCAAAATTACACCTTTTTCTTTTGTCAGATTGGCAAAAAATATACTTCTGGTGTGCCGTAGAATTTTAGTAGTTTATGTATGCCATGAAAATTAAAAAGGTTGAAAATCGCTGCCCTAGATAAAAGTTTTTGATTGCATTTCTTAGTTGTCTATTTTTTAAACATTTAAAAAATAGCGTTAGTATACCAACTAGAGGGTTTTTTTTTTTTGGTCGGGATGGGTTTAGGGGTAAGTCATTCTAGCTTTCAGATACAAAGTTAATGTGTAAATAGTGTACTTCAATGGAGAATTTACTGCATCTATAAGGGAGGCTTAGATCCCAGATCTTTCTCATTCCCTTTGTTTTGTCATTTTGGGAAGTTTTGCTTAACTGTTGGAATTGTGATGTATGAAAGTGACATAGAGCTCTTAGGAAAAAACATACCATGTAAATCTTGATATAACTTTTATTTTCACAGGTTAGGTGAATCTTATTACTTTACTATAGAAAGAGGAATTACTGCTAATTGTTACAATAATTTTGGGTCGAAAAAAATCTGTTGGTTTGGCTAGTACTTAAATTAAGAATGCCCAAGATTTTCAAACAGCCGAAGTTCACAATAATTAAGTTTCTGTGTCCTTAATATTCTTTTGCTATTACCAGTCTTAGATACTCCAAAATTCTTCTTAATTTCTTTTCCTTTTGGTCAAAGAGAAAAATGTGACTTGTTGTTATGCCCTGCTCTTCACAACTGCTTGCTTTTACTCAGCTAGTATTTATTTCAAGAGATTATTCCTGTGTGGATCATCACCAGGAGGGAGGGTTAATCTTTCACTTTTCCCACATAAACCTGAATAAGGGAAATTTTAGAAAAGAAGAGCAACCACAAATCTATTTGAAATTTGATAGGGTGACTTATTTGGTTCTTAATTTGTTTGAGGACAGTTTGATTTTTTTATTGAAATGAAAAGTATACAAAGGATAGTCTTAAACTGGATGTGTAAGGGAAAGGGCTCATTTTAGTATATATAAAGTAAAAATTGAAGCAGAAAAAGCATAATTCTCAGGGGGTATTAGATTTGGAAATAAATAATAGATTTATCTAGTCCAACCTCCTACTGGTGAATAAACACTCATTTTTTGTTTATAGAAAAAACTATTTCAAGTTGGAAACAGGAATTTGGGGTTGAAAATACCTCATTGCCTAATTATTTTTTGCTTTATCTATTGGAGACTTTTTCCTAGTTGAATTACATCTAACTAAACCTTTATGTCTATAAAAACAAAATATTTATGTACATTTATGAGTACTTATGAGTACATTTATGAGTTACTTAGAGCTGTCTTTTTTTATACAATTGAATGGATTATAGGTAGGAAGGGAATATTTTTACTTAGGTTGCAAGCCACTTAATGAGCAGTTTATTATAATTCTATTTGATTGTTATGCAGGTAGCTTTAATGTAGATACAATTTTGAATATCCTTATCAAAAGTACCCCCACAGGTTCCATTTGGGCTAGAGCTGATCTTATTTTCTCTAATCACATTCTGCCGCAAATGTATGAACATGTGATTGGGTGTCATGCTCAGATGTCTATGGCAGTGATGGCGAACCTTTTGAGCTCAGCGTGTCAGCATTTTGAAAAACCCTAACTTAACTCTGATGCCGTGTCACTTACAGAAATTTTTTGATATTTGCAACCATAGTAAAACAAAGACTTATATTTTTAATATTTATTTTATATATTTAAATGCCATTTAACAAAGAAAAATCAACCAAAAATATGAGTTCGCGTGTCTCTTCTGACACACGTGTCATAGGTTCGCCATCACTGGTCTATGGAGTTATGCATAAATCTATATTTTGCTGTTTTTCTTGTGGAGTTTTGTTGTTAGCTGTTAAAAACTAAGGTGGTATTACTTACCCCGTTTTGTAGTATAAAGAACCAAAGGAATGATCTTTGTTGTCTTGAAAAAATAAGTTTTAAAAGAATGTTCACTAAATACTGTGAAATCATCTATCTACCTAGGAAGCTAGGTTTGAAACTAGACTGTTGCTTCAACTTGCAGATGAAAATGAGAGATTTATGGTTGATTTTCTTAGAGTTTAGATGTGTTAAACTTCACTGTCCATTTTACCTTCACCATTGCTATTATACCACATCTTTATAAATTCACCAACATTTCTGTATAAGTATCTGTCATGTGAGATACACTGATTTTAGGAGATAATCACAGATACAAACTTTGTAAAGTAGAATGTTATATTTCCAAAATGTGTATTGTTAGCTCAGCCATTTTTTTATGGGCTTAGGCTCGATGTAATCAGAGAGATGTAATCATCTTTGGAAAAAAAGAACATGAGATATGATGAAGGAAAAGTAGCTGCATACCTGGCTGGATATATTTAATACATTAAAAAATAGGGTGCTATGAATACATCTTATTCTGTTAGTCCTGTTTCAGAGATCTGAAAATTGTCAATGCTTTGTCCATTGATACGGATATCCAGGTCAGTCCTGTTTGGGCTCTTAGAGACCAGAGGAGTTGGAAGTTCAGGAACAGTCTTGTCAAAATTCTCCATCTTGATTTGATACTCACCTTTGGAACCTCGCGTCAACAGAGATGCAAAACAGTGATGTAACATGATCTCAGAGGGTAGATAGGATGTCCTCCTTTGGCATATTTCTCCAGTGCCTTCTTGCATTGCTGAGAGGAACACAACCAATTCAAAGTGGGGAGGATTTTCATGCTGGAGCAGAGTAGCCAGAGGACTCGAAGGTATAATGGAGTGATAGTAGGTTAATGGAAAGATAAAGAATGGACATTCCTCAGAACTGATGCCATCAAGGTGGAAGTCCACACTAGTTTGGTAGAGTTCTCCATTTTCTCTTTCCTGATAGAGTATAGCTGAGACCCGAACACTGGTTAGAGGGCTAGGTCGAGTGTTGGCCACTTGGAAAATAAGGTTAGGTTTGCCATCTAAATGAGTCACTACTGCCATGTCAGTGAAGCGAATTGAGAACGCTCGATTTTTTGGGCGGGCAATCTTCGCCACAAAGGCACCTAAATTAGAAATCATTAAGTTTTGTTTTTAGAATGAATACTGTACATGACAATACGTTTTCTGCATGAGAAGGGTATATCAAATGGGTAATACATTTCTTGGTGCCATGCATTCCAAGTAAGTCAGGAATTGAACTCGTTAATTTGAATAGTCTTTTTTGCCTGAAGAAATTTTGAAAGTGTACATACTCTTTTTTAAAAAATTATGATTTCAAAATGGATAAGCAAAATTCATTTTGTTACATAGAAATTTAAAACTTTATCCTCTAGTATGTTTTAAAGTCAAAGAATAGTTATTTCCTATATTCCTGCCCTTTAAAAAAAAAAAAAAGAAGTGACAAAATAAATTCAGTTTAAGTGCAGATTACTTCAAGCCTACATAAAGATTACATTCAAAGTAGAATGATTTGGGGTGGGGAAGGGACCATAGATACACTAAAGAATATTTTAACTTTGAAATTTATCCCCATACACACTTTTTTTTTTTTTAACGAAGACTCTGGCTCTAAGGTGATTTCAGTGCATCTTTCAGGTGCATCCTTCTTGTTCCCCAGAGCTATAGATTAGATTAAAGTTTCTTAACTGCTTTTGTGCCACAGGTCTTCTTGGCAGGTAGATCTATGGAATTATGCTTTATATTCATACAAATAAGATATGTACAAAGAAAACCAAATATATTGAAATCTGGTTGAATATGTTTAAAAAATGTATTATAGTGCTATGTGTGATTTACTAGTACATTAAATAACAAAATATAGTGGTGGATTTAGTACTGTAATGTTGAAGTATAGTATGAATATGAAAATATCTGTGATTTCTGTTTGCATCAAAGTGTTATTGATGTTACTGTTTTTTGCCTATATTTGTAACCAAAGGAAATATCAAATTTCAGTTAGGAGTTAGTGAAAAAAGATGCAAGTTTTTCTTAAGTTCACAGATCCTCTAAATTTTATCTAATGGCTAATCCAGTTTAAGAATTCTTATTGTAAAGGTTAAGTGATTTGTTACAGGTTGTGAAGCCACTTGTTGGCACACTGGGACTTCATTCTAGATCACTCTGCATATGGCCATTGCTTACCTTCTCAGATTATTACTGGTAGTGTGTTAAGACCAGGGTTTCTTCCTTTTTCTTAAAATTGTTTTTACTTGTACATATCACTTATAAAAAGTACATTAGCCCTACTTGTTGCTGTGTTCTAAGCAAAATTTCATAATCTCTGTGGCTATATTTCTAGTGCATTTCGCTAAGAATGTATGTACTTGTATGTAGATACATACAATGTTGACTTTGGTGCTCTGGACTCACTAGCATTGAATAAATGTTGAAAAGATGAACTCAGAGGAGAAAATTCTAGCCAAGTTTAAAATATCAAATTCTTTCATTAGGTAAAATGTCAAAATATGTGCTGATATTTATTCACTTATTTAATGAAATATTTAGCTTCTCTGAAAATTTTTTCATAGTTTTGTTTTGTGTGGTTTTTTTTTTGCATAAGAGGTTGCTGCAAGTTAGTGTCATAATGGTTCCTTTTTTCTTAAGAAGTTCCAGTAGGTAAAATTTAAGTATAGAGTCATGTTTCTTATAATCTCCCCTATCATTTGTCCCTAGACTCTCTTTTCAATCTCAGACATTACCTGCTAATAATGCAAAGAAATGATTCTATAGCACAGTTGCTAATTACTGACTATACCCTTTCTAGAACTTTCATACATTTTTTTAAGAACAAAAAACAATTACCTGTGATAAAAGCCTCTAGCATGAGGCCTAGGAGCATTTGTATGGCAAGGAGTGCGATTGCACTTGGACAGTCACCACTGGGGAACATGGTACCATAACCAATTGTGAGTTGTGTCTCCAGGGAGAAGGAGAATGCAGCTGTGAAACTGGTGATGTACTTGACACAGATAGTGTGGTTTTCAGGTGGGGCATCATGATCTAGTTCCAGATCACCATTCATCTCAGCTAGCACATACCAGAGCACTGCAAAGACAAGCCAGTGGACAACAAAAGAAGCAGAAAAGACCAACATCATCCAGCGCCAGCGCATGTCCATTAGGATTCCCCAAGCATCTCGAAGATAGACAAGACCTCTTTGAGCGCCATCCATTTGAAGTGTGCTGTGGCCATCCTTGGTGACCATCCTTCGGTATCTTTGAGTTAGGAGAGGAGCATTAACCTTGCAATTGCTGCCATCCATCTCAGGCGGTAAATCTTTGAAATCAAGAGATTTACAGTTAATGTTAATACATTCTGAGACCTCATTCACTATGTAATTTCTTTGGAATGCTTTCTTGACTGTTGCACAGGCTTTTCCAGTCTGACACTGTCTCTTTTTTTTTTTTACATAAAGTGGCTAATCCTGGTTTGACTTAGGATAGCTCTTATTGTTTCCTAGAATGACTGTTAAAATATTGTTTGGCATTTTAACATTTTCAAGTATATTTTAAAATTTCTAAAGGTTGGGATTATGGTTTATGGCTTATTAACACCCCTTATCTTTCTTGCACAAGTCCAGTCATTGAGCATTTATTGACTTGACTAAACATTATGTGTAAATAAAAACTTTACATAATTATTTAATGATTTATAATGATGGAAAACCCATAATTACAAGAATCGTTAAAAATATGTTTCTCTGTGTAAATAAATAGAAATCATTTAGAAGTATAAATAAATAGAAATCATTTGGAAGTTAAACTGTCTATAAATGTTTTGACACCAAACTTAGTGCTAGGACAAGACTAAACTTTTAGAGAGTCATAGTTCTAATATATGCTTTTTAGTTAGTTATTTAAATTTTTATTTGTGTTTGCCACTTTGTGGCCATCTTCATGTACTCTTTTCCTTCCTGGCTGATGAATTGATGCCCTCTTAAAATATTCTCAATGCTGATTAGATTATAGGGTAGAGAATTATTTTCTTGGAAAAATAAGGAATTCTAGGTAGAGATTCCTAGATAATATTAATTTTGAAAGTAAATAAACCAGAAAATAACGCTTCAAGTTTAATGAACTAAAATAATCATTAGTACATCAAATGCCAATTTTAAAAAGATACTATAATTAGTTTTTAGCTGTAAACAGTATTTATCAGTGGTTCTCTTTTCTCTGTGTGGTGAGTAGAAATATACTGTGTGTTTTCTATGTGACCATCTTTGCATCTTGAAACTTGTGTAGAGGCTACCAGGTACTGAATGGGAAATGCTGCTTTGCTCCTGGAATACTCTTCTCTTCTTTGCTACAGTTCAGTAGTAGGTGTTATATTTGACTTTTTCTTTGCTTTTTCCTTTAGAAGTAGATGCCCTTGGAAGTATTGCAAGGCACTGTCCTTCCTGTCTTTTGAAGGACAGTGCTGCTTAATTGGACTAGAGGCATATATAGACTTAGCCTGTTGCTTAGGTTTACTGGATTCTTCCTATCCCGTGTTGTTGGAATTGAACATTGCCCAGCTGGGTATATGCTTTCTCTTTTGTCCTGAGGCTAATTTATTGTTTATTGGTGATATTAGACAGTCTCTTGTATTTTTTTCCAGATTTTAGTTACTGATAGAACACTAAAATGATTGATAAACTAATTTAGATTAGATAGCCATTTCAGTTTCATATTATAAACTTTTAAAAAACTTAGGGCATTAATGTTTTATAACTTTTTATTCCTAACAAGTTGTTATTATCATTTTACTTAGTATATATTTTTTTCTTGCCACAGCTATTTAATGACTCATTTTGCTAGATTCTTTAAATGTTTTAGGAGACCTGCTCTCTGCCTTTTTGGAAATAATAACAACAACTGTAAACAGGCACTGTGCTCCATGCTTTTGTATTGCATTATCTCTAATTCTTTGGTATCTCAGCAAGATAGACATTATTATCCCATTTTTCAGATGAAGTCACCAAGGATCAGGCAGATAAAAGAAATGTACACAGGCAGATGGGGGCCATGGATTATTTGAATTATTAACCAAATCTGTCTAACTTCACAGCTGGTTAATTTATTTTTATTTTTTTACTACAAGAAGATGTCTATTTGGAGAGTTTAGTGAAATAAAAGTCTTTCTCAAGTTAATTGGTATTACAGTCACAAAAAGTCTGACAGCAGATGTTTTAGCATCTTTAGTAGATGCTCTTTGTCCCCTTAACTGTCTCAGGTATCTATTTTAAACCATTGTTAACTTTTTACATGATTTTATGACAGTAATTATTAATAATATTAGCTAATATATATGGTTTATTGTGTGCCAGGAATCATACCAAACACTTCACATGTATTAACTTATATGAAGTCAATAGCCAATGCCTGGCAAGAGAGAGTTCCTTCTCAATAAGTATTTGCTTTACTGTAATTAATAATTTTTTTAACTTTCACAGTAAAAGTACAATTAGTATGCTCATTTTACAGATAATGAAACTAAGGCACAGTGAGTTTCCTAAGATCACAAAGGTAGTAAGTCATGGTGAATCCCATACCAAGTCCATAGTTCAGAGTTAGTGCTATATTGTCTCTTTGGCCCTGGTTAGCCTTCATAAAGAAACACAAAGTTTTATTTGACAAATTTTGTTCAAGAGCCACTACAGAATATTTGTTTTTTCAGGAATGCTTGCTTAGGTTCAGACCTGTGATTTGCAGGCAAAAATATATTTTCACTTAAGGAAGACACCTTGCAAGATTTGAAGATTAGTAGAATCAGAATTATTACAATAGTCAATTTAGAATTCTGCAGACTAGGAGAATTAAAACAAAACGTGGAGAGGAGAGTTTTTATACGTCATTGCCAAATTTGTATTTTGCCAGAAGAGAAAATAATTTAAAAAATATTATGATAATATTATCATAATTTTATGAAAGACATTTTGACACTTGAAGAATGTCAGAACCACTGCATGGTTCTGTATTGTCCATGGCATTGTCCTTTACTGTTTCTTACTTCCTGCCTGTGTGAAAATGCTCATCACAGAACTTTACACTAGTGCTTATTCCACTTTGGGAACCACTGATTGCTTTTTGTTTCACAGTAAAATCTGGGTAGGGAGAAATCTACATGATTCTTCTTGATTTTCTTTTACTTTTTTTTTTAAATTCAGAGAGGAAGGGAGAGGGTGAGAGTGATAGAAACATCAATGATAGAGAGAATCACTGATCAGCTGCCTCCTGCACACCCTACACTGAGGATCGAGCCTGCAACCTGGGCATGTGCCCTGACTGGGAATCGAACCGTGGCCTCCTAGTTCATATGTTGACACTCAGCCACTAAGCCACGCAGGCCAAGCAATTCTTCTTGATTTTCAACCTGCTTTGTTAAGTTATAAAATGCATTACCTGGGAGATAGTCTTTCTATACATACTATAGCTAACAATTATTCTCATTTGGGCCTTTGCAGGATTGTTACTTATAGCACTCATGCTCTAGGCCAGTGGTGGGGAACGCCCCGTCTGTGGGCCATAAAAGCCCCACGAAGTCATTTGGTCTGGCCCTGCCAAGGCATTAGGGGTGAGTTAATTAAATGTTTAACCAAATATAGCAGGCTAATTTTTAAGTTGATCATTTTGTATGGCCCATGAATGATGTTATAAATATCCAAATGGCCCTTGGCAGAAAAGAAGTTTCCCACCCCTGCTCTAGGCTTTTATAATTTTATTTTTTCTCTCTTGCAGCTAAATAACTATATATACATTGAAAAACCTTTAAACAGGAAAGTCAAAAAGCTAATATCAAAGCAGCAAAGAATCTCTTGCTAGATCTTGTTCAGATTGTGTTGCGGAGTGGAATAGTTGAGAGAAGTAAGATTTTCATTCTCGCCTAACAGATTACCCTGTATGACTCCATTCTTGGGACTCGTGTATTCACTGTATGTACTACTAGGAAGACCAGGTGGGGAATCAAGCTGGCCAGGTTCTAGCTGTGTTGATTACATAGCTGTGTCAGTGTGGGAAAGCCACCCAATCCCCTTGGCCAGGCTTCTTTATATTAAAAAAGGAAAGAGAAGAGGGAATTAAATGACATGATACTTTAAAACCCTACATGTTTGTAAACTTATTATCATTTCCCTCAGCTGATAGGTTTTCTCTGTTAGTGTCTGATGAATAGATGTTATGTTTATACTATTAAATTCCAAGTAATTTTCATATCCCTGTAGGCACACAAATGTGTTTTTAAATTTTTATTTTTAAATTATAGTTGACATACAATATTATATTAGTTTTAGGTGTACAACATAGTGATTAGACGTTTATATATCTTATGAAGTGATGACCACAATAAGGTTAGTAACCATCTGTCACCCACCATACATCGTTATTACAGTATTATTGACTGTATTCCCTATGCTGCGCATTATATCCCTATGACTAATTTTGTAATTGGCAGTTTGTACTTGTTAATCTCTTCACCTTTTTTGCCCATTTCCTCCACATGCCTCCCACCTGGTAACCATCAGTTTGTTCTCTATATCTATGAACTTGTTTGTTTTTATTGTATTTATCTTGGTTTGTATTCATGTGATTTTCATAAAATCATCCCAATAGAAAGTAGAATTGAAGATTGGGAAGGTTTGCTTGTATCACTCTCTGTGGGCTATAAAAATTTTGCCCACTTATAAACTCTTTGGTGGAAAAAATAGTGCTTTATACAAATGATAGTTTGGCTGCTTCATTGGTCATCAAAATAAATGATTTATTCTACTCATTAGATAGTAGCTTAAAAACTGTCTTTTATTAACATATAATATAGTTAGTATAGTTCCTATTAAACAGTGTAGATACAGACTATAACAACAAATGTTAAATGATTACAGTATTACTATGTATTTGTTCACATCTGGTATAAACACTTTAAGACCTTCTAGGGAGTCTTAAAATTATCTTTCCTGTTCCTCCATAATTAGGGCAAACAGTGTGAGTTCTAACTCTATTATATAAGCTCAGAGAGTCTTTTAAATTCTTATTTGCAGAAACATCTACTTTCACTAATCCATGCTTAAAACAAAATTTAAAATTAGGATACTCATCACTTTTTCATGGATTAAAAAATTAAAAAAGTTTTTCTTTTTATCATTTGTTTTTATATACTCATTTGGGGTTCTTTAATCCCTTTCTAAAGAAAAAGATACATTTTGTTATAAGTTGTTGAAAATTTTTTAGGGTTTTTCTCTTCTACTCGTCTCTATATTATAATGGAGAATTATTATACATTTAATAAAACAATTAAGAAAATTTTCAGTAATGCTTTCAGTAGGATCCATTATTCCATTTCAAAAATTTAAGGAAAAAGAATAAAGAACCTTAATGTATGGTTTAAAATTCTATTGGCAATATCTAGCTCAATCCCTATTTACCAGCATTTTCTTTCTCTGTTCCCCTTTAAAGAAAGAAATAAGAATGAATATTATTTGATGTACTCACCAGTTTTTTGCTGGGTCAGACTATATGCACAGGTAGGTCTTGAGGAAACTTTTAAAGTCAGCCTTTTTGATGAGGTAATTTACTCTACAAGTCTAGTTTGTAGGTTCTCTTCTTGGACTGGGTTTACAGTTCACATTCCTCTGTTTATAATGTCTTGGGGGTTGGTTTCAGCTGAAGCTGATGTGATTGGTCACTTAGTCTGCAGGGGGGCCAATTAGCTCTGATCATGTGGAAAAGAATGCTGGTTTATTAGGAGGTCTTTCTTTACCCAACACAAACCTTAACAACTCTGGTTAAAGCCTCCAGAACTGACTTGGAGAAGGGGTGCATTTTTTCCCTCTAATCTGGACCGGTTTTTAGTAAGTTTGCATAATCTTACTTAAGAATTTATTTAAAAGTTCAAAGGGATAAAATTCCCTGCAAGATTTCTTTTCAGACGTCTTTCCTTATATAGCATGTTGAAGTGTGAGGTATTTCCTTTACTAATCGTTTTTTCCTCCATTTCTTTGGGGAAGATATCCTTGGATAGGGACTTTGAGGTATGAATTAATGAATTTATTTTTACCAGTTTTCATATACCATCTCATCAGAATGGCTGTCACTAACTCTAGAACTAGTAATATAGGTAATTTAGTTACCTGAAATATTTTTTGGGGGGTGGCAAGGAGGCAGACTTTTTTTTTTAAGGCTATGTACAGAGACCTTGAATAAGAATAAACTTTTTTGGTACATTGTACTTATGTTTAAAAAACACATCTGTGTGAAAACTGAAAAGTTGTCTTAAGGCATGCTTTAGTGGTGTTTAGGAGATGTTTCCCTGAGAAATATGATGATATGCAGTAAATCATAGTATTCAGGGTTCAGAAAATTTAACTTAATATCAATATAATGTTTAGCTGGAAACATCTGTGATATTTAAACCTTAAAATAAGCTGTCGGATGGCTTTGTATAATATAATGCCTTACTGAGCAATACTTTTCTCCACTTCCATTAGCTGCTGATTTTAAAACTTTGATCAAATGTCACATGTAAGAGGATCTTAGAAACAAAGGGTGCGATTATTCAAAGTAAAATCATGGAAGGCCTGCTGGGAAAATTATTAATGTAGACCAATATAATGCTACTTAGAAAGTGAAATCCGCCTTTGTAGATTCCTTCCCCGCTCCTCACAATTAAAAAAAAAATTAATTCCTTCTTTGTTTTATTAATGCCAAACATTTCAATACAAGTTCAGACACAGCATTGGAAACTATGACCTTCAGAACTAGAGAAGGTAAAAGCATAAAGGAATGACTTGTGATGTGATGTTGGTTTCCTGCCTGTGCTGGTAGGAATTATACTTTATATCAATTGACAGTTAACTTTTTGTTTTGTTTTGTTTTGTTTTTTGGGGGGTGGGGAGGGGTGGAGTTAAGCCAGAGTAAATACAGTGTTACATTGCCTTTCAAAAAGCATAAGTATTGGCGTGTATCTGCCATGTGTCTTGAATAGACATTATAGCAAGCAAGATAGTTAAGGATTTTACCAAACTTAGAAGCCTCTTTCCATAATAAAGGGGTGAGCAAAAGTAGGTTTACAGTTGTTTGTATGGAGAATGATAAAACAATTAATAATTAATAACACAAGAACAAACTTGGGTATACTCACAAATATAAATCTACTTTTGCCCGCCCCTGTATTGAGGCAAAAATGATTTGGCAAAATGATCATCAAGAACTGTCTCAAATGAAAAAGTGTAATAGTTTCTGGATTTCTATAATTTGAAAGTTTGCTAGGGTCTCTACATGGTGATTCCTAATTGCTAACTGTATGGATAATGTAGATCAAATCAGCTTTGGAGTTCTTCTCAGGAGCACAGCACTCCCATTATAATAGCCTGAGCAGTTAAATTCATTTCTGGTTGAGTTGCCCGATTAGCTGAGATGAAACTGATTTTGGACAGATGATATGCCAGTTTCATTCTAATACACAGGGCCCTCCTATCTAAACAGAATTAGTGATTTTGATTGGAGATAGCTCTAAAACATCTGTGAATGAATATGCTAGATATCTGTTCATTTATTTGTTTTTTATTCAAATTTTAATGATTAAGCAAGGTGCCAAGACCAGGTAGGTTATTCTTTATTAAATTCAGTTCTCTGTCCCTGAAGGTGTTGGATTTTTTTCTTTTTGGCTGCAGTAATTCAGTATATAATCCCAAACTGTGCCGCCTTGTACTTGAAAACAACAAAAAGTTTAGTGGAGTGCAGTGTCCTGCCTATATGCAGATAATCTCCCAACTTCAAAACTTTAGCCCTGGCTCCAATGTTCTTTCTTACGTAGTGCACTTAGCTTTCTTTCAAAGGTGCCTCTTGTCTTTCCAGTTCTGCATTCGAGCTCACCTTCTGATCATCTTCCCCAGATATTTCAGGCAGTGTCTGCGTGTATACCAGCAGGGGACTGAGCAAGAAGATTTTAGGGATATGGAGCATAATCAAACCACATGAGATGCCTTTTCAAAGAGATTCTGATATGCTGCAGCCCCTCTTGTTTCTTCCTTCTAGCCAGGAGCTGCTGTGTTTTCAGGACCCATGCTAACCAGAGAAGCAGATTGTTTCCTTTCGGGGGTTAAGATGGGAAAAAAGTTGCAAATCTCTGGATACAGAATTTAACCTACTCCATTCTAGCCACCAGGAGTTTTGTTTGCAAGTAATTGCGGAAAAAAAGTAGATACTAACAACTGGATGGGATTCCCTTTTACTGTTTCTCTAGCATTAGAAAATATTTTTAGTGTTGATCAGAGAATATATATCTGAATAGAGGAATACAATACTCGCTAGAAAAATTTGCACATAAACAAGCTTCAAAGTCTGTCCCATAATTCCACTTTTGCTTTTGGAGTTTGGGCACTTGTAAGTTCCAAGTCTCACAGCTGTAGATTTTGTTGGCTGGGAGCCTCCTTGCTCCAACTGAAGTTTTCCATAAACACCATGTTTGGCTGTGTGTCAAACATGCACACAGGTGCCCTTTTACTGCTCTTTCTCCTTAGGAAGTCCACTCAATTAGACCAGACTAAAACCAATAGTGTGTTTTAATTTAATTTTATTTTTAGAAGAATCCTGTTGAGAAGTAATACCTTAAGACAGAAACAAGTATTCATTGCCATTGAGGAAACTATTTAGAAATGAAGTACCTTTGTATTTTAGCACCTTTTATACATCTTGAATTACTGTGATGTAAGAACAAACGTGTTACACAATATAGTTTGCTCACAAAAATGGTCGTGTTTGTTATGTTGAATAGAAAAATAAACATTTTAAATTTGTGTTTACCTTTTGGAAGTCACAGATACCCTTATGACTCTGATAAAAACCTTAGACCAGTGGTTCTCAACCTTCCTAATGCCGCGGCCCTTTAATTAGTTCCTCATGTTGTGGTGACCCCCAATTTCATTATTACAAATTGAACATAATTAAAGCATAGTGATTAATCACAAAAACAATATGTAATTATATATGTGTTTTCTGATGGTCTTAGGTGACCCTTGTGAAAGGGTCGTTTGACCCCAAAGGGGTTGCGACCCACAGGTTGAGAACCGCTGCCTTAGACCCTTTTCCCTGAAAAAAAGAAAAAACATGCCAGTGCATACGTGCTTTCAGTTCAAGGATTCATAGCTCCCGAGCTCATTTATTGACTAGCTTAGAAATACTCGGTGCAGGCATTAATTTTCAAATTATTCAATTGCGTTTACTTTAAAATCATCTTGTTTACAAGTGAATCTGTTAAGATTTTTAAAAGGAGTCAACTAAAATATTTGGTTACTCAGTTTTGTCATAATGCTGATGTTATAAAAGGAGGAAGACTTTGATTTTAAATGCTAAGAAAGGCCATGTTGGTGCCCCTCACTCATTTTAGCCATGGTCAGTATGGAAACCTAGAATAATTCAGACATGAAAGGAACTTTCGATATTATCTTCTAAGTTGCCCATGAATGACTTTAGTATTTATCCTTAATTTAAAATTATATCGGTAATATGCAGGGTGGGCAAAAGTAGGTTTATCATTGTGAGTACACAAAACAGAGTTAACAAAGCTGTTGTAATAATTATAACCTGCATTGTTTTTTTCCATCCTTATTTTTGCCCACCCCTGTACAAATATTTTTTTAACTCAAATTATACAGATGTTCTCTCAGACACCTCTACTCTCCACCCAGATTTATACAAGTACAAGTCTGTTGTAATCATTTAAGTTATAAAGGATTTATTTTAATGTTTTAGATCAATTTTTGTATACAGTGTAATTTTTAGTTGCATTAGCAATAATTGGAAAGTATATTTTAGTTTCTTAAAATATGTTTTTACTGATTTTTAGAGAGATAGGAAGGGAGAAGGAATCTCTCTTAATGTCCAATGAAAGAAGTTAGAGAGAGATAGAAATATCAGTGAGAGAGAAATATCATCGATCAACTGCCTCCTACATGTCCCCTACTGGGTATCGAGCCCGCAAACCCGGGCATGTGTCCTGATTGGGAATCGAACTGGTGTCCTCTTTGTTCCTGGGTTGACGCTCAACTGCTTGAGCCACACCAGCCAGACTGGAAAGTATATTTTATTAGGTACTGCTTGAAATTATTTTTTCCTTTCAAATTAATTTCTAGAGTGAAGTTTTTACTTTGAGTAAATTGGTCTTAATACTTTTTTCAGAGGTATATATTATTTCTGCTAGAACATTTAATAAGTTTAGTTTCATCTTCCCCCTTTTAGAGATGTTGTCTGTCCCCATGTTGTTCCATGCATGGTATGTTTATTGCCCTTGTAGAGTTTATTAGATTTAGATCCAAGATATTTCTCTTTCTACTTTAGTTTTTCTAGAATTTCTGGCTGCTTCTGATGGGTTTAACTTGTGAGTAAACCCTGGGTTAGGAGTTTGACACCTGTGTTCTATTTCTGATTTGGTCACTATTCAGCTATGTGACTTTGGGAAACTTCCCTACAGGTATCCTTTTCTTATAGGAATAATAGAGATGACAGTGTTTGACTTAACTCTCGTGTTTACTTATAAGGATCATATAAGACACATCAATGTATTTTGTAAACTGTAATGTATCAAGTCATTTATTTACTGTGTGTTCTTGAACTGTAAACCTATAGGCTAGGTGCTATGTCTAAGTCTCTTTATTTTCAGTCCTATGTCTTCAGTTGTGTTTGTCCACCGAGAAGGTACTCATATTAATATTTATGGAGGTTTAAGTAAAATACAAAAAAATGGTAAAGTATATTATTTCTCTGGGAAAATATTTGGTACTACTTACTAAAGTTGAATATACCTATGACACGGCAATTTCACTACTAGGTAAATACCAACAGAATGCAAACATATGCTCATCAAATTTCATATACACAAATGTTCATAATAGCACAATTCATAATAGCAAAAAACTAGAAACAACCTAAATCAGCAGTACAGAAGAATAATATATTGTGGTCTATTTATACAGTGAGATCCTATACAACAGCACAAAAGAACAAGCTTCTGTTGTCTGTAACAATGTGGATGAATCTCTCTTAATGTCCAATGAAAGAAGCTAGACATTAATGAATATTCTATTTTTATAAAAATGTTTAAAAACAGGCAAAATTAATCTTTGGGTATAGAAATCAAGCTAGTACTTAATTTGGGAAGAGCTGACTGGGATGATTGGGAGGACATGAAGACTTTTGAGAGATCCTGGTATTCTTTTGCTTTTTTAAATCTTAGGTGGCAGTTATGTGGATATATTTGCTTTATTAAAACTCAGTTGTACATTTATGATGTATGTACTTTTTGATAAGAATGTTATAATTCAATAAGTTTTTTTTTAATAAAAAGGTAGGGGGAGGAGATAAGTGGAGTCCATTTAAAAATTCTGGTATCTTTTTCACCCTTTTGAAAATGACAGTGATCCCTGAAGGTGGAAATCCACCTACCTTGCACTTACATATGGGGTTGGTTTGGCATGTCAGAATTATATTATTCTGGTTTTCCTTTGTTTACCAGAAAAGTTGTCACGTACATCTTTCTATTGCTTTTAGTCCTTATGTAATATTTGATATGCCAAAAAGTGTAATACAGTTTTTAGGAATTACTTTGTGGAAACAGGCACTCTATAACAAAATCTGAATTCCTTGTTACAGAATTTTTCTAACTAGATTGGGCTAGTGTTTATATAAAATCAGGTGGTTTCACTGAGACACTTGAGCATACAGACCCTCTTTCAAATTAGGAGTTGAGTCTTCTTTACTCAAGGTATAGAGATCAGAATTAGAGTCAGAATTTAAAATCAGGTCTAGCCTAGCTGGTTTGGCTCAGTGGATAGAGCATCGGCCTGCGGACTGAAAGGTCTCGGGTTCAATTCTAGTCAAGGGCACATGCCCAGGTTGCAGGCTCGATCCCCAGTG
>NW_006288615.1:3634902-3651039 GCF_000327345.1 Myotis davidii
ATATAGCAAATATTTCTCTTTTTTTAAAATATATTTTATTGATTTTTCACAGAGAGGAAGGGAGAGAGATAGAGAGCTAGAAACATCGATGAGAGAGATACACCGATCAGCCGCCTCCTGCACATCCCCGACTGGGGATGTGCCCGCAACCCAGGTACATGCCCTTGACCGGAATCGAACCCGGGACCTTTCAGTCCGCAGGCCGACGCTCTATCCACTGAGCCAAACCGGTTTCGGCGGCCCTACTTTTTTTTTAACCTATTCTGTCTTTATATTTTTCTTATTCCTAATACTAATATGAAAAGTATATGTAGGACTTGGCAGTTACAAAGGTGAAGAAGCTGTTAGTTTAGAAAAAGTGCAAACAATTCACATAAAAGGAAATAAAGTCAGTAAATAATATGAAAAATTCATATTCGAGCCAAATTAGCATACCATTTTACAGCTATTTTGGAGAAGAAATAGTTTTAAAAAAGTAAAACACATATATACACAAGCCCTGGCTATGTGGCTCAGTTGGTAAGGTTTTGCTCAGCAAATAATTGTATCCCCATTCCAAGTTATTTTATCCTTTAAAATAATCTTAAGTCTTTAAGAATAATATCTGATAAAAACCTAACAACCATTTGGGCAAATAGGATGTTGAATCTTAATGTGAATGAACTATAAGAGGATGACCAAAAAATGAAATCTCTTCATTTTCAGAGGCCACTGTACAGTCCCCCCGCCCCTCCCCACTTTAAGTATGCTTCAGTGAAAAGAATTGAGGTTGTCACTGAGAGAATATGTAACTCTTATTGTTGTAAACTGAGGACATCTGTGTATGTTCTGGATTTTCAACTAAATTTCAGATTTTATGTAATCTGTTGTGAATTATATATGTTAGCGCACGTGGGATGGTGCTAAAGAATTTGCACAATTTAGAATTGTCTTGTCCTTTGAAAGTACCAATTTAGTTTACTTAGTATTTTTTTTATTAAGTTATTACATATGTGTCCTTATCCCCACATTCCCCCCATCCCCTCTCACTCATGCCCTCACCCCCCTGTTGTCTGTGTCCATTGGTTAGACCTATATGCTTGCATATAAGTCCTTTGGTTGATCTCTCTTCCTTACCCCTGCCCTCCCCTACCTTCCCTCTGAGGTTTGAAAGTCTGATTGATGCTTCTTTGTCTCTGGATCTTTGTTCATCAGTTTATGTTGTTCATTATATTCCACAAGTGAGTGAGAACATGATATTTATCTTTCTCCGACAGGTTTATTTCACTTAGCATGTCTCCAGTTCCATCCATGCTTTCCAAGAGAGTAAATGTGCAAGTATTGCTAGTCAATACAGGACAGGGAACAGAGTGGCTTCTGCTCTTTTTATTTTTAAATATATTTTTTATTTATTTCAGAGAGGAAGGGAGAGGGAGAGATAGAGAAACATCAATGATGAGAGAGAATCATTGATTGACTGTCCTAGAACGAATTCTCCAAAAATTCATCTGGAATTAAAAAAGGCCCTGAATAGGTGCAGGGATCCTGAGAAAGAAGAACAAAGTAGGTGGGATCTCAATACCAGATATCAAGCTGTATTACAAAGCCACTGTTCTCAAAACAACCTAGCACTGGCACAAGAACAGGTATAGATCATTGGAATAGAATAGAGAACCCAGAAATAGACCCAAACCACTATACTCAATTAATATTCGACAAAGGAGTCATGAACATACAATGGAGTCAAGACAGCCTCTTCAATAAATGGTGTTGGGAAAATTGGACAGACACATGCAAAAAAATGAAACTAGACCACCAACTTACACCATACATAAAAATAAACTCAGAATGGATAAAGGACTTAAACATAAAACGGGAAACCATAAAAATACTAGAGGAATCCACAGGCAACAATATCTCAGACATATGCCGAAGCAATTTCTTCACTGATACTGCCCCTAGGGCAATGGAAACTAAAGAGAAAATAAACAAATAGTTCACTTAGTATTGTCTTTTATCCTTAATGTAGCTCTTGGGTTGCATCAGGTTAGATGTAACTTAGCTTTGAATTCTGTTCAAAAGCAATTTGTTGTATGTCTGTAATGTACTAGGTGCTAGAATAAATGAAATATTATATATAGCTCATAGTCTCTACTTTTTTGAGTTTACAATCTGTTTTGGACATTTGCAGTTATCTTGTTTGGGCAGAATCACCAGTAGAAGTTGATTAGATTAGGTTATAGCATATAATTTAAAATACTGTATGACTTAAAAAGAGCACCTATGTGCTGGTTAAGGAAGGATTGCCCAGATACATGATTAAGTGCAAACAGCAAGGGTATAAGACAACATGCATAACATTCTGAGGGTGGTGGTATGTAGTGTGAATGAGGGATCTGTATATATGTGCATAAGTATACCTGTGGACAGTTTGGGGAACATATGTAATACCCTTTGTAATACTTTAAGCAATAAAAAAAAAGAAAAGAAACTTGAGGGGGGGCGGGTCTCATGTAGGGGAAGGTTGATTTACTTTTCATTGCATACCCTTCTTTTTAATGTATCTATTTTTGTTTAAGAAATGCCCTAGCCAGTTTGGCTCAGTGGCTAGAGCAGCCGTGGGCAAACTACGGCCCGCGGGCCACATCCGGCCTGTTTGAAATGAATAAAACTAAAAAACAAACAGACCGTACCCTTTTATGTAATGATGTTTACTTTGAATTTATATTAGTTCACACAACCACTCCATCCATGCTTTTGTTCCGGCCCTCCGGTCCAGTTTAAGAACCCATTGTGGCCCTCGAGTCAAAAAGTTTGCCCACCCCTGGGCTAGAGTGTCGGCCTGCGAACTGAAAGGTCCCAGGTTCAATTCCGGTCAAGGGCACATGCCTCGGTTGTGGGCTCGATCCCCAGTGGGGGACTTGCAAGAGGCAACCAGTCCATGATTCTCTCCTATCATGGATGTTTCTATCTCTCCCTCTTCCTTCCTCTCTCAAATCAATAAAAATATATTTTAAAAAAATATTTGCACTGTCTATCAACATTCAGCTTTAAGAAATGTGTCTAATAATCTATGCATATATCAGTTATTTTATTTACACTGCCTAAACATTGAAATGGACACATTTGCAGAAAAGCTTTATTTGAGCAGTCAGGTCTGTTTTCAAAATTCTCACTGGTTAAGGCTAATGTTTATTTTCTTTACAGGGAGACCAAACTTTGAGGAAGGTGGACCAACATCAGTGGGGAGGAAGCATGAATTTATACGATCAGAAAGTGACAATTGGCGTATTTTTAGAGAAGAACAAAACGGAGAAGATGAAGATGGAGGTTGGCGATTAGCTGGATCAAGAAGGGATGGAGAGAGGTGGCGGCCTCATAGTCCTGGTAAGAATTCTGTTGAGTATTTGGTGGAAATTGTTAGGTAATAAGTGGAAAAGATAAACTGTTTAAAAAAAAATGGAGTCATTATTTATGTCATCACACTCAGTCTTAGTATTACAAAAGATTTCAACATAAAAATACTCCAGATCTATTTATTTGATTAAAATCACTCTTATTTTTCTGGGGCAAATAATGTGGTTTCACAGGAAGCATTGCCCTTAACTGCACAACTGAGAGATGGTTTCATTTGGTTCTGTCTAACTCTAAATCTCTCAGACCTTTTTCATCATGCTTTAAAACTTAATAAATGTATAATTAGGGACATGTGCTCCCCCTACAATTTCTTTTTCTCCCTGTGCAAGAAAGGATTTATTCTTTCAAATTTTTTTTGTCCTGAAAATGTGTGCTTATTTGAAGAATAAACTTTAAACCCAGGTCAAAAACATAAAAGTTCATTCTTTTGTCCCTCTAATTTTAAAAAAAGGAGAGAGAATAGTAGTGGTTAGTGGTTTTATAAGTTCTTCTGTTTGACTCCTAAGAATGCTTCCAACTGTTCTTCCCTGACATTAGATATGCTGGTAACTGAAGACACTGGTGCTTTGTGTCAGAGTTCATCCCCTGCCAAAGTGCTGATTCCACACCTCATGATAATCAGATGCCACTGTAGTTTGAATCGTGGGGTCATGCAGAACTGAAGCATACAAAGACCATGTACTTGTCTTTTGAATTTCACGTGCATAATATTCTATTAATATTTTTATCTATCAACCACATGCCAAGAGAGCTTACCTTTAATAGAGGACATTATAATAATGTAAACTGTTTCCATTTACTTTTTAAAATCAAGTAGCAAAATCACTAATCTTGTTCTAAGTAAATATTCTAACAGGCATTTAGAATGCTTTTTGGACTTGTGTGGGTAGGTAGAAACTTGATGAAGTCAATCTTTGGATAAAGTTGGGATGCTATACCCCAGCTCTTCATGACTGCCCCTTGGGTGCGTTTTCTGTCATCAGTGGGCATTGTTTACATCATAGTTTTCTAGGCACTTCTCACCAGTCTGTGTCCTGGGCAACCAAATGTTACTGTTCTCTTCAGGGCATATCTGCATTTTGTGCTGAGCTTGCCTGTTAGCAGAGGGTTTGTAGACTATGTTCCCAACAAGCATTCAGTGAGAATGAACAGGATCTGGGCTGAGCGAGAAGAAAAATTCCAGCTGATCAAAAACAAACAAGGTGAATGTTTTGGAAGATGAACAGTGATTCTGAGCTCAAAAGAATGATGTTGATTCTATTAAAGGGAGTTGAACAAAGTAAAATTTTAGTGTTATATTCTACCATCAAACCTCCTCAACCAGTAACTTAGATTTTGAATATATATTGTCTTTTTCTAAATCTTTCTCAATATTTGACTTTCACATTAGTTTTATTTGTAATTGACAGTTTTCCAAAAATTTTTATTTATATATTTTTATTTTTAAATTTTTATTATTATTATTTGTTTAATATTTTTTAAATATAGTTTGGGGAAGATAAAGATTTGGGGCAAACAAACAAAACAACCACTCTAAAGATGCATTTTAAAAAATGAATAATATCACTTTTTCAAACCAGCATATTAAATCTGATTATATCAATTGTAAGTTACTCTTAACATTTCTTGGATTTTAGTTAATCTTTCATTAAGATTTGATTAAAATTTTAAATATAATGATTTTGATTTATTTTATCTTGTGAAAATACTATAAATTAGTTCTAACGTAAGGTCTTTAAAGCAGTGGTTAGTCTTAAGCTATAGCTGTACCTTATCTGCTATATTAACTTTCATGAATAAAATGTTGTTGTTTTTTTACTGTTGATAAGACAACCATGTTATGGAATCTAGTTTTATTAAATTAGGGTGCACAACTGGATACGTGTGGAGATGGTGCATTAGGCCAGCTAAGCATTCACTCTGAGAGCTGACCTTAGGAAACACAGTAAGAGGAAAATGTGAGCAAGAGGCCTAGAAGGATTTATTCCTATCATAGTGCATATTTACAGACAGTTTAGAAATGACAGCAGTAGTCAGTGCACTCTGAAAACCAGCATTTGATCATGAACACATTTTCTGAGCAATGACTCTAGGTTTACATTTAAGTGATCTGGGTATAAAATTCCTTCATTTTCATAGAAGGTCGGAAATAGTGTTGTTGTAAGTAAAGGGTGGGGAATGTGGAATAATGTTGTCTTACCATTTTGTCAGTGGCTTACAGAATGCTACCCGTATTTGGCATGTTAATATTTTGCCCTTTGGTTTTCAATTTGAGTTTTAGATTGCTAGGTTTAGCAAATTGAACCTCAGTGGTAAGAACATTTTGCTTTGGCCTCATTTTTTTGTGTATTTCCCACAGAGAAAACAGTCAAGGATAGAAAATTCTAATATGTTAAAAACTGTCCCCCCCCCTTTTTTTCTTTAACTCTCTTAGACTCAGGTTTGTCAGACTTTACCAAGGTTTCCCATTCTTTTTTAGAAAAATATATTTCAACTAGGATATTTTATTTTTAGGCATTCTTTTTCTGCCGGACAGTGGATGTAATAAACAGTATGCTAGGGTGGATTTAGGAATGTCCCTGGAGATATTATATGGAAATAACTCCCTAGGGAGAGTGAAGAGATGAGAGAAGGGAAAGGAAAGTAAGCATGTTATTGTGGAAAAGCAGTAGAGGATGCAGAATTGGATTCTAGTTCTGCTTTACGATTTGCAAGTTACTTCTGTCAGAAGTTTTTTTAAATTATAAAATTATGATAGTGGGCTATATCAAATCTCTATGAAAGCTGCCAGTACTGTAATTCCATGACTTTTTGTTGGGAATCAGAATTACAAATGGGATGTTGGCACTAGTAGGTAGGCATGATGATTTTGATGCGAATTGTCATAGGGAGCTGGTCTTATTCATAAAGAACGATACTTTCAGGAAAATAAAGAAAATGCTTCACAGACTTGCCAGAGGAAGGCATGAACTTCAGTATGGAAAAATATGCAGTGCTAAGTCTGACCAAGGAGTAGGTTAATCAACATTTCAGTCAGATACCTAAAGATCATTAAAAGTTTATACTTTGAATAAAGCGTCCTTTAAAAGTTATTTGTTTTAAATGTATCTTTAAAAGCTTTAGAGCATGGGGGGGGCAAACTTTTTGACTCGAGGGCCACAATGGGTTCTTAAACTGGACTGGAGGGCCGGAACAAAAGCATGGATGGAGTGTTTGTGTGAACTAATATAAATTCAAAGTAAACATCATTACATAAAAGGGTACGGTCTTTTTTTTTTTTTTTTTTTTTTAGTTTTATTCATTTCAAACGGGCCGGATCCAGCCCGTGGGCCGTAGTTTGCCCACGGCTGCTTTAGAGTCTGTTGTGGCTTGGTACTTAATGAAGATAACTACATGTGCTGAGCTCTGAACTTCATGTAGTTTGCCTAGTTTTCTGTTTAGTAGGTTGATGTATTTGAATTTGCTTTTAGTTGTAGTTTTCTCCTTTATTTCCTATCTATTATTTTCTTTTTCCAATACTGTCACAAAACTTTTCTAAGGTTTGTGTCCTCCTCCTGATCCCAGATGGCCCTCGTTCTGCAGGCTGGCGGGAACACATGGAACGACGGCGAAGGTTTGAGTTTGATTTTCGAGATCGGGATGAAGAACGGGGTTACCGAAGGGTGCGCACTGGCAGTGGCAGCATTGACGATGACAGGGACAGCTTACCTGAATGGTGCTTAGAGGACGCCGAGGAAGAAATGGGCACATTTGACTCCTCTGGAGCATTCCTCTCTCTAAAGGTAAGAAGTTGGTTTAAATGTCATGACAGGCACTGACCTTCTACCAAGTCCAAATATGCTGTTAACCTTTGGCTTTATTTTTTGCTACAGAAAGTACAGAAAGAGCCCATTCCAGAAGAGCAGGAGATGGACTTCCGGCCTGTAGAGGAAGGGGAGGAGTGCTCTGACTCTGAGGGTAGTCATAATGAAGAAGCCAAAGAACCTGATAAGGCAAATAAGAAAGAGGGAGAGAAGACAGAGAGAATAGGAGTTGGTAAGGTGCAGTTTTGTCTTTACCTTTTTATCTGTCAAACCAGAAGTTTCCTAAATTGTTAATTTAAGATTACTTCATGTTACAGAAGCTAGTGAGGAAACACCTCAAATCTTAACATCATCTGCTAGACCAGGTACTCCTTCAGATCATCCACCTCAGGAAGCACCACAATTTGAGAAAAAAGAGGAACCCCAAACTGAGCAGACGGAAAAAACTGAAGAAGAGAGTCGGACGGAAAATAGTCTGCCAACCAAAGTGCCCAGCAGAGGGGATGGTATGTATTTGTGAGAGTCATTAAGCTAAAGTAAGATTTTGCTTTAAAGTAGGGACTTTATCACTGACTGGTAAGATAGGTTACTGCTTATGCCTCCTAGAACTGCTTCCAATGGTAAATAATTAGAACACATTATTTTACTGGTAAACCTAGTAGAACTCCGCTTCCCACGTGTCCATCCCAGAATTTATCAAAACGCAGTTAGAGGAAGCAAGGGTGGAGCTCCAGAGTCTCACTTCCTAGGATGTTATGACATAGCCACCCTGGTATCAGTTGAGCAAACTGGGTTTGTGGTCCTCTGCACTAGTTTGATTCTGATATCAGACAGGTACCTTCCTTTCATGTAAAGGCTCTGTGTGTTTCTAGTTGACATACCAAATTGCCATTGTTCCAAAAGAGGCCAGAAAGAACATTCATGAATCTGTGGGATTCCCATTAATTTTGCTATAGAATAAGCTTAAAGTATATCTCCTTCAGTGTTATTATATTGATTTTAAGTTGCTCATATACCTTAGTAAGCAATATTAATATTTCCATGTGTTTTGTACATATTAAAAAATGACATTGTAAGGCCTGGTGTTGAAGGGTTGATTGATTCATTCACCATAGAGATGTACACCTTTTTTTTATTTTAAATATGTTTTTATTGATTTTTAGGGAGAGAGTATTGGGGAGGGATAGAAACATTGGTGAGAGAAACATCATTTATTGGCTGTCTTCTGCTTGCCCCCTCCTGGGGATTGAGCCTGAAACCCAGGCATGTGCCCTGACTGGGAATCAGACTGGAGAACTCTTGGTTCATGGGTCAACGCTTAACCACTGGGCAACACCAGCTGGGCAAAAATTTCACACCTTTCAATATGGCCTATGATATCGTGCACGATTGGGCTTCTGCTTCCCTTCATGCAGTTTTAGCACCAGTTTGTGTCTCCTTTGTACTCTATTCACCAGTCTCACAGCCTGTTAGGTTCTGAAATGTGCTGTGTTCTCTTGCCTTGTGCCTTAGCACATGCTGTTTTCTGAATCTGACACACTCTCCCACCTTATCTTTCCAAGCTAGGTTAGGTGCCTTGTTTCTTAAACAACATTTCCAAAATAGCAATACAGTATTATAATGATCTGTTTGTCTTTTTTTTTGCTCAATAAACTAATATTTTGAGGGCTTGAACCAAGGATTTCCTTTTAGTGTCTAGAACAGGGGTGGGCAAACTTTTTGACTCGAGGGCCACAATGGGTTCTTAAACTGGACCGGAGGGCCGGAACAAAAGCATGGATGGAGTGTATGTGTGAACTAATATAAATTCAAAGTAAACATCATTACATAAAAGGGTACGGTCTTTTTTTTTTTTTTTTAGTTTTATTCATTTTGCCCACGGCTGGTCTAGAACAAAGCTGAATGAATGAATTCAGGACATACTTGAATTTCTGCTATATATATCAGGCACCGTGGGACTTGTACATTTTGAAATTTTAGGATGGGGTCAAAATGTGTATTTTGAGAAAGCTTCATAGATGGGCATTAAAGATTGAAATTCTGGATTTAGGGGAGATAAACTATGTGTACTATTAATAATCTAGGGCAAAAAGAATTGTATGAGTTCGTGACTGGTAAACTGCAGTGCTTCAGGAAGCAAGTGTCTTGAAATAATAAGTAGAATTTGGAGGTAGATGTAGCTAGATGAATTGGGAAAGGGCATTCTGGTACAGTGAAAGCTGTACCTAATTTCCCATTAATACCTCAGAATCGGTGAAAGCTAAAGCGAGGAAGCAGGGCTGGTCCAGGCATGGGCAGGAATCAGCTCCTGTTTTTATTTAGGTGAAGCATGAGGTGTGAAAGGAGAATGGTGGGAAACATGGATTTGACAGATGTACGTAGGGTAGATTGTTTTGATGACAGGTGGGTTCAGTGTGACCTGTTGGGCTCCCAAGTAGTCATTATGATGGAGGCAGTGCACCTGTAAAGGGAGGTAGTGACAGATAAGATCTCAAAGTAGAATTTGGGAGGACATAGTCATTGCTTGTATATCAGGGCAAGGGAAAGGGAAGAGTCGAAGATGAGAGAGATGTCTGAGAGAATTATGCTACCATTAATAGAAAAAGAGTAGAAGTTGAGGAGCACATTTGGAAGGGGAGAGGATAAATTAATTTTGAATATTGATTCTGAGGTGTTAATGAGAAAAGGGTAGAGATGGCCTGAGAGCAGTTGAGTAAGGGACTGCAAAGATAGGAAGAATTTAGGGCCAGAGAATTAAAATATAAACATTACATATACTTGTTAGGGGTGAAAAGAAAAGTAGACAGAGAACAGAACTTTGGGTAATTTCAGTTTGTGGTTTTTTTTCCCAGCTGTAATTTCCATTTTTAGAGGATAAAGAGGAGCCAGAGAAAAGTCTTCAGAGGCAAGTGTAGAGTGCAGGAAAATGAAGGAAGGAGAACGTTTTCAGCTTAGAATAGGGTAGATAATGTCAGACACTACTAAGAGATTGGGTGATGAGGATGAGGAAAATACTGGATTTGGGGGCTTTATGTCACTGCCTAGCTTTGGAAGAGAAGCTTTACTGGAGGGGTGGGAGTGCAAGTCACAGTGTAGCAGGTGTAGGTGGTGGTGAAGTGGATACAACTTGTATGGACTGTCCTTTGGAAAAAAATTGGCAAAGGAAGGAAGGAGTGAGAAGAACAGGAATTTAGAGAAGCTATCTGTAATTGAACAAACAAGGTTTCAAAGGGGAAACTGAAATTGTTTCTAATTAGTTCCATCCCCCTTTTCCTTCTTAAGAGCCTGCATACTAATAGGTTAGAAACAGGACCCAACATAGAATCTCTTTTGCAGTCTTTATACTTACTGAGAAGAACTTCCTGCATTGTACAGGTAGACTCCAAGTGTTTTTCAGTATCCTACAAAATGCAATGTATTGAGTTACATTAATTATGACTTGAAAAGATACTTATTCAAGATAATTGCAGAGATTTTTAATAAAGGTTTTAGTGATGAGATAAGCCATCTTTGAGAAGATTTGCAGTGCTTTGTTAACTGTCTCTACCATTCTGAGACATGATATTAAGAAGGGATTAGACTGACTCCGTTTGTTTTCAAGAGTTAAACTCATAACCAACCATTGGGTGGGTAGATGTTCTAGTGCAGTGATGGCAAACCTATGACACGCGTGTCAGAGGTGACACGCGAACTCATTTTTTTGGTTGATTTTTCTTTGTTAAATGGCATTTAAATATATAAAATATCAAAAATATAAATCTTTGTTTTACTATGGTTGCAAATATCAAAAAATTTCTATATGTGACACGACACCAGAGTTAAGTTAGGGTTTTTCAAAATGCTGACACGCCGAGCTCAAAACGTTCGCCATCACTGTGTCTAAGGACATAGGTAGGCACTTTAGAAGGCCCTTCTGGATACCTTTTAATCCTTATATTTTGTCATTCTGGGGAGGTACTTCTGTCTTTCTGGGGAGAAATGCTGTACTTCTTCAGAAGTAGCTGAGCCGATGTAGCAAACTGCTCAACTTGATATAGACTTATTCTTCATAAGATTCTCTATATTTTAAAGGGTTTTCATCTGTCTACATCTTTTTCCCTCTAGAAATGATTCCTGATGTCCAGCAGCTCCTCCCTCAGATTCCTTCAGACACAGCCTCTCCTCTCCTCATACTTCCACCACCTCTTCCTAATCCTAGTGCTGCCCTCCGGCCAGGTGAAACGCAGGTCGTAGGTGCTCCTGGTATGGGCAGTGTTTCCACAGAGCCAGATGATGAAGAGGGTCTCAAGCATTTGGAGCAGGTAAAAATCATGTAATTCTTTTTTTCTCCAACTGCTGTAAATACTAGAAAGCATTAATGAAGAATCAAAAATGGGACTTTTGTGCACCAGATTTTATGTACTGGAAAAGTTGTTTGTATTTCTAGTATTTATTTGTATGAAAAATTTCTTTCAAATCATTTCATGCTTATAAGTTTCTGCTATGTAGTAGTCATTATGTCAGGTTATTTTTTGCTCTTCTGAGGTTGCCTTTAGCTGTTTGCTTTTCTTTTTTCTTTAATGGAAATTAATGGAATGCCAAAAATGGTGAATACAAGCAGCTGTGGATAGGTACTGTGTCTTCTGTATATTTTGCCTAAAGTATAACAGGGAAAATAGTAAAACTTGCAGGATATTATCTTAATCATGTTTCTAGATTTTCCCAAGATTGTAAATACCATTGTTTACATGCAAAGTAAATAATAGCCTGCTTTCTGCAGAAGAATTTCTCTTTCCTCCAGGGTGGGGTGGTTAGTGACAAGCAATGTTGAAGAAAATAAGAAAGGGGGCAGTGTCTTAGTAAAACCTGCAAAAGATTTTATTGGTAATTGTACTAATGGAGCCTTTTGTTCTGTTAACATGCACGTATTTACAGGTTTAGTTTATACAATATAGCATTGAACAGTAGCTTACAAATTTCAAAAAGTATTATTATTAGTGTGTTGATTAGAAGCCTCGGCTTTGATCCCTATCAGCTTGTGGATGAGAGAGAATCATTGATCAGCTGCTCCTAATCTTTGGCTTGCTTAATAATTTTGAGACCCTGAATAAGACTTGCCCTTTGTGAAATGGGGGATAGTACCTGTTTTCATGGCATTGTTGTAAAAATTAAATCATTGCCTGCTGTGTTCCTTGCATAATGTCTTTCACAGATCAAGTACTCCAAAAAAGGTAGGCATTTTTTATGTGCACAAGTATTAATTTAGGATCTTTTCTTTCCATTTTTTGTTTTTCTGTTAGCAAGCCGAGAAGATGGTGGCTTATCTCCAAGACAGTGCACTAGATGATGAGAGACTGGCATCAAAACTGCAAGAGCACAGAGCTAAGGGTGTCTCAGGTCCATCAATACATGAAGCAATGCAGAAGTGGTATTACAAAGATCCTCAGGGAGAAATTCAGGGTAGGTGGTTTTGTTCTACTTTAATTCAGAAGTGCCTGCCATTACCTCCAGATTTTGTAAGATGGTGGTGATTAATGTTAATTTTCATGCTATATTCTTTCTTTCTATATATAGAAGGCATTTTTATAGGCTCCTCCCATAGTGCTTTACTATTTCAGTGAGGGTAAGGGAAGTCCAATGTAAATAATTTGAATACAGGGCAGAATGTCATGCTAATTTTATAGGGATGTAAAAAACATGCATAAGACCCCCCCTCATTTCTGGCATCCCAGCTGATTTATTAGGCAGGTGAATTACTTACCTTCTCTATATTCCAGTCTTCTTTCCATAAAAAGGTAATTGGGGCAATTTTGGAAGACTGCTTTAATATTTCACTGAAGTGAAGTTGATATAAGTGATAAAAAACTATTAAAAAATGTCTGAGAAGTAGTGCCATGTTATAAACTAATTCCTTAAAAGATTTGTATGATGCATAAAATAAATTAGAATGGGGAGAGCTTGGCCAGTGTGGTTCAATGTTTGAGTGTCGACCTATGAATCAGGAGATCACTGTTCGAATCGCAGTTAGGACACACACTGGGTTGTGGGCTGGATCCCCAGTAGGGATGATGCAGGAGCAGCCGATCAGTGAACCTCTGTTGTAGGTTTCTGTGTCTCTCTCCCTCTCCCTTCCTCTCTGAAATTAATGAAAATATATTAAAAAAAAAATTAGAATGCAGAGAGAATGCTGTAAAGGACATTTGTTGATTCTTCATTTCTGCTTTTGAAATCTTTGCTAATAACTTGAAATTGGTTATTGACTGTATTAGTGTCAGTTTCATGATAGTGTTTAACCAAGTAACCAATGTAATAACTCCTTTCCCACTCTCAGGACCCTTAACCTGCTTCATTCTTCTTCATAGCACCTATCACTACCTGGCACTGTATATATTTGTTCATGATCTATAAAATGTAAAGTATGTAAGAGCAGGGTTTTAATTAAAATACATATGGATGTGTGTTTTAATAAAATTTACTTAGAGATAATTGTTGCTTCACATGCACTTGTTAGAAATAAAATGGAGCCCTAACTGGTTTGGCTCAGTGGATAGAGCGTCGACCTGTGGACTGAAAGGTCGCAGGTTTGGTTCCGGTAAAGGGCATGTACCTTGTTAGCGGGCACATCCCCAGTAGGAGGTGTGCAAGAGGCAGCTGATCAATGTTTCTAATTCTCTATCCCTCTCACTTCCTCTCTGTAAAAAATCAATAAAATATATATTTTTTAAAAAAAGAAAGAAATAAAATGGAGATTCCACATACCTTTTACTCGGTTTCTCCAGGGTAACCTCTTGCAAAACTGTACTACAGTGTCACAACCAAGACAGTGACATAGTCAAGATTCAGTGTTTCTGTCTCAACAATAGGATCCCTTCTTTGCCCTTTTATAGCCATACCCATCCCCCTCCCATCCACACCTCCTTCTCCTCCTCCTTAACCCCTAGCAACCACTGATCAGTTCGCCATTTTTATATTTTGTCATTTTAAGAACGTTATATAAATGGAATCATACAGTATTTAACCTTTTGTCGTTGTCATTTCTCACTCAATATAATTTTCTCAAGATTCATTCAGTTTGTTGCATATATCAGTAGTTTGTTTCTTTTAATTTAGTATTCTATGACCTGCATGTATCATAGTTTAACATGAATGGCATCTGGGTTGTTCCTGATTTTGGCTATTATAATAAAGCTATTAAAACATTCATGATAGGTTTTTATGTGAATGTAAGTTTTAGTCCTGTGAGATAAAATATGTTCACTAGTGCAATTACTTTGTTATATGGTGATTATATGTTTAGTTCTTTTTTTTTAAGAAATTGCCAAACTGGTTTCCAGAAGGGCTGTACCATTTTATATTCCCACCAGCAATCTATGAGTGACCCATATTTTCTTTACAGAAAATATTTTCATTTACTTACTTTGAAATATTTTTATTGATTTCTAGGGAGAAAGAGAGAGACATCTGTGTGAGAGCAAAACATCAATTGGCTGCCTCTTGCATGCCCCCTAGTAGGGATTGAGCCGAAACCTGGGCATGTGTCCTGACTGGGAATCAAATCAGCAACTTTTTGGTATACAGTATGACGCCCAACCACCTCAGCCATACCAGCCAGCGCATGATGTGACTATTTTTAACTATAGCCATTCTGACAAGTGTGTCATGATATCTCATAGTTTTTAATTTGCATTTCCCTAATGTCTAAATCTCTGGCAGAAAATGAAAATTTAGAAAAGCATGTATTCTGCCCCGCATATCTGTATTCTCTATTACTAAGTGACACAGAGTCTAATAAGTACTCTTTCCAGTTTAATTAAATACTTCTTTGACAAATGAATTATAGAGATTGAGTGAGATGGAGACTATATGCTCTTTAAAATCTCAGCACTTCTGAGAATTTGGGATGTGTAGACATAAGGCTTATTTTGAAATCTTTTTTGTTGTATTTTATTAAAAGCCTCTCCACCACCTTTGGAGAGGAATTAAGTTTATCTTAAAAATTATTTGATAGGTACCACCTAAAACAAGTTGTTACCTCTGGATGAGGATCAAACACAGAAAATATTATTTTCCTCTTTAGCCTGAAAGGATTCTTATTGCCCTTCTGTTTTAAATTGGTGTTGTAGGTCCCTTCAATAATCAGGAGATGACAGAATGGTTTCAGGCGGGCTATTTTACTATGTCTTTATTGGTGAAGAGAGCATGTGATGAAAGCTTCCAACCTCTTGGTGATATCATGAAAATATGGGGAAGGGTTCCCTTCTCTTCCGGTCCTGCACCCCCTTCTCATATGGTAAGTACCTTACAGTTCACCCAGAACATGTATTAGATACAGATGCACTTGCTTCTCTATGGAAAATATATTTTTGGGTGAGGATTAAAAAAAAAATTAGCTACTGGTATTGTAACTAAAAACTGGATCATAAGGTAGCCCTCTTGTATAGTGGTCCTGGAGAACCTTTGAATGGGAAATACTCCTTTTCAGCTGCTCCCGACCCTTTTCCCAAAGAGTTCCTCTTGGAGAGCTTTGGATCTGTGTCGTACTTTTCCTTCTCCAAGTATAGGAGTGTCTGGTTCTTGGCCATAGTCAAAAGTAGCTACAGTTAGGAACCTCATTATGAACACCAGATTTCGACAATGAAAACACTATTGACTTATTCATTAACTCTAGGTTGAGGGCCTGTACCAGGCCTTGTGGTAGGTTCTGAAGAGCTAAGGATGAATAAGATACAACTTCTTTATTTTATTTTATTTATTTTTTTATTGCTTAAAGTATTTCAAAGGGTATTACATATGTCTCCTTTTCCCCCCCGCCCTTGACAATCCCCTGGCCTCCCCTACCCCCCAGTGTCTTATGTCAATTGGTTATGCTTATATGCATGCATATAAGTCCTTCGGTTGATCTCTTACCCCCCACTCCCACCCCTAAACCCTCCCTGGCCTTCCCACTGTGGTTTGACAG
>NW_006288615.1:3653962-3664158 GCF_000327345.1 Myotis davidii
TGGAACTTTGGGTAGTATGGACATTTTAATGATGTTGATTCTACCAATCCATGAACACGGTATGTTCTTCCATCTGTTTATGCCTTCCTCTATCTCTTTTTTCAACGTCCTATAGTTTTCTGAGTAGAGGTCTTTTACCTCTTTAGTTAAGTTTATTCCTAGGTAGCTTAATTTTTTTGGTGCAATGGTAAGTGGGATTGTTTTTTTAGTCTCTCTTTTTGAAAGTTTACTATTTGTGTATAGAAATGCCTTAGATTTCTTGGGGTAAGATACAACTTCTTACCAAGGGCATTCATAGGTGAAAATAGTGGCTGTCAAACATTTTTTACCATGGCCTGTAGTTAAAAAAAAGTTACATCTCTTCTCTGTGCGTTTCACAAAACATTTTTGTCATGCACATATCTTCTGTTCTATTTTTCTTCTTCTTATACAAATGTTAATCTTGACCCAGTCATTGATTTTACAATCCACTGATGGGTTGAGACCTATAGTTTGAAGAGCAGTAAATATTCCTGTGTGAGGGAAATTATTTCTGTTATAAATTCAATGAAAAATTATAGTGTATTGTTGTGTATAAATTTAACTTATGTACCAAGTTTGAGCTTTATTTTCCTTCTCTGAATTGGGATGAGTTTTTATCTTGTATGTTTCAGAGCTGAAAGATCATTACTTGGAGCTTAGCAAACTTTCTATAGTCCATTTCCTGACTTCCAGTGGTAGGGCTGAGCCTCAGTCAGACTCACGTAAAGGGAAAAATCATGGGAAGCTCTGCTTCCTGTCAGCTCTTGCCTTTGCACTGATAAGAGAGTTCACTTTTATGATGAATGTACCTTGAAACCTATATTTCATATAAAAATTTTAGATGATCTTAGCATAGTTTTTATTTAGCTTTAATTTTAGATGATCCCTAGCCCAAGAAATTATCAGATGTTTTACTGCAAACTATAAAGATATAAACTATTCACTAATGATTTGCTTAAGTTTAGTCTGTGTCACCCTTATACTTTTATAGTATTCCCCCCCTTATCTGTAGGGGAAACATTCCAAGACCCCCAGTGGATACCTGAAACCACAGAAAATACCAAACCCTGTATATACTATGTTTATTTTTCCTATACATACATACCAATGATAAATCTTAATTTATAAATTGGGCACAGTAAGAGATTAACAACAGTAATCAAACAGATCAGTTATAATAATACTAGGGGCCCAGTGCACGAATTTGTGCATCTTGAAAGGAACTGTGGGTCGCGAGGCTGCGATAGGCAAGGGGTGGATTTCCGCCCATCCTCTGTGCCCCTGCCCGGCCCCTCTCACCTTGGCCCCTTATCCCCTGTCCACCGGCAGCCCCGCTCCCACTGCTCCCATGCACTGACGGTGCAGAGCGATTGGGGCCAACTCCAGCAGCAGTGCGAGTGAGGCCGGCATCATCAATGGGTGCTAGCGGCAGCTGCTGCCTGATCAGCCCTCAGGAGCAGAGGGAGGTGGAGAAGCCCGCAAGGGCTATCAGGGCTGGCACCTGCTGCTCACATCCACTGATGGAGCCAAGTGATGGGGACTGGCACCAGGCATGGACAGCGGTTGCGAGTGGTGGCTCTGGTGCTGGAAGTAGGTGTGAGCACTGGGTGGGACCGTGGCGTGCAGGAGCAAAGAATTTTCAGTAACCACCAGAGGCTCACCCTGATGACAGTGACTGGCTTCCTGCCTTGGTCTGGCGCCCCCGCTCAACTGCTCTACCATCCGGCCATGGCCAATGCTAGCCATGTTCTGCACATGCCCCCTGGTGGTCAGCACACATCATAGCAACTGGTTGTTTGGTTCCGGTTCCACCATTTGGTCTGTTTGCATATTAGCCTTTTATTATATAGGAATACTGTAATAAAAGTGATGTGAATGTGGCACCCCTCTCCCCCCACCTCCCAACCGATCTGATAAGCATGATAGCTACTAAGTGACTTAACTTGGAGGGTAGCATCTGCCTTGTGGGCATGCCGGACAGAGGGTTGAGTCATGTCCTGTGGGGGATAGAAGGGGATGGCTCAAGATTTCAGCATACTACTTAAGTAGCTGCTTTAAGTAGCGCACAGTTTAAAACTTATAAGTTATTTCTGGAATTTTTTATTTACTATTTTTTGGTCATGGTTGACCACAGGTAACTGAAACTGCAGGAAGTGAAACTATGGAGAAGGGGGACTGCTGTATTTCTGTTATCTTATACTTTCCTTATTTTTCTCACTTTGAGCTTTTCAAATTTAAATTTCAGACCATGTTATTTGAAAGATAAGCTAAAAAACCAGGGTTTTACTACAGCTTGTTTTTGTAAAACTTAGGATGTATTGGCTCCCAGTATTATGTGCCATTTCCTTTATCCTTTACATAACTTCACTTTTCTGTTTGTCCCATTTCTATAATTCCTGATCTAACAAATTTACAAATCACTTTTAATATTAGGAAAATTATACATTTTTTAGTTATAGTAATAACTGAAGTACAGTACAACATTCAGCTTCAAGGGCAGGAGGGGAGGGCAAACAGCATCTGAAATAAGGACCCTTTCCCACACCTTCGGGAATCCTATCTAATAAAAGTCCAATATGCTAAGTGTCCGATCGTTTGACCAGTCACTCTGACACATACTGACCACCAGGGGCAGACGCTCCCACAGACTGGGCAAGATGGGCCTGACACGCCCTGGAGCCCTCCTCTAAAATATTTCCTTTAGTGTGCACGAATTTGTGCACCAGGCTTCTAGCTTCTTATAGTGCAGACACCGCTTTCTTCCACTAGATGGAACTGTTTAGTTTTTACAAATGCCTGAGGTTTTTATAGTTATGCATTTTGGGTGTAAAGGTGGAGTGGGAAGTGAAGACCTGGGATTCATTTTGTTTTTAGATATATGTGTTAAATGGCTTTTAGGTTCTTTGCAATTTATTCAATGGCATTTCTTCCCCCATTTCTTTACTCTCAGGGAGAGTTGGACCAGGAGCGACTGACCAGGCAGCAGGAACTCACAGCCTTATATCAGATGCATCACCTTCAGTACCAGCAATTCGTAGTACAGTAAGAGCAGTACTAGAGAGGGTGTACTGTAGCACCAAAAAGACCTTTGATATCATCTGCTCACAAGTTCCACCTTTTACAGCATAAAACTAAAAGTTTTAGGATATTTCAGTCACCCACCTAGTGGCATGTTACCACTAAGTTTTGTTTTCTTAAATACCAGAAGTTTGTAGAAGATAACACAGTATTGTAATTTTGCAAGCTCATTAGCTCCAAAAGCAATAATCAACAAGCATTTAAGAACTAAGTGCCTCTTAAATAGCTCGACTTTGAATGCTACAGAGAAAAAACATAGACCAGAGGACAGAAAAGAAGTAAAAGTTTATACTGTTAGAAGTGGTGTGGACTGATGGCAGAATCACTTAGCTTGTGTGTTGCTTTTGTAGAAGAGCTAAGATTGCCTGTCATCTGTGCAGAGGTTGGCAGCCTGCTACCTGTTTTATAAGCAGAGTTCTATGGACACACGGCCACACCAGTTTGTGTGTATATTGTCCTATGGCTGCTTTTGAACAAAGATGGCAGCATTGAGTAATTGCGTATGGTCTGCAAAGCCAGAAATATTTACTGTCTGAAGCTTTACTGAAAAACTTGTCTACCTCTGATCTAGTGGAAAATAATTTTACCTAAAATTTTCCCAATTGAAACAAATTTGAGAATTTTTATACAAGTGATTTTATTTTTGCAAAGGGTGTTTCATGTGGAAATAGCTATTTGATTTTGTTTTATTTTTAACTTGTTTTCTGGTATAAGACTATTAAAGTATTTAAAAACTGGTAAATTTCTTCATCTTGAAGGAATTTGTCAGTTTTTTATATTCATTATCTCCCCCCCCCCCCCTTCAAAAGCATGTTATTTATAAGTTCAGTTCTTTCGAGAATGAAGTATAGAGTTTTCTGTGTGACTATTGTTCTCATGAAGAATTATAAAATACTTACAGGCCCGATGCATGAAATTCATGCAAGAGTAGGCCTTCCTTCCCCTGGCTGCCGGCACCAGCTTCCCTCTGGCACCCAGGAGCCAGGCTTCCCTCCAGCCGCGGGCAGGCACCCGGGACTCGGGCTTCCCTCCAGAAGATCGGCCGGTCTAATTAGCATTAGCGTATTACGCTTTTATTATTATAGATATTTGTTAGCTGTTTCAGATGGTTTTGGGGGAGGGGTAGATTGAACCATGTCTTTCATTGTCTCAGTAAAGTGAACTAAATATGGATAGATAGGTTACACTTTTTCTACTTTTTAAAGACAACAGTATGCACAGGTTTTGGCTCAACAGCAGAAAGCAGCCCTCTCTTCCCAGCAGCAGCAACAGTTGGCACTTCTTCTCCAACAGTTCCAGGCTCTGAAGATGAGGTTGGTGGTCATTCCATGACATGTCCCTGGGTGTGTGTGTGTATATGTGTATCAGATAAAGAGAAGAAAGGAAATATGGGTATGTGTGAACTCAGGCATCAAAAATGTACATGCCACAGAAAAGTGTGGTGTTGTGTGTTAAATAGAACATAGTTTTTAAAAATAATTAGGCTGGAGGTAAAGCATTTACTTGGTCTATCCAGAGAATAAATTGGAAATGATAACCAGAGGATAACACTTGAGAAGCAATGTAGTCTTATGGAACCAGCAACCAAAAAAGTTGTAGTCTAAAAGCTTAATCTCATTTTTACCTGTGCTAGCTATCTCAAGATATTAACAATGTCACACAGGGTTATCATTTTCCAGATCCCAAATGTTATTAAGGTCGGTCAAAGGAAAAGGAAATTATGTTTAATTTCTGATTATCATTCACGATAATATTTATTTTTTCTTCTGCAAAGAGCTGTCACTGCTCTTTAAAACCTTACTGTTCAGTTTAATTAGAACCTTTTACACTTCTCTTTTGAGCCGTAACCCATCCTGTTAAGTGCTAAGGTGTCCATTTTACAGATGGGCAAACTGGGACTCTGAGAGGCTAGAGGTCTTGGTTGACATAATACACCGAAAACTTCAGAGACAGAACAAAAATACAGACCTTTTGACTTAGAGTCTATGGGGTTTTTTAGTGTGTGTTTTTCCATTATAACATGCCTCTGTTTATTGAGATGTGGATTTTGAAGATAGTAGGTATATCCATTATTTGGAAATCAGTGTTTGCTAAGACCTTAGTAGTCCAGAGAGTGATTATTCTTCCCTGTGTCCCAGATGCTGTGGTAGTGTTACCATTTAGTTAAAACAATGGAGTTTTCTGGCCAAATAACCTGGAAAATCTATAAGTAATATAGATGTCCCTCCTTATTTTGGCAAAATGACAAGAACAAGTTCTTTTTATTTCCCTTTTGCAGAATATCTGATCAGAGTGTCATTTCCTCAGTAACTAGATCTGTGTCAGTGCCAGACACTGGGTCTATCTGGGAGCTTCAGCCAACAGCTTCACAGCCTACAGGTACCCAAAAATTTGGAGAAGAGAAAAGCCTGCTTTGAAGTGAACATCTTAACCTCATTCTTGCTTTTTTTCCCCCCTTTGCAGTAAATTAGAACATTTTGGGGGCTGGGATTTTTTAAAAGTTGCCATTGGTGGAGTACTTCTGTTTTTTAAGCTCTGATTTCTGCAGAAGTGGGTAGTCCTTACAAGAGGTTATAGTCTATGTTGAAAATTCTCAGGAACATGAGCATTGATGGATTTTTCTTAGAGCCATTGAGCTATTCAGGCCATAGTCCTCTCACAAACATTGACCCTGAGGATTGTGGCAGAAGGACTGATTATCCTCCCTCTTCTTCATCACCTTCCTATGCTATATGTACCTTATTTTTTCTTGGAAGCCATTTATAGTTAGGATGTTAAAATACTCTCCAGTTTTGGGGAAACTGTTGTAAGTACCTTATTAAACAACTTCTTTCTTTGAGTATGATGCAGCCAAGGTCCTTTACAAATACTCCGTTTTATATAGACAATAATTTATAGTCCATAAATGGACTATAATAGGAATGTAGGGAATAGAGAATGCTGAAAAGTGGTGCCAGCAAACATTGCTGACAATAGGAAAACAGACTCAGGAACCTTCTCCTGTTTATTTACTTCCACATCTGACTCTCTCAGGTCAGTCAGCAGGACCCAGTGTTGTTTGTGAGACTTGCCTAGCCTTTCCAGGGGCTTGCCCCGCTCCAGCTATACCTTTTTCTTTTTTTCTCTCTTTGATTGAACTGAAATCATATAACATAAAATTAACTGTTTTTAAATGAATGAATAATGCATTCACAAAATTGTACAACCACTTAGTTTTCTCTAGTTCCACAGCTATGCCCTTCTTAACCCCATTCTCCACTTAGTGCTTGCAGTAAGAGGTGGTGTGGCTATTAGAAATATGGTGGGCTTTGGGATCTGATTCAGAGTGGGATTTCAGTCCTAGCATGGCCACGTGCTTGTCCTGTATTCTTGCGGATGTTACAGAACTACCTCTGGCCCTTAACTTGTTCATCTGTAAAAATGGGGGAGTGAACAGATACCTTACAGGGTTTTTTGAGGATGAATGCCTGGTACTTCTAGATGTGTTGACGGTTATTGATATAAACTGGAGCCCACTGGCAGTTCAGTTGACTTCGAAGCAGAACAGATATAGTATACGATGGAGCTCATTCAGGGACAGGGGGTTGCTTTTTTTGTTATGCTCCTGGATATGTGACTGTGCATGTAAGCCCTGACATCCTCACTTTTTTTCCTTGTTGTCTTATAGTTTGGGAAGGTAGTAGTGTATGGGATCTTCCCCTTGATACGACGACTCCAGGACCTGCCCTTGAACAGCTTCAACAGATGGAGAAGGCCAAAGCTGCAAAGGTCTGAACTCATTCTTCCACAATTGTGCATCCTTTCCAGTTGTGGGACACAGGCATTTGTTTACTGATGTCTGTATCTTTAGCTAGCTATATATTTTTTCCCTTCTAGTTTACTGCTACTTAGTTGGTATAAGCACATTCATATTCTTTGAATATATATACTCCCAAAGACCTTGAACAGAATTAAAATTATAAGTCAAAATCAATTCAATTAAAAATTATTGGTTGGTTGACACATTAATGATTATGGTCATCTGTATATTTTAATTTCATGATTCATGTTAGATACACTTGTTACAAATACTAAGACCTTAAGAAAATATCCACTACTTAGCTATTAGACCCTTGAGCTGTAGCTTGCTTGATTTATCAACACTTAATATCACTGTCATGATTTCCAGGTTTTCATGCCTCTGAGAGACTTGTTCCTATTTTATATTTAATGCAGTCTTGTCCCCTGAGGTAATGAAATACAGGAGCTTGCAGTCGTGTGTGTGTGTGTGTGTGTGTGTGTGTGTGTGTGTGTCTGGATGAATATGGGAAAATGCCCTGCAACTAGACACTGAAGAATATGTTCCCCACGTGGTGGTGATGACACACAGACAAGCGGATCAAGAAAGCATTATGGGCCGGCTACCTAGTTGGAGAGGTGGGGAATCAGAAATTGGGCAACATTTTCAATGGACACTAATACCTGAGTTAATTTTCACTTGAAGGATGGTAGGATTTAACCCTGTTAAAGGGTTTTGGGTTGACAGAGTAGGAGGAGGAAACATTTAAATTGGAATTGAAGGAAACAACCCTGTAAAGGCTCAGAAATGCAGGAAAACATACTGGCTAAGGAAACAGCTAAGTACTTTGGTCTGGCCTGGATCCTTGATGCGTCTGAGGAATGAATGATGAGAGAGGAAACTAAAGAAGAGGCAGGCCAGTCGTGAGCATCCTTGTACATGCTGTTAGTCAGGATTTCTTTTCTGGGTGAAGGATAGTTTAAATCAGTTGTTCCCAACCATTTTTTGGCCATGCCCCACATAAGCATCTCTAAATGCCCCCCTGCCCCTGACATATAATTCTTATTCAGAAAGCGAACTCCTATTCATGTGGAGAAAACCTAAAAGGCCATTAGCTTGGTCTAAACAAGCTTCCAAAGAACATGGCATCCATCAAAGAGAAAAAAGAACAAAAGGAGAGTTGAAGTACTGAGGGAGAAATCACTAAGAAACTTAAAAAAAAAAATAATACGAAGTGATATGAAAAAATAGCAAATAAAGTTTCAAAACAGAGAACTGAAATGCATAAATATGTCACAATATGTATTTATATACTGTATATGAGATCCCAGAACCATAAGAAATGCAAAAAATTCACTTAATAACTCACTCTCGAGTTGAGTATATATTTCTTAGTGCCCCCAGATAAAATCATATTGCTCCCCTGTGGGGCGTGTGCCTCATGTTGGGAACCACTAGTTTAAATGGGAGTGATTATTTGGGGGGAGAGGGGGGGTTAGATGTTGAGCTGGGGAATGTGGGCACAACTGGATTCTGGGAAACCAGATAAGGAGACTCTTAGGAATGTGGGTGAGAAAATGAAAGCCAGAACTATACTTGAGGCAATGGAATTGGAAACTGGTTGCTACATTTGACTAGTATTTAGGGACTATGAAGGATAGAATTTGTCAAGTGGTTTGTCTTCAGATTTTAAAAATTATATAATTTTTATATCAGTAGCTTTACAAAATTGCTTTTGAAATTTTGGAGCTACCTTGTTAGATCTTCAATCAGAAAATCTTTTTGTGGAATGAGCAAAGAAATGGCCACTCCCCAAGAAAATTGTGTTACTCTCCTCTTGGCTACTTCTCTTCCACATGCAGAAAATGTGGTGCAGAGGTGGTATGGAGCAAGGAGGTAGGGAAAAGTGGGCCGAGAGTGCACTCAATTTAGAAGAGCTTAAAACTGTTCTGATTACTGAGACAAATCAGAACTTAGAGCTCTTACAGAACTGCCTTCATCACCCCGTTGCAGTGGAAGTAACTGAGTGACTGGTGGTGCCTGCGCATTTCAGCTCCTCCCAATTGTACTGGTCAGTGATGTTCAGGTGTTCCTTTGCATGCGTCAACTGTCTAAGACTACTCTTGTGTAATCACAGCTGGAGCAGGAGAGAAGAGAGGCAGAAATGAGGGCAAAACGGGAAGAGGAAGAGCGAAAGAGGCAAGAAGAACTCCGGAGACAGCAGGAGGAAATTCTCCGAAGGCAGCAGGAGGAAGAAAGGAAAAGGCGGGAAGAAGAAGAACTTGCCCGAAGGAAGCAGGTAACCCTTTCTCGGAGAACTGTGACCACAGGACTAGTGCTGAAGGAGGGCCTTCAGGGTAGCTCGCTCACTCCTATCATTTCACAAGCTGTAGTTCACAGAGATGGTTTATCCAAGGTCAACAACAGGATTGGAAGCTTAGAAGACTCACTTCCTTTTAGAGTGTCTTGTCCACTAACACCCACTGGAGGGATAGTCCTCAGTCCAAGTAAAACATTAGAATTTATTTCTTTTGCATATTTCCTGGGGTTTTATAAATCAGTTAGATATCAGAAGTAACCAAGTTTTTGCCTAAGTATTTATAACCAGTGACATTGAATATTTTTCATGGTTTTTGGTCATTTGTATTTGGGAGGGAGGGGTTGCAGAATTTTCTATTCATGTGCTTGGCCTATTTTCTACTGGGATTTTTAAAGATCCCAATGGAAAGAATCTTCTTTGTAATAGCCCCAAAGTCTAGATTTTACCTCACATTTCCTACTTCTTGTTGGCCACAAGGAGGTACTCTGTGAAAAACAAAAGAGTCTATGCTGAGATTAGATTAGAACTACTACATTAGCATGTAAGGGCTCTAAGAAATATTGCAATAAGGAAATCTGTTTAATTCTGTGATGCTCAGTATTTCCTAAATTACTTAACAACGGGACCCTTTTCTGTATACTTATTTTGTTCTGGGACACATAACTTTACTCAGTACTGCTGACTGGAGAACTTATTCCTACCTCACCAAGCATTTTTGGTAGCTGTGTTGATTTGATCTGTCTATACCTTAGGTTCTGAGCTGATTAAAAAATTGGAGCTGATGGTCCCAATGGAGAAAACTAAGGCCATGTCCTAATGGGCCCTTTCTTTCTAGGGGTAATCGGTAAATATAGCTAATGTGGAAACCAAGGTAGACTTCACAGTGTAATGCTATTTATAATACAAATTATTTTAACTTTTTAATCCTCCCCCTCGAAGATATTTTTAGTGATTTGAGAGAGATAAAGGCGGGGGGGTGGGGGGGGGGAGAAGAGAAGA
>NW_006288615.1:3664173-3677713 GCF_000327345.1 Myotis davidii
AAGACAAAAGAGGACAAGAGAAGACAAGAGAGAAACAATGATTAGTTGCCTCCCCATACGCACCCCGAATGGGGATTGAACCTGCAACTTAGGTATGCCCCTTTAACTGGGAATTGAACCAACAACGCTTTTGGTGCATGGGACAATGCTCCAATCAACTGAACTACCAGGTCAGGGCACAAATTATTTTAACTCTTAATGTATCTTCTTCTGAACTTACATATATACTGTTTACTCTGCATACTTTTAAAAAACATATATATTTTATTTCAGAGAGGAAGGGAGAGGGATAGAGAGAAACATCAATGATGACAGAGAATTATTGATTAGCTGCCTCCTGCATGCCCCAGATATGTGCCCTGATTGGTAATCGAACTGTGACCTCCTGGTCCATAGGTCAGCATTCAACCACTGAGCCACTATGCCTGGACTACTCTGTGTTCTTTTTATGTTTGCTATTAACAGAGTCTTTGCGGCACATAGCCTATTCCTTTTCAAATTATGATGTGTCATATATTAATTGAGATCCATAGTTTCTCTCTCTCTCTCTCTCTCTCTCTCTCTCTCTCTCTCTCACACACACACACACACACACACACACACACACACACTTTTTTTTACTATAGGAAGAGGCCCTGCGACGCCAGAGGGAGCAAGAGATTGCATTAAGGCGACAGCGAGAAGAAGAAGAAAGGCAGCAGCAGGAAGAAGCTCTTAGGAGGCTGGAGGAGAGGAGAAGAGAAGAGGAAGAAAGGCGGAAGCAGGAAGAATTGTTACGCAAGCAGGTAACCAGATGGTTTACTCTTCTCATTGCTACTTGAAGCTGGGAATTAGTGATGAAGAAAGTGTTCAGATAGCCTGTCTTTTTCAGGTTGCTGAAAATTGCCAAAAGAGACCTAACTGGCTCTTCCTATTTTTGTAATAACTGTCCCACATGTAATTATAAAAGCTGAGCTAAATATTAGAGAAGCAAAACAAACAAAAAAATAGACCACCAGTGAAGAAATCCAAAGACATGCTCTTTAAAAACCAAAAGTGAGATCTGCAAGTTGACAACTTTTGCCTGAGGGTGTGCCTCAATTCATTCTTTGAAAGTGTACAATTCAGTGCTGCTTAATAAAGTCCCAAGATTCTGCAACAATTAGCACTATCTAATTCTAGTCCAACCATGTTATTCTGCCATTACCAGCAGCCAGAGGGGTGGAGGGTGGGTTGAGGAGAGTTCTTCCAAGGAACCTGTGGGCCACAATGGGTGAGAGCCAGGGACTGAATGAAGTGCTCTTGTGAAGTTGCTCTGGTTCCAGCCCTGGCTGAGACTTTCTTGGTCATCAACATCCCTGCAAGGTCCTGGCAGCAGTTCGCCTCAATGTTGGAACAGTTTCCAGGAGACTTCCCTGCAGCTGGCGGTGATCACTTAGAGATCAGTACTTATCACAAATATTCAAAGTGGCATTTCTTTTATGTAGAACTGGCAAGCCAATGAAAATGTATCCTGTAAGCATGCTAGGCCTTTGTGGCTACTTTAAATATATTTTAAAAGAGTATTTAACTCTACCTTATATCATCATAAATAAAGTTTCTGCCTTTCTCTGTCACTTCAGAAGTGATTCAGATTTTAAAAAACCACACCACACAATTAAATTTTCTTTTCTTTTTCCTGGGAAGGAAGAGGAGGCTGCAAAATGGGCCCGAGAAGAAGAAGAAGCCCAGCGTCGATTAGAGGAGAACCGGCTGCGAATGGAAGAGGAGGCAGCCAGACTGCGGCAGGAGGAGGAAGAGAAGCGGCACAAGGAGTTGATGCGCCAGCGGCAGCAGCAGCAGGAGGCTCTGCGGAGGCTGCAGCAGCAGCAGCAGCAGCAGCAGCTGGCGCAGATGAAGGTAAAGCCTGGGCACCAGTCCTGAGGTGTTACTTGCTAACATCTTAGGTAGATGCTGGCAGTGAAATAGTGTGCTTTCTTCAATGTTAAATTTACTGCAATGGTTTTTTGATCAATAAAACATAATATGATGCATGTACTTTGTGTAGGCCTTTAAACAAGAGAAGAATAAATAAAAGAGGATAGGACATTAGCAGTGATAGAGGCAAAATGAAGTAAATCTCTGGTTCATAATTTTTTAATTTTTAAAAATTGATTTTAGAGAGGGGGAGAGAGACATCAATCAGTTGCCTCCAATACATACCCAGACAGGGAATTGAACCCGCCACCTTTTGGTGCTCCAGGCGAAGCTCCCTCCGATCAACTGAGCCACCTGGCCAGGGCATGTGTTTCATAAATTTAATGCAGCTCATTGGAGTGTCTACTGTAGCAGTAAAGTTCTGCTGAGGTAAAGGTGAATAAGAGAAGATACCTCCCCTCAAGATAAAAACATTTGGATGTGTAAATAGGAACTGTCATACAGAGCTTGAAAGGCAGCTGACTTGAAGTTATGTATACAAAGTGTTATTTTATGAGTATTCAAAGCATTATTTGAAGTTGTAGAAAGAGAAAACTGAGAGACCAGTAAAGAGAATATGATGGTGGTAGTGAGAATGAATAGAAAGGGCTGGCAGGACAGACTTGTATTAATAGCAATCAGCAAGACTTAGTGACTGTCTAGGTCTGAAGGACAAAGCTGGGGTGGCTGCTAGTTAGTAAGCTTCAGTGACTGGGAAAGCAGTGGAACTGTTGATGAAGCTGGAGTGATTGGGAGGGGGCAAGCAGATTTATGGCAGGGTCTGCACAACTTCACATGGAGTCTGTAGTTAGTAGTAAGGCTCAATGTCCCCTGTCTTCAAGGGGCTTACAGTAAATACAAACAGGAAATTAGAATACAGTATGGTGAGAGACAAGTGGCCTTAGGCATTACTGTTTTGTGACTGGCTAGAATAGTTAGTAAAGTCCCACTCTCCCCAATTGTGTGAAGCCTCTGCTGATGCTCTTCTGGGGCACAGCCGTGGGTGTGCCCAGAATCACTCTGGGATAATACTGATTTGAACAGGCCTTTCTTTGATTTTCTTTTTCCACATCCAGCTGTTCAGCTCCACTAGTTGCCAGCTGGATTGCTCTATTGTTCTCAAAAGTGCCCTGGGGCAGAAGTTGCTTCTTGTTGATCCATACTGATCCGATCAAATTCTGGCTTCTTTGAAGAGCTGTTTCCTGAGGTCAATATTTGAAGTTAGTTCTGACCCCAGGATAACTTCCTTCAACTCTTTCATTGGTTCTCTGAGACCAAGTAGTGGTAGACAGGTCAGCCTCTATCTCCAGTAAATCTGCCCATTTCCTCCCAGTTGCCTTTCTCCCTTGTCCTTCACTGTTTTTTTGAAAGTGTTCCTGGCTCAAACTCCTCATTCTCCACGCTGTTGCAAATGAAGTCAGTTCCTTTGGGAAGAGGCCTGGAGCTCTCCATATTCCAGTCTGTTCCTCCCACCTTCACTCCCAAGCAAAATCTCTGAGTCACAGCTCTGGGGCTGGGAACAATGGGGTGCTTTTCTCTGAGTGACACCACTGCTTTAGGTCTTTTTAGCTTGCCTTTCCTGGTGGCATGGTGGCCTTTCCAGTAAGGGCAGTGGAAATCAGAACCCTAGTAGTCTTAGTAGTTTTCAGTTTACGAGGAGGGATAAGCATGAGGAGGGAGCCCCCACCTCTCAGCTGTATTGGCCTATAACCGCCTTTGCATCAGGTAGCTGGAGTTAGGATGAGAAACGCCGATGTGCTTTCCAGGAAGCCAGCCAATGGACTGGCAGCTGAGGGGGAGAGGGAGGCTGTGTCCCTGGCTCCACTCATTGGAGTGGAGTTTCTGTCTGATGGAACTGGGAGTTGGGAGAGAGGGGTTTTGGTATAAGTACCACAGACTGTTCTTAACCAAGTTTTAGCAGCTTTTCTTGAAATGTTTCATTTGCTGTATTCCCTTGGGAACATTCCCAAAATCTTTAAGTTATTTTGAAAAAAATACTTTCCACCGGTTTTGCTAAAGAATTGGGTCTACAGAGCTCCTCGTGCTATCATATTGGATGTGGAACACAATCTTTTTTAAAATAAAAAATAAGATAGCAATGTCAGGGCAGAAAAAAGTAAATAAAACAAATTGACAAAGGATAGTAGGCATTCAGGGGTATGCCCAATTCCCTACTATTTGCTGCTGATTTGGAAGAGAATTGCTCTGAAAAGCATGATTAGTAAAATGCAATTCTGAGTGGGCTGTACAGGATGTTGGTTGAACTGGAAAATGTCCTAAGGCAATGTTGATGGAGTGATGGGATATTATTTCCTATGTACAGATAAGATTTAAGGAAAATGATAGTTATCTGCAGACATTTGTCTGTCATGTGAAAATTTAGATTTGTTCTGCTTTACTCCAGAGAGCAGACCTGTGAATCACGAGCAAAAAGTACACTGAAGTATATTTTGGCACAGCAGTAGGAAGGATCTCAGAGCTGCCTAAAAGGGAAATAGGTCATTTCAGGAGGTTGTGTATCTCTTCCTGGTGTGGGCCTAGGTCAGTGATGGCGAACCTTTTGAGCTTGGCGTGTCAGCATTTTGAAAAACCCTAACTTAACTCTGGTGTCGTGTCACATATAGAAATTTTTTGATATTTGCAACCATAGTAAAACAAAGGTTTATATTTTTGATATTTATTTTATATATTTAAATGCCATTTAACAAAGAAAAATCAACCAAAAAAATGAGTTCGTGTGTCACTTCTGACACGCGTGTCATAGATTCACCATCACTGGCCTAGGTTCTGTGTAAGAGGAAGGGAAGGGGGTGTGGGGCTGGTTCCAGGGTACTATGGGGTGACACATCCACTGGGATTTTATTTTTTTAAAAATATGTTGTTACTGATTTTAGGGAGAGAGGAAGGGAGAGGGAAAAAAAGAGAAACATCAATCAGTTGTCTCCCATATGCACCCCGGCCAGGGATTGAACCCACAGCCCAGGCATGTGCCCTGATCAGGAATCTAATGTGTGACCTTTCAGTGCAGGGTAGGATTTCAGACATCAGTGGTTACTGGCTATTATCTAATTGCAAAAGTATGCAGATTCTCTGGCCTGACCTTTGGCTCTTCTGGTTCATCAAATGTGGGGCCAGGGCATCTACATTTTTACAGGATCTCCCATGTGATGCTACCAGGTTTGAGATCTAATGCCTTATTGATCTTGATAGCACCTTCCAAGTGGATCATTTCTTATGGAGAAAAAGCATTTGTCTGTGCTCAATTTTGCTTACCTGATCCACCATCTTTCTCTCTTAGTTTCCCTCTGCACTCCTCCCACACCTCAGGACTGGCGCATTTTGAGAGAAATGCCCCTACTACCTATCACATTGGCCAAAAATTGTTACGAATTGATTCATGCTGTTCAGTAGTGTTTAAGGCTATTCATTTGGCTAGCTGTTAGGTAATATCAATGGCAATTGTAATTGTTTATACCCTTATCCCATAAGCTCCAATTGTAGAGATTTCTGCTAAGAAGCCATTGTTTTGGGGTGGGGGGTGGGGAGGGGTGGCGGCGGCGGTGGCTTTGGGACATTTTGTTTGTTTTCATCCATATTCACGTATTATTTTTATTAAATGTTTTAAGTCTGGTTTGTATTTTATTTTTAAGAACCATAAGATGTCTCACAATTTGAATGCATAATTTTATTGCCTAGGAGACCAAGGGATTCTCTTAGAATAATCAGACTTTTTTTCTTTTTTAATCTTCATTTGAGGACATGCTTAGAGAGAGGAAGGGGGAGACAGAGAGACAGAGACAGACATTGATGTGAGAGAGAAACATTGACCGGTTGCCTTCTGTACACTCCCTGAGTGGGGATCAAACCTGCTACCCAGGTATGTGCCCTGACGGGAATCAAACTGGCAATCTTTCAGTGCATGGAACAACACTCAACCAATTGAACCACTCTGGCTGGGCAATAATCATGTTTTTGAGAATGCTAAGGTATTTAGAACCCATATATTTACACTCTATTTTAGTCCATAATTTTAAGGGATAGGAAAATAGAGTTATTGATTAAAAGCTGCTTGGTGCTCAGGACTAGAAGCTACAGTTTGGTTAATAATGACTTTCATAAAAGACTGAAAACTATGCCTGGTGTCTTCCATTAGCTGTCCACTTCAGCTCTCCCTGCAGAAATCTGTCCTTACCCCTTTCACTGGAAAGTCGCACATCATGCTCTAATTGCCTCCTTGGATTAAAAATTTAGTGTTACCTTTGTTTATTTGTTTCCCTTTATGTCTGTATATTGCTGTATATGTCAATGCTAGACATAACAAATTGGCAATCCCCAAATGGTAGAGCAAATAAAAGTGTATTGTATATATTTTAAGTTGTTTTGAAATAACCTTACGTTTGGAGTAGTGACAGAAAATTTAAAAGAAACCAACTTGGAGAATAGTGTGTAAAAGTATTGCACGGGGAGTCTGAATGTTCTGTTTGTACACGATACATTAGTGCCTGTTTCCTGTCCACATTTCCTCATGCACTATTCTGCTTTCCTTTTCTGTTAGCTTCCCTCTTCTTCAACGTGGGGTCAGCAGTCTAATACAACAGCATGTCAGTCCCAGGCAACGTTGTCATTGGCTGAAATCCAAAAACTGGAAGAGGAACGAGAACGGCAACTTCGGGAAGAGGTAAATTTCAAAAGTAAATGTGGTCCAGTCCAACAGTGTTACAGATTAGCTAGTGTGATTCTGGGTTAGTGAAGATAATTATTATTGTCAGATTGCTGTGTGTCTGAATTGCGTGTTGATTATCTTAATTTTTTTAATGTAGTTCTTGAGAATAACTCATGATGTTTCAGAATTGTGAGTTCTATGCAGATATCCAATTGTAAATTTGAATTTTAGAATGCAGAATACATTCTTCTGTAGGGTGTTGGGTTTTTGACTTTCCTAGAAAACCGTAAAATATGCCAAGATGAGAAATTAAGTCTCTGTTTGTAAGTCTGTATCCCGTAGTAGTTGTAAGTTGATATCTTTAGCATAGTAAGGATATAGAAGAATGAAAGAAGAAATGGAGGGGAGGGATACAGTTCTTTATATGAGAAAATGAGTAAGTAAAATGGTTTGGTTTAATATGCCATATATTCATCCATCCCTCCCATATTTGCTGAGTACCTACTCAGTTATAGTTAGAGTCTAAGATTATAGCTGAATCCAAAACAGGCAAAATTCTCTGCTTTTATTTTATTTTAAATATATTTTTATTGATTTCAGAGAGGTAGGGAGAGGGAGAGAGAGAGAGAAACATCAATGATGAGAGAGAATCATTGATCGGCTGCCTCCACATGCCCTCTACTGGGGATCAAGCCACAACTCAGGCATGTGCCCTTGACTGGAATTGAAGCTGATGCTCTATCCACTGAGCCAAACTGGGTAGGGCCAAAATTCTCCGCTTTTTATAAAGCTTACCCTCTAATTGAGAGGAGATGACAATAAAAGTTGTTAATGGTAGTGATTGGTTGTCTAATTTTAGCTAGTGCAATCTAGCTAAGAAAGGCCTCTGAAAAGGTAGCATAAAGTACAGAGTCTTAAAAAAAGTGTGTATGTGGATATGATTGAAGGCAGAGTAGTCAGTTTGTTACAATGCACGCTGTCATTTTAGAGCTGAGTAGTATCATTTACTGAAGGCCGAGGGTGCACAAAGAGAAGTGGGTGTTGTCTCTACATATTCACCATGTAGTGTGCTTGATCTCATCAAATGGGTTAAAATATTTCATCTTTAAAATTACCTTATTTCCCACCCTCTTCAGATAGAGAAAGACTGAACTTACCCTGAAATCATTTCTTTATTTAAAAAGCTTATCAACAGCCCTAGCCGGTTTGGCTCAGTGGAGAGAGTGTCGGCCTGTGGATTGAAGGGTGCCAGGTTCGATTCCGGCCAAGGGCACATGCCTGGGTTGCAGGCTCAATCCCTAGTGTGGGGTGTGCAGGAGGCAGCCAGTCAATGATTCTCCCTTATCAGTGTTTCTATCTCTTCCTCTCCCTTCCTCCCTGAAATCAATAAAAACTAAATAAAATTTTAGAAAGCTTATCAACAAATGGATACATAGCAGAGTATATCATCAACCTTTAAGGCTAGAAATTGTTCCATAATTTTGGTCTCTGCTGAGTGAAAAATAATAGTAGTTATCAGAGAATCACAGGTCTTGGTCATCTTTTCAAGTTAGGCATTGCTTCATTTATATTTTCTTTGAACCATAAATCTTCATTTACTTTTTTAAAGGTATGAAATGCTCCTCAATAGATATTTCTCATGTAGGGAGGCCTAAGATAATTTTATTTTATTCTTTCCTGGGAGGTAGCCTTTTCAGGACCCTCCAGTCTGTTCAAATCTGGATGCTCAGGGCTTGATGTGCAGCTATTCTGTTTTTCTTTTCTTTCTTTCTTTTTTTAAATTGATTTTAGAGAAGAAGGGAGAAGGAGAGAGAGCTGCCCAGCTGTATTGGGTGGGGTAGGGCAGGTAGTCTGGAGTCTCATTACTGCTTTTTATGGACCTTCAGCCAGTCTTCCTCTGTTTGAGATATTCATGCCTCTATCCCAGGCTTTCTGTATGAATTAACTCATTTCTGAGCTTCCTTTACTTAATTTTCAACTTATTGGGTCTTTTACATTGGCTATCATTGTTTATCTGCTTTCCAGCTTTTTAATTGATTCTGTTTTCTTTGTCCTTAAGGTTTGTACTTTAAATTTTTTTTTCTGTCATTTTGGTAGGGCTTTAGGAAATAAGCATGTGTTTCATTTCTATGCTTAACCAGAAGCCCTACTTAAATTTTAAGAAGTAATTCTGCATTTGATCTTCTTATTTCCTCTTAGTAGCTTTAGTAGTCAGATGTTTAATTTGGTATGGCTACTATATATTTGCACTCCAGTTAGTATACTGGGCATGTGTAACAATTATTTTTGAAACTGGAATCTTGAGCTGGCTTCCATTTCTGTGCAGCAACAGAGGCGCCAGCAGAGGGAGATGATGAAGGCTCTGCAGCAACAGCAGCAGCAGCAACAGCAGCAGCAGCAGAAACTCTCAGGCTGGGGGAATGTCAGCAAACCCGCAGGCACCACCAAGTCGCTCCTGGAGATACAACAGGAGGAAGCCAGGCAAATGCAGAAGCAGCAGCAGCAGCAGCAACACCAGCAACCAAACAGAGCCCGGAATAGTACGGTGGGTTCATTTTCCCGAGCTGTCATTCTGAGGATGGGTGTTGTGAGTTTCTCTTTTCTGGCTTTTGTGTACTCTTTTTATCTTTTTTCATATTGTTAACTGTAATCATTTGTCTCTTTTTCTTTAACAGCATTCCAACCTGCACACCAGCATTGGGAATTCTGTTTGGGGCTCTATAAATACCGGTCCTTCCAACCAGTGGTCATCTGACCTAGTTAGTAGTATCTGGAGTAATGCTGACACTAAAAACTCCAACATGGGATTCTGGGATGATGCAGTGAAAGAGGTGGGACCTAGGAACTCAACAAATAAAAACAAAAATAACGCCAGTCTCAGGTAGGGCTCAAAATGATCAAACCTATACTCCTTGATGGGTTGGGGGAAGGGACGCTTGGGAATTGGGATATTGGGTGGGCAGAGAAAGGTAGTTATTTAGTTTCTGCTTATTTTCATCTGTGTCTAAGCACATGAGGTTATAGTTTGGTGACCTAGGGGCTCCTACTGCTGGGCACTTAGTCCATTGCCTGTCACATGGTAACCACTTAGTAAATATTAGGTATATTATATTTTTGTTGTTGTTGAACATTTTTCCAAGATATTCTCTAGATCTTAATGTTTTTTTCTAAATATATATTTTTAAGTTACTTATACTAAAATAAGTATAATAAGCACTTCTGTAATGGCCTTAAACCTGTTTATTTTTATGATGTTATCTCTCACCTTCATCTTTCTTTCCTTAATATACAGTGTTGTTGAATGAGCATGGGTTTTAGTGTTAAGTGAAACATGAACTGAAATCCCAGCACTAGCACTTAGCTGTGTGACCTTGAGCCTCAGTTCCCTCATCTGTAAAATGAAGATAAGAATAACTTCATGGGTATAGTTGTAAAGATTAAATGAATACATGTGAAGTAGTTAGTAAGGTGCCTGGCACATAGCAGCTACTTAATAAATGGTAGTGTTGTCAGATTGTTTCTTCTCAATTGAGGGCCTAATAAATTATGAATAGGATGCTAAATATCTGCCAGCTCATAGAGGACTGTGCTTTTAGACCTTTGTGTGCAATATCTTTATTCCCTTTGATAACCCAAAGAAATATTAGTATCATTTTACAGATGAGGAAACTGAGGCTTAGCAAAATTTAAAGAATTAACATAGCACACATAGGAAGAATTGAATCATTTCTCTGAAAAGAAGCCCTGTATTCACAAACTAGAATGTATTTGCTGAGACTAGATTTTAAAGGGGTATTGAGTAAACCCTATCCTACCCCAAACCCAAATATTTGAATTTTTGGAGCCAAGCATTGGATTATTGGATAACCATCCAGTGTTGCCAAAACATTATTTATGGTGTTGTAGTATAATCATATAGTAACAGTTTCTGGGAATATAATATTGCCCTATTGTTTTGCTTTAGTAAATCTGTAGGTGTGTCTAACCGGCAGAATAAGAAAGTAGAAGAAGAAGAAAAGTTGCTGAAGCTCTTTCAGGGAGTAAATAAAGCCCAAGATGGATTTACCCAATGGTGTGAACAGATGCTTCATGCCCTTAATACGGCAAATAACTTGGATGGTAAGAATTGGGGAGGGAAACCTAGCATGTGGGATGGCAGAGCAGGACCCACAAAGAGGTTGGCAAACAGGAATGTTCTAATGGAGGTCAAGTCCTGCACCTGCCATAAAAACGTGGCTCTTTAATCGTATATAACTTGTGACAGAGGCCCTATAATACTGTGCTCAAATAGATTATCAGAGGTTGCCAAAAAGTAAATGCTATCTCTGGCTGTCTTATGGTGTATAAGACAGAAGTGGTCATAGTTCCTTACTGATCATTTTATGAAGGACAGTGCCAACTGGGCAAGTATGAAGGAAAGTAACTGTTGTGGTGAGGACAAAGGTCAACCTGGGCAAGAAGAGGTTGAGGTGATGATTGAGCTCTTCCCTTCCTGCCTTGGGGGTGGGATGGGAATTGTGTGACAGAGTAAGCAGACTTAATTTTGTATAGCATAAAACTAGGACTAGTATGTGGAAGTGAAAAGGTTTCAGGACAATTTGAAGAAAAACTTGCTAATTGTTAGCTGTTCACAAAGAGAATTTTCTGCCTTATGTAGAAGTGAGTCTCTCCTTCACCCAAAATGTTTGAACAGAGACTGGTCAGCTTGGTGTTGGGAATTCTCATAGTTACTAGACCACGTTAAACCAGTCCACCTCTGATGTGTCTTATCTAAAACTAAGGATCTTTAAAAACATAGCATTAAAGGGACTGAATGGGTCTTTGCAACATTGTAAAAATATCTAATGTTCTAAAAGAGCCAGAAAAAAAGAAGTAGTAAATAATAGTAATGGCTACCATCCATTAAGCATCTACGATGTGCTAGGCACTCTCTCGGGGTTAACGTATGTTATCTCAATTATTTAATTTTTGCAGCAATTTTATAAGCTCCCTTTACAATGTAGATGATGTTACCTACATTTTATAAATTAGGAAACAGAGGCTCAGAATGATTAAGACGCTCATCAAGGTCACACAGCCAGCAAGTTTTAAACCCATGTCTGTGTAACTCTGACACTTGTGCTTTTCTCCTACACTACAATGCTTGATTTCTCTCTAAACATATGACATCTCAGTGACGTGAAAGGAGGGGATGGCTGTGTCTTTAGTATCTGTCGAGGTGTCTGGTACATATCATGGCACTTAATAAGTATTATTTGAATTTTTAAAAAATGAATACCCAGATGACTTCAGTCTTAGGCAAGCAGTTGTTTCAATTGACATAACGTTTAGTAAAACTAAGCATGTGTGATATGTCTTTATTTGACTCTAGTCCATTTCAGATAATTTGAGGTACTGCAATGATATTGTTGTTGTTTTTTAATTTCTAAAGTAGATTAAGGACTATTTAATACAATAGCTATGTACCTTTTAAGTTTCCGTCATCAGTGTCTGGGTTGAGTTGACAATATATTAAAAACTGAAGCTGATTTGTTGTTATGTGATATTTCATTATTACTCTTTTACATCTTTTCTCCTTTCATGTTGCAGTTCCCACATTTGTTTCTTTCCTGAAAGAAGTAGAATCTCCTTATGAGGTCCATGATTATATTAGGGCCTATTTAGGAGACACCTCTGAGGCCAAGGAGTTTGCCAAGCAGTTCGAGCAACAGCAGCAGCAGCAGCAGCAGCAGCCACAGCAGCAGCAGCAGCCGCCACAGCAGGTAGGAGATGGCAGGGAGTGCAGCCCTGTGCCTGAGCATTTATTCATACCTTGAAATTCTGAGCAGCCAGAGAGATGAAAAGTAAAACAGGGATACCATTTTTGTACGTCAAATGATCAAAGCTGTGGTAGATTTGATATTTTTAAATTACATATCCAGAGATCTTGATGAATTTCTCAGATAGCAAATATAACCATTCATTCGCTGTTAGGCACACTACCAGCACCATTATTATTGGTTCATATACATGCCTCAGTCAAATTGCAAATTTCAACTTGTCACAGTCCCATAAATTTGGTTTAGAACAGTTAAAATCTACAAATGTTAAATCTCCAGTGCTCAGGAACCACTTAACCCAGTACTGACAATTTCCTATGTTTTTGGTGGGGATATTAAAGGTACAATCAGTTCTTGTTATTGATAGTAGTGTGTTCTGTGAAGTTGCTGCCAATACTGAATTAGTGAATACTGAATTATTGTTCCTAGGGGAAATAGAGGGTTAGCTTTTTGTGAACCTGTGGTCACAGCATTTTTGTCAGCTGATCAGTATGTAACCTTATTTTATGTGAGTTTCTGTTTCAAGATGCTTTATTTAATACTAGAGGCCCGGGGCACAAAAATTTGTGCACTTGGTGGGGAGGGGGGTCCCCTCAGCACGGCCTGTGCCCTCTTGCAGTCTGGGACCCCTCGGGAGAGAACGCCCTGCTGGCTTAGGCCTGCTCCCGGGTGGCAGAGGGCAGACCCAATCCCTAGGTGCAGCCCCTGGTCGGGCTCAGAGCAGGGCTGATTGGGGAGTTGGAGCACCGCCCCCTGTCATGCACAGAGCAGGGCGGATCGGGAGGTTGCGATGCCACCCCCAGTCACGCTCAGGGTAGGGCCGTTAGGGGGGTTGGGGCACCGCCCCCTGTCACACTCAAGGCAGGGTTGATGGGGAGGTTGGGGCACCACCCCCTGTCACGCACAGAGCAGGGCCCATCAGGGGATTGAGGAGCTTCCCCCGTCACTCAGAGAGTAGGTGCCAATAGGGGAGTTGGGGCACCGCCCCCTGTCACACACAGATTAGGACCGATCAGGGGGTTGGGACGCCACCACTCTCACACTCAGGGCAGGGCCGATGGGGAGGTTATGGCTCTACCCCATCACACACAGAGCAGGGCTCGTGGGAGGTGTGGGGGTTGTG
>NW_006288615.1:3678333-3704700 GCF_000327345.1 Myotis davidii
ACTGAAGCAAGCAAGCCTCATGTTAGTTTCAAGCTGCCTGGCTGCTGGCTGCCATCTTGGCTGACAGTTAATTTGCATATCTTGCTGATTAGCCAATGGGAAGGGTAGCGGCCGTACGCCAATTACCATGTTTCTCTTTTATTAGATAGGATAAAGGGGTGGGCAAAAGTAGGTTTACAGTTGTGGATGTGAAAAGGTTATTCTTATATTCTTATTATTGTATTACTTATTTGTACAACTTTTTCCTATCACTCTATTGTTGATTCCTTAATATTGAACTCACAGCCAGCACACTCTTAACTCATGCCTGAATGAAGCTTATCTAACACATATTTTCCATAAGGCAGGTAACAGCCTCCTTGTGCTTAGGAACACTAGACAACACTTAACACTTGGGGGCTATTTTAAACAATGAAATCACCAACAAAAAAGGACAAAAATGTGGAAAACATGACACTAAATAGGCTGAAAAAGATGCATGTTTACAGTATGAGGAGCTGAGATAAGAAGGCAGAGTATTGCTCTGATCTACCTCAACTGCGAATGTGTGCCTCGAGCAACTCAGACTTTTCACTGCTCTGACATGTACATGTCCAGAATGACCACAAAAGCACTGCTGAGGGTTACAAATAAATTACAATAAGGACAGTAGTCCCCCCTTATCCACAGGGGATATGTTGTAAGACCCTCAGTAGATGCCTGAAGTTGTAGGTAGTACTGAACCCTATATATACTATGTTTTTTCCTGTACATACATACCTATGATGAAGTTTAATTTATAAAATAGGTAAATAAATGATTAACGACAGTAGTAAAATAGAACAATTATAACAATATACTATAACTAAAGGCCCGTTGCACAAAGATTCATGCAATAGGCCTTCTTTCCTCTGGCTGCCAGCACCAGTTTTCCTCTGGCACCCGGGACCCAGACCTTCACTCTGGCCACCACCTTCCATCTTCGCTCTGGACACAGTCTTCGCTGCAGCTGGAGACTTTAGTCTTTGCTCCTCGCTCTGGCGGGAGTCTTCAGTCTCCGGCCAGAGCTGCTCCTGTAGCTCCTTCTGCCCTCCACCCTCTCCCTCATAGCTTGATCGCTGCTTCGCCTGCAGACCTCGCCAACGGGTTCCTGGGTCCCGGGGGGTCGCCTTGCCTGCGGCCTGGCTTTCCGATCACTATCACGGGCTATAGGCAAGGTGGCTCCTGGGTCCCGGGGTGCCGCCTTGCCTGCGGCCCAGTTTACGATCATGATCATGATCACGGCCCCAGGGTCCTGCCGCCCAGGGCCACACAGGGGAGTCCCAGCTGGGGGCAGGACTTAGGTGGTACATGGAGGCCCGGATGGCAGCTCACGCTGGCCTGCCCTGCCTGCAGTATGCAAATTATCCGCCATCTTTGTTGGCGGCTAATTTGCATATCGTGCTGATTAGCCAATGGGAGGTGTAGCAAAGGTACGGTCAATTACCATGTTTGTCTATTATTAGATAGGATAAAAGTTATGTGAATGTGGTGTCTTTGGCTCTTTGATAACAGATCTGATACCAAGGTAGCTACTAATGTCTAATGGGCAGGTAGCAAGTACACAGACAGCATGGAGATGCTGGACAAAGGGATGATTCATGTCCAGGGCAGCACTGAGTGGGGTGGTGCAAAATTTCATCATGCTACTCAGAACAGTGCACAATTTAAAACTCATGAATTGTTTATTTTTGGAATTTTCCATTTCATATTTTTGGACTGTGATTGCTGAAACCAAGGAAGACAAAACCATGGATAAGGGCGGACTATTATAGTGAATTTATAAATGTGGAATCCATAAATAATGAGAATACAAGTTTTTTGAAAGACTAACTGGCATAATTAAGGGAGAGGCTTACTAGAGATAATGTTTGTTTTAAAGGTCACTTCTGGGAACATGTAAGATATAGTGAAGTACAGGGCATTTGAAATCCATTTGAGTAGAGGGCTGATAGGGATCAACTGAAGGAAAAGTGAAAAGATGTAAATAGGAACAGCACTAGGAAAAATATTTTGAAGAATCAGAAGAGAAGACATTCTATAGCAATGTAGATGGTCCTTTGCATTTGTAAAGTGGCTGACTGCTGAAATAGGAAGGTTCAGGACATGTGCATCCAGGCTCATCCTTCCACAGGGCTTTCTCCACCCACCCTGCCTTGAGCTAGCTCACTAAATCTTTATCTCAGTGTTTTTTGTTTGTTTGTTTTGTTAATTCTCACCTGAGGACATTTTTTCCATTGAGTTTTAGGGAGAGAGGGAAGGAGAGAGGAAGAAAGAGAGAGAGATTGGTTGATGAGAGAGAGAGACATTGATTGGCTGCCTCATGCACACTCCCCCATGGAGCCTGGATTGAACCTACAACCCAGGTGTGTGCCCTTAATCGGGAATCAAACTTGAAACGCTTCGGTGTGCAGGCCGATGCTCTAAGCACTAAGCCACACCAGCCAGGGCTTGATCCCAGTTTTGAATAAATTGCTCTAATAAGTGCAACAAGTAAGTGTGAATTATCTGGTAGATCATTTCATGGTTGAACCAGTTGGTAGAAGTATGGATAATGTTTTAAGACTAGACCCCTTCTAGGATTGTCAATAGGAATAAAGTGCAGGGCATTTACTTTATTTGATATGATGGTACCAGTTGGTTTGCAGCCTGTTCTCTCTGTCTAGGGGCCCAGAGAACAAAGGAACCTTCCACTTTGGGTATGTTAGGGGTGTAAATTGCCAAAGTCAGAGGTCTGTTGGTGATTTCATTTGCTGTATATTGAATTTCCTAGTGGATTGTACAGACTCCGTGTAGACCTGAGAGGTTTTGAATGCTGTGCTGTCATAGCAGGGTGACACCTGGAGTTATCACAATAGGCTTTGTGGAGGCATAGCGCTTAAATGGTGTCCAAATCTAAATGAAGGAGAAGGGTGGCTCAGTGGATTACTCAGGTTCATAATTACCAGAATCTGTGGTAGACTTTTTGTTTGAAACTCGTAGTTGACAAGGTGAGGTAGGGCAAATCAACCATTCTCTGAGGGTGGGTCAAGCCTACATGCACTGTGTAACTTCACTTGTGCCATCTTGTTTCACAGGACTCCGTGTGGGGGATGAACCACAGTGCACTCCATTCAGTATTTCAGACCAATCAAAGCAACAACCAACAATCCAATTTTGAGGCCGTACAGAGTGGCAAGAAGAAGAAAAAACAGAAGATGGTCCGAGCAGATCCCAGTTTATTAGGTGAGCACAGGTCTTAAGTCTCGGCTGAGTATTGGGGGAGTAGCAGGCTAAGCAGTTCGGTGGTAGGATGTTTTTCATGAAGGGAAATAATTCTTCTACCAAATTAATTTTTTTAGCCAGTTCAAAGTAAGTAGTAAGTATTTACTGGGTGTCTCAATGCAAGAGCCGTGCCTCATGTGCCATAGGGACTAGATTCTATGGTGCTTTATACTTTAAAGCCTGTTTAATATTAATTTCCCTAGAAGACCCTTTCATTTATTTGGAAATAATGATAATGGAGAATAGTAAAAGTTATTTACAAACTTAAATGCTGATATGTGTGGAAACTGACCATAAATCCAATCAGGTGTTCAGAGAAAAGAGCCAGTGTTTATTGATCATGTGTATCATGTGATTCTCAGAATGATTGCTTTGTGAGGTGATGTTCCAGTTTTCCCAATGAGTAAACCCCAGCCTAGAGGATTCAGAACATATCCCAGTCACCCAGCTGTCAGCATGGGCTGGGATTGCAGAGCAGACCTGTTTTCTTTCCACTCTTCTGTGTTACCAACAGCTGTTCTTGTTCTGCAATGAGGACCAGTGTCTTCACACAAGGCAGCTTCATGGAAAAGGGGACACTTGAATTGGGGCTTTGAAAGACTAGCAGGAAGGATGGGGAATGGTGTTTCTGGGGTAATAAAAAGCATAGGCAAAGCTGATGGGCTGCTAGTGTTCCTTAAATTGGCCTAACAACCTACATACAATGATAAAATTATTATTCATATATGAATGTAAAATAGGCTATTATAAATCACGCTGTCTAGAATAGAATGGTTTGGGATGTTGGCTTGGTTAGGAGGCTGCAGTATAGACCAGGTGAGTAGGATTTTGGAATGAAAGATGGATTTGAGGAATTTTAAGGATCTCAAACTTGAAAGAAATTATATGAGCGAGAGGCAGCCTATTGTTCTGAACCTAAGAGAATGTGGGCTTTAGAGCTAGGAATCCTAGGGGATAGAATTGGCTGGCCAAAAAGACTGGGAAGGTTTGGCAGCAGCAGGAAGGATAGTGTTGGCTTTTGCTAAAATGATAAGTAAGCACAGTGAAGTGGAGTGAGCTTTAGGGGAAATGATAGGGCGTTTAAGTGTTGGATGAGTTGAGTGGGAAATGGCTGTGAGACTCCAATGGAGAGACCCGCATGAGAGAGCTAATAGCACAGCAAGAGGGAAGTTACAACCCCACTCTGCCTTTTACAGAATCCACTTTCCTCCAGAGGTTTCCTGCACTCGAGAAAGCAAATGTTAGGAACAAAAACTTAACTTTGAGCATTGCCGTTTGGAGCTAATACCTGAACGCTCGCTTTGGGAGCATGGAGATCTGGTGAAATTCTGTTCTTTCTGCCTGTCTTGAAAGTTTATATTAAGGCTGGGTAGAATAGACCAAAATTTTATCTAGTTTTGACAGAAATAGATGAATATAAATTTAAAAGTGTTTCTAAAAGTCTGGTTGTGGGTTCTAGCTCAGAATCCCATGCTATTTAAAGGCTAGGCTGTCAGGAAAAAGATTCCTTTGAAAATGAGGCTTAAGTATTGAGTTAAGTATTTGATCTGACCCCATCTCCTATTACAGATGTAAGAAAAAATGGGACTTAAAATCTCCCTTTAGGGGAATGAGAGGTCATTTTAAAATAGAGTTTAAGGAATCTGTATATGTTAAAGGGGAAGAAAAAAAATCCAAGTATTAAGGAAACTCACTTGGGTAGTCTCTTAGGCCATTTTATGAAAATTTCTGTTCAGCTGAACCTCCTTCTGGAAATTCTTTTGATAATTACTAATTTCTGCCCTTTACCTACTCACTTTCACATATTACTGTTTTAATTTATATGTGCTTTATTGATTTTCAGATTAAGAAAATTAATAAATATCTGCCAGTTGCAGGTTTCCCATGCACAGAGTAGGAAACAGGCTTTAATTTGAACCGAAAGTATCCATTGAAAAAATAGATCAAAAGAGAACCATGCTTCTAAAACAAACCATCAGAAGGGGGCCCAGTCTCATTTTAATATCTTCCATTGTCTACCAGCTGCCATTGTGAGCCAGCATCCTGTGCTTAGATATGACAAATACAGTTGAACCTTGAATAACATGGGTTAGGGGCATAGACCTCCTGCACAATCAAGTCTGAGTATAATTTTTTACTTCCCCAAAACTTAACTTCAGTCGTCCCTTGCATCTGTGGAAGATTGGTTCCAGGACTGGTGCGGATACCAAAATCTGAGGATTCTCAAGTTCCTTATATAAAATGCCCGTAGAACAGTGTATACAGTCTGCACTCCGCATCCACTGATTCCCCATTTCCAGTCAAAAATACTGTTTTCCACCGAGGTTGTCTGAATTCATAGATGTGAAATCCTGGGATACGAAGGGCCAACTGCATACTTAATGGGGGGCGGGGGGAAACAATCCACCTATAAGTAGGTGAACCCGTGAAATTTAAACACACACAGTTACCTCTCCTTATAAAAACAGGGTCTCAACTCAGCCAACGTGGCTCAGTGGTTGAATGTTCAACTTATGAACCAGAGGTCGTGGTTCGATTTGTGGCCAGGGCATATGCCTGGGTTGTGGGGGTGTGCAGGAGGCAGCCAGTGATTCTCTCTCATCATTGATGTTTCTATCTATCTCTCCCTCTCCCTCCCTCTCTGGAATCAATAAAAATATATTTAAAAAAAATAAAATAAAAACAGGCTCTCAAACCTTAAAGAAATTGTGTGAGTGAGAGGCAGCCTGTTCTGAACCTAAGGGAATGTGTCTTTACAGCTAGGCATCCTGAGCTTAAATCCTCGTTTGCATTGCCTTGGGTGTCCTGGTGTCCCAGAGCTTTCCTTTTTATCAAATGGGGAAAGTACCCACCTTACTGGTTTTCTATGGCAAGTAAATGAGACCATAGACCATGTCTGAGAAAAGCCTTGTAATCAGCATATTATGGCAATAAATAAATAACTTTTTTTGCCGCAGGCTTATTCTCCCTTCCTGTCTTTTTATGGTTAAAAAGTAATTTTAGTTAGTGTTATTAAATTTTCACTTTTATTGCCTGTAGTTAATTACTGTTTTTATCACATTTCATCTGTTCTTGAGTTATATGTGACATCAAAGAAAAACCTGCTTCAGAATAGATTAATAGCTCATTTCTTAGACTTGTTTCGTGTTTAGGTGTTTATAGTTACCTAATTAAACCGTTATTTAAAAATACAAACACTAAGCCTTTCATTATTTTTAAGGGAGAAAGTCTTGTGGGCTTTGGGAACACAGTTGATGGATAGAACTCAGGTTGGGGTTTGGAGTCCTTAACTCTCCCAGACTCAGCCCTGTAAGCAGCTTGTACCACAGCCTCCCTGGTTAATAAACAGACATGCTTATGTTTTCAATTCATGATATTTTTGAGTCAAGAATGTAATATAATTAAGCTGTTTTTATTATGTAGAGCATTTTTTGTTTATTATTGGTACATTTAAAAAATGTATTTATTTGAAAACTTGAACATTAGGAACAAAAAGGAGGAGGTAGAAAACTCAAATAATATTAACAGAACTGCTTTTAGACTGGAGAGCATGACTTGTTTACTTTTTGATACTCAAATAGCAGCTGAAACAGTTTGGGATTTCATTTAGGGTGGATAAACTGAAAGCTTTTTGGGAGTCACTCCTTCCAAAGAGGCCCTGTAAATAATTCTATTTATCAATCTCTGGTTATGGAGTTTATGGGAAAATTACATACATGTGGCTGGTGGCATTAGGTTTTCAAATGTCAGTAGTGTTTGTGAGTACTGCTTGCTGCCTTCAGTGCTAGTACTGTTATTCTATTTTTGTTGTTATTGTTGTTGTTAATTCTCACCCAAGAATATTTTTCCATTTTTTAGAGAGAGTAGAAGGGGAGGAGGGAGAAAAACATCAATGTGAGAGAGACACATCAATTGGTTGTCTCCCATACCCTGACCTGCAACCAGGTATCTGCCCTTGATCAGGAATCGAACTTGAGATCCTTTAGTGAGTGGGCTGATGCTCTAACCATTGAGAAACACTGTCCAGGGGAGTTCTGCTATTCTAAAACAAATTCCATTTTGCTTATTCAGTGTTGCTAACTGAAATCCTTTTCTTTGCAAGTCTGTTTATAATAGGTTGAGTTGAATACAGTACTTGAATATTTTTGTACTGTCTATTGTGTGATAGAAATGATTTCTGAGGGCCCTGGGGATTTTGTAGTGGATCTTTCCTGAAGCCTCCTACCTCCGAATAGCAAAAGCTCTTGGCCAGAATTTGATAGAGTTTTTGAATTAAGGGTGGTGGTGTTCCCAGTAGTGAGTGGGGCTGAAGTAGTATTATTCTCACTCAGAATGTGTTATTCCTGCTTTCCTGCCCCCATTTCTTATTTTTTGTTAATCTTTACCCGAGGATACTTTTTTCCATTGATTTTTAGAGAGAGTGGGAGGGAGGGGGAGAGGTAGAGAGAAACATTGATATGAGAGAGACACATTGATTGATTGCCTCCTGCACACGCCCCAACTCGGGCCAGGGATTGAGCCTTCAACCAAGGTACGTGCCCTTGACCAGAATCGAACCTGGGACCCTTCAGTCCACAGGTCAACACTCTGTCTGTCCACTGAGCCAAACAGGCTAGAGCCCCAAATGCAGCTAGGGTCCCATTTCTTTTAAGGTACCTATCCTGAATGAATTTCCCCTCTCCCCCGGGGTCCAGCCTGGCCTGGCCTAAACACACACTTATACCCCAGGTTACTCTCAGGATTCTCTAAGGCAGTGGTTCTCAACCTTCCTAATGCCACGACCCTTTAATACAGTTCATGTTGTGGTGACCCCCAATTTCATTGTTACAAATTGAACATAATTAATCGTTCGACCCCCAAAGGGGTCGCGACCCACAGGTTGAGAACCGCTGCTCTAAGGCAATGGTTTGTAATTCTGTTTAAGCAGTAATGCTGACGTTTGTTTGTTTTTCCTCCCTAATTAAATGATGTTAGAACCCTAAGAAATAAAAAAAAAAGAATCTCTCATTCGAAGGGCAGAAAACAAAACCACTGCTCTGACCTTTATCCTTCTTCCTTCTTCTTCCCTTGATTATTCCATCCTTATGGTGTGCTCAAAAACAAGAGACTTAATTCCAGCCTACTGCCCAGAATTGTGGCACATTGCCTTTGAGACACATAGTTGTCTGGGTCTTGGTCACTCATTGTCAATTTTTTCCTGCAGGATTTTCAGTCAATGCTTCATCAGAGCGACTCAATATGGGTGAAATCGAAACTTTGGATGACTACTGAGCACCTGCCAGTGGACTGGCCTTCCCTCTCCTCTCTGCTGACCATGGATTCTTCACCTTTGGACACAACACTTACCATTTACTCTTATCACTCTGCAACAAATCACAGAATCCATCATCTCAGGCTTTCTCTTCTAGCCTTTTGTGTCCAAGATCCTTTAAACCATTTCTGTTGGTGAGCATCTCAGACTGTAGATAAGTGGACCATACCCTGTGTCTCGGGGGTGGCAGTTGGGATTACTCTCCAACAAGGCTGATTTGGGGCAGCACGTGTTTACTGTGCCGTGATTTCATCTACTGTCTCCCAGAAAGTGTGTTGGGATCTGCCAATAGCAATTTTACTTTCTCTTGTCATTTTTTTCCTTTTGTTTTTCTTCTTCATTTTATTCCCCCAATAAGGGCAAGGGTCTACTGGTGCAATCATGAAGAGAGTTAATGGTAACAGACATTGGCCAGCTACAAAACGCCCATGGACCATGACTGAGTGTCCGACAGAGACAGTCAGCACTCTGCAGTCTGAAGGCCACATTGCTAACTTTGGGATTGCATCAAAGAGGCCCTGAGTCGGGTGGAGTTTAAATTGGATTAGTTTGATGTTACATACCCCTCGCCTATTCTTTCTGAGCATCCTTTCGGAGGAAGGATTCATGTTTTCTTCATTAGATAGTGACTTCCACGCAAGCTGACTTCTCCCCTGGCATACTCCAACCTGATTGGACAAAGGAGACCCTGTGGCCTGGGAGAGGGACTTATTCTTAATTTTTCTTTCTTACAAAAACTGATTTTTCCCATAAATATTTTTACTTCAGAGGACTAGGACCAGTTTGTTTTTGGGCCTTTCTGCTGAAAATTTGTCTCGTTTAAGAGGCAGCTAGGATCTTTACCATATGTATGAATTTGTATAATTTCATTTTGAATAGGGATAAACTTTTGCATCAGATAAAAGCTCAGAAATTCATCTGGTTCCTCAGAGCATTGCGTGTGTGTCTTGCTGTGGCCCTGAAAAGGTTTTGTTTAAAGATTCTGGAATGGCAAGTCGGTTACCTTTTCTGAAAAAAGAATATACAAAACCTGACCATCTGTAAGACCTTCATCCATGGAAACCACTATACAAGAGAATGCAGTGGGATGGAGGGACGGGAGAGGATGGAAGAGAAGCCTGGTGCTGGCTTCTGGTCATGGTCTCCTCATACCCTTTTCTTCAGATATAAATGTATTCAAGCCCTATTTATAAACCAATACTCTTTCTGCCTCCACCAGCCCTCCCCCTCTCCCCACAACACCATCTGGAATTGCCAATCACATTTTGGTCAGGAGCCATTGGACCATCCCTCCCTGTGCAAGAAGTGCTGTTTGGGTGGCTCCTGGTAGAGCACCTTTTCTTCCTGTCATTGCCTGAAGAGGCTGGAGTTGCTCTGAGAGCGGTTTGGTTTTGAATGATTATATTTGGTTTCTATTTTATTATTTTGGATCACTATTCTCCCTACCCCTTCTTGCCTTCCTCCCTCCTAAACATGTACAATAACTATACAGAGACTGCTATAAACTTGTATATAGTTTTTGGATCAAATAGCATGAGGAGATGGGGAACCATTTAAAATTGAGACTCCTGCTCTCCTTTGCTTTGTAAATTCAAAAGTGGGGGTGGGGTGGGGGTGGGGAAGAAGAATAGTTAAAATGTTTACAAAACTTTAAGCTCCCTCGGAACTTTTGCCAGTGTGGAGGAAAATAAAAAAGAACTTAAATAAAAGCTGGTAGTATTCTCTCGCCTTGTCGAGGCTGCGCTTTGCACAAAGTCGTTCTCTTGGTGCCATGGAAAAGCTTCGGTGCTCATGTGAACACCAAAGACGTGGAGGCATCCAGAGCTTTCTCTGCCAGGCTGTGAAACACTGGCTGGTTCTTGACTTGAAAATGTAGGGTCAGGATAAACATGGGTAAGTTTGACCAAAAGGCTTCCTTTGTTTGTCCCTTCTGATGCCCCATGAATATCTGCTCCTCAGCCCTGTCCACACCTTCCAAACCAGACTCTGCTGTGTGCTTGCTCAGGGAATAAATAAGGGGTCGGGGAGGCAGATTAGAAGGTACGAAGTCATTTTAGTCATGGAACATTCCATGTGCTTAACCAGGAGCCTAGCTCCTACCTGTGGAATTTCCCACTTAGTGGAAGAAACTGCTCTTCCCTAGGAGTTTCTTTCAGTTCTCTCTCTCTAACATTCTGATTTGCTCACTCTCACTTCCAGCTGCCATGTTCTTATTCCTTTCTATAAAAGTATTTGTAAATTATCTGAACTCTTTTCTGTAAATTTCTAAACTCTGAGAGTTAAAGTATTTGTTTTGTACACTGTTTGCTTTTAGTTATTTTAACTTAAGAGATTTTAAAAACATACCCAGATAAAATAGTTTTAATTATGGAGACTTTCCCCAAGATAGTCGGGGCTCTTGTTACTGTTGCTGCATAACAAATTACCCCAGACTGGCTTACAGCAGCCTCTTTGCTTTGTTGTAGTTTTGTGAGTCGGGACCTGGGGAGGGCTCAGCTGGGCAGTTGTGTGTCATCTCCTCTTGCATGCTCAGGTGTCTGCTGAGCTGAGGCGTAGGAAGGCCCGGTTAGGTTGGCAGTCAACATGGCTCACTTGTGTGACTGGCAGTTGGTGCTGGCTGGTGGGTGGGAACTTGACTGAATTATGGCTGAAGGAATTTCGTGTCCTCGCCAGCACGGTAGCTTCAGGGCAGGCAGGCTCCTTGTGTGACTTCCCCCAGAGAACCAGGCAGAAGCCACAGTTCACTTCTGTGACACAGCCCACTCAGGTGTCAGGGACTGGGTACATCCCACCCCCTCCATGGAAGGAGTGCTAAGGTCATATTAGAGATGTGCAAGTGGAATGGAGAGACCATTGTGACCATTGGGGGAAACAGCTGTATAAAATGAGTTTATACATATACATCAAGGAACTTGAACTTTCTCCATTGGCTCTAAGTTGAGGGATTTTTTTTTAATGAGGTTAGGTATTAGTACCTCTGGCTTTATTTTATACTAGAGGCCCGATGCACGAAATTTGTGCAAAAGTAGGCCTTCCCCTGGCTGCTGGCACCAGCTTCCCTCTGGCACCTGGGACCTGGGCTTCCCTCGCAGCCCCAGCTTCATCCGGATGGTCGTCCGGAGGGATGTCCGGTCTAATTAGCATATTACGCTTTTACGAAATTCATTATAGATAATGAATTTCTCTTAGGGGAACCATTTTATAAATATATAATATAGTGGGTATTATTTTAAATACATTAAAGTTGATTAGGTAGAGGAATTAAAATTTATTTTTTACAAAATGCTCCTTTCTACACTATTAATAAAAATAGAAAGACTGTGTATGACTGATTACACAGATGTGCTACTGTGAAATGAACCACCACCTCCTGTACGTCCACTGTGGGAAATAGAACTTCCCCAAAAGAGCAGCAGGCATGCACGTTCTATAATTTTTATTGATTTTTGATAGAGAGAAACATTGATTTGTTCCACTTATTTATGCATCATTCATTGGTTGCTTCTTATATATGCCCTGACTGGGCACCAAACCCACAACCTTGGTGAATCAGGATAATGCTCTAACCAACTGAGCCACACACATTCTAAACAAAAAGGCACAACCACCACTAGCACAGATGGAAGTTGGCTGCATCAGGGATGAGTTTCTTGGAACAAAAAGGTAAGGGCTCATCTCTGGATGATGGCTTTGGTCCTGCAGCGGCTGCTGTGACGCAGGAAGCCGGGCACCTGGAAGCAGTTAGATAGATGTGTGATGTTCAGCTTACTGATGTCGCTGGATTCCTTGAGTGTGAGGAACCTATGCAGCTTTTGGTAGCATCACTTCCGAACCAGGAGCCCTAGCCTAGAGGAGAATTTCCCTCTAGGGATTATCAGTGGGAATGTTTGCAACTAAAGAAACCACTGTAGCCATGGTTCACTGCATGGGAGAAGCGGCACATTGATGCAGGGGAATGAGAGAAGTGGGCTTGTTCCCTGATGGCTGCCCTGTGGCCTAAGAGCTGGCATTGCCTTCCTTCATTGCTGGCAAGGTGATGACATTAGGGGTGGGACTCAGGATCACCTCAATACTCAGTTCAGCCCAGTCAGTCTTCCGATGCAGAGACATCGTGTCCGAAAGATTGTTTACTTGTCCCCCAAATGCAGGTGCAATGGATTAGTTTCCCCTGACAGTACATTCTTTTTTCCTGTGACTTCCTCTTTTAGCATGAGAAACGGTCCTGAAAATGGTCTGTGAGTCAGTAGTAGGTTTGGTTGCATATAATAAAAGACAGTAGCAATGACTTAACCAAAATAGTTTATTTCTCAAGTGAAATCCGGAGGTCAATTAGGGACCCAGCTTCTTTCTGTTCACTATCCTCTTGTGGCTTCCATCCTCAAGGTCACTCATGGTCCAAGGTGACTGCGAGGGCACCAGTGATCATGCGCATATTCCAGACAGGAGAAAGGAGTGGGATGAGGCAAAGGGAGCACACCTCTTTTCAGTCAGCCCCCTTTAAGAAGCTTTTTTGGGAACTTACCGAACTCTTAATTCTTGTTAGCCATCTGTAGAGAGATACAGATACAATTAGTTGTAGAAAAGGCTGGAAGTCAAGGCCGGGGGGCGGGGTTGCTTAAGTGCTTTGCCACCCCAAATTTCACTGTGATCCTGATTCTACAGTCACACACTCTAGTCTTGTTTTGAGATGGGAGAAGTTTGGGAGAGGTAAATTTGTGCACAGTGACCATGGGAAAGGAATCCTAGCAGACACCCCCATTTGGCCTGTGGACTGAGGACCCCTGGCTTTTCCATGAGGGGCTCAGAACAGGCTCTGGTTTCCATTCTTGCACAGAGCCAGGAACCCAGAGTCATTTTCAAGGGCCTAGCCTTGCCGTGTCTAGCATCTCCCAATTCTATACAGAATCTAGGTCAGTGGTTCTCAACCTGTGGGTCGAGACCCCTTTGGGGGTCGAACGACCCTTTCACAGGGGTCACCTAAGACCATTGGAAAACACATATATAATTACATATTGTTTTTGTGATTAATCACTATGCTTTAATTATGTTCAATTTGTAACAATGAAAATACATCCTGCATATCAGATATTTACATTACAATTCATAACAGTAGCAAAATTACAGTGATGAAGTAACAATGAAAATTTTATGGTTGGAGGTCACCACAACATGAGGAACTGTATTAAAGGGCCGCGGCATTAGGAAGCTTGAGAACCACTGTTCTAGGCTTTGGTGTGTTTTTAAGGTTCCCTGTGGAGTAACCCTGTGAGTGGTGGTATGAGTGGAGGTCCTGGAGTTCAGCTGTCAGATTTGAATGTTGGCCCCATCTACTTTAGGCAAGTACTTGTTTCCCCATCTGTGAAATGGGAATTACCAGGTAGTTGTGATCAGTAACTTAAAATGTAATTGCATCGTGCCATGCCCAGCACATAAAAACTTGGTAAATTCCATTTGTAGACTGTTTTACAAGGGAGAAGAGAGCTTGTGGGAGCAAGTATAGGTACAGTAAAGCATATTAAATAGGGGTGCCCTTCCTCTTAGATGTCTTAAAATTAGTGCAAAGATGTATCCCTCAGGGTTCCAGGAGCTGGGATAATGCTGCCAACCTCGATATTAACCAGTCTTTCCTGTCCTGTCTTGGCCTCAGTTGAGGGGGTTGGCCCAGATCATCTGAGGAACTTGGAACAAAATCAACCCTGAGCTCCATGTCCCAGAGTCTAATTTGAGGCAATTCCAGCATGAGATTATTTTTTAAGTGGCCCAAGTAATTCTAAATGGAGAGCCAGAATGGGGAACCAGAGGCCTAGCTGACCTCTGAGTTTTTCTTTAGCTTCTGCCACCTGAGTGCTGGTGTGCTCTATGTGGGCACTTGCCCACCCTGGTGAGATCCTGCTGACACTCGGTTTTTCAATGTGGTCCTTGCTGATGCTTGACAAGTACCCTTTTAAGTTCTCCGTAAGCAGACCCTAGTCAAAATGCAAGCATGGTGAACTCATGTAGGGGACAGACACACTCACATGGATTTCCTGACTTTCTCTGGTAGCATGAAAGTAAGCTTTAGGTAGGTCAGTCCATCATGAAACAGACACCACCAGTTCCCCTTAGAAAGAGGAAAAGTTGATAAAACAGAATCATTTGTCCACAGAACATCCCATATTCTGCATTCAGCAGGGAGCATCTTATGGTATTGCTTTGTTCACCTTCCCACATTTTCTGTACTTGGTCAGATCTAAAGACTTGACTAAATTCAGGTTCTCCCCTCCCTCTCCAAGAATACTAATCGGTGGTGTGGTGTACACCCTGCTGCACACAATGGTCACACTAGCTGGCAGTATTGTCTGATTGTCCCATTTTTACTTACATTAAATTCATCATCAGTTATGTTGTTGTTAATTGATTTACCCCATTAGGAAAGTCCTGTCAGTCTTGCATGTAACTTTTAACATTCATTGATGATTGTCACCTAGGTCTATTCCTTAGTCATTGAAAAATTGTGACTCTGTCATTGGGGGGGGGGGGGGGTGAATACTCTTTTATTTTGAGTAATTTCAGCCTTTTTTAAAAGAAAAATTGCCAGAACGATAGCAAGCACTCCCATATAACGTTCATCCAGATCCTCCAATTCAGTGGTTCTCAACCTTCTGGCCCTTTAAATACAGTTCCTCATGTTGTGACCCAACCATAAAATTGTTTTCGTTGCTACTTCATAACTGTAATGTTGCTACTGTTATGAATCGTAATGTAAATATCTGATATGCAGGATGGTCTTAGGCGACCCCTGTGAAAGGGTCGTTCGACCACCAAAGGGGTCGCGACCCACAGGTTGAGAACCGCTGCTCCAATTGCTAACATTGATGCCTCTTAGTAGCTGCAGACGTTATATACCTTATCCCTAACTATTTCAGAGTGTGAACCTTGAAACAAGGACATTTTTACATAACCACAGACAGTGATTAAAATTAGGAAATCGATGATTCATACTCTTAGTTAATATCCAGGCTTTCGTATTTCACCAATTGTCCTGCTAACGTCTTTCATGAGGAAAACCACCAGGAGCAGGATGCTGTCCACCATCACTCGCTGCATTTAGTTGTCATGTTTCTTGGGTCTCCTCTGATCTGGAACAGTTCCTCTGGTTTTGCCTTTTATATATTGACATGTTTTAAGGGGGCAGGACAATTACTTTGTAGTTTGCCTGGTGTTTTCTCATGATCTGATTGAGGTTACGTAGTTGGGCAGGAATACTACAAAACTGATGTGATGTCCTCAGTGCGTATCAGGTGCACGTGTGGGTGGGTTGGACCATTACTGGCGATGGTCACTTTAATCCCTTGGTTAAGGTGCTGTCAGCCAGGTTTCTGTGCTGTACTGATTTTCCTCTCTATGGAATACCAGATAAGATCCTCATCAGTCTTTCATCCACTGGTTTAGCAGCCATTGGTGATTGTTGAAAAATTGCTAAGATGTTTGCCAAGCTTTCCTTTTACATTTATTAGCATTCTGTAAGAATGAACTTCCCATACATACACACACATGCACACTCATGAACACACTGTGTGTAGGTTACAGTCTGATTCTTTTTTTCATGCACACATTATCCATTTATGAGCCTCTTCGATTGGCTTCTATGTTCTTTTGCTATGTCCCCGTCATTCTCTGGGCACTTCCTTACATTGACAAGATATGCTAGGTTCATCATCTACTTTTCCAGATTTGGAAACCATTTCTCCGAGGAGCTGTGGTTCCTTTTCATGGGGAATGGTATCCAGACCAAAATCTGGGCACTGGTCATGCTTATTGCTACTGGGATGTCTCCACAGAGAGGCAGTGTGTGTGTGTGTGTGTGTGTGTGTGTGTGTGTGTGTGTACATACGCATACACTTGTGTATCTACGTCATAACTTTATCTCTACATTCCATGAGTTCTTAGTAATATCTTCAGTTCCAACACACAGGATCCATTCTAATCTTTCTCCTTTCCATATTAATAATTCCTCCAACAATGAGACACTGACTCCTATTATCTTCAGTGTATTTCCTTATTTTTCAATCTTAGAATATGCCAATGTGGTCTCATAATTATTAACCCATACTACTGTGAAAAAGTCTTTCTAGCTAGAATGCAGTATTTGTTTACTGATTCACTTCCAACATTACAAAAATACAGGGTAGGCAAAAGTAGGTTTACAGTTGTCAGTATATGGAAGTTTATTCTTGTGTTATTATTTACTGATTATTGTATTATCTTCCATATGAACAACTGTAGACCTACTTTTGCCCACCTTGTATGTACAAGGTTAATTATGTAGTAATTTCTTTAATTTAGACTTTTTGTCTAATCTGAGAGTACATTGCTATTTTTTGCTCTTTGGTTTATAAATTATTTGAAATACAATTCACTATCTTGAAATTCTTAATTTTGTCTCAAATTTGTCTTTATAAACAAAATCTGATGGAATGATGAAACATGCACTGGGTCTGGCACCTTGGCTCACACATGGCTCCACCTCCCCAGGATGCTGTCTCAGCTGCCCCCTCTTGCCCTTGGGCAGCCTCCGTCTCCCTCCCTTCTCATCCACTGAGATTGATTCAGGCCAAAACTCTTGTCTACCACTTGACTCTCATAAACTCTCACTCTGGTGAACAGTGGCATTTGGGTCCCAGAGATTAGTGTCCACATAGTCGGTGTCCAGCGATCCCTGAAGATCTCCCTTCTCCAGGGCACAGTAGCCCTGGTCTATGGCTGCCAGCACTTTTGGGGAAAGACTGGCTGTTTATATTTGTGGCCACCGTGCACTGAGAAGCTGCCTGCCTTCCTGTCCAGAGAGTCTGGGTCTGGGAACTAGGCAAGAGGTTGGTGCTCTGCTCACTGCAGTAAGTGCAGGCTTCCACTCCCCTGTCCATGTTTGTACAGCAAGTAACACATCAGCAGATCGCCCATCTGTTTTATTCCTGGGGGTCAAAACATTCTTGTGGACACTCATTGTAGTGTTTATATCCATCTGATTCCCATTGAAGTCAGTCATCCCATCATTGTCAGCCTCGGCCTTCGGGGAACACACACCACACAACTTTTTAAAGATGCTAGTCACCCATAAATCCACTCCAACATCCCTTCCTTCCTAAGCCTTTGGCTTCCCCCCTCTTCAGACATCAGGCTTCTCAATCTCATTGACTCCAGGCTACTATTGAGTATGGTTTTAGTCAAGCTGTTAGAGCTACTTCTAGATGTTTGAGCTAAACATTGAGTTCAGAATCTCTGCTAAACACACCACTACATGTGACCTGACCTAAGATCCCTCACATCCTATCCATTTAGTCTAATACCTTAGAATTTATCCCACACATATTCTCCAGGTTTTTATTATAAATTAGCAAAATCTTACTTAGTATTTAGTTATTAATTTATTGCTTGAATAATTAGCAATTGGTTTAGTGTGTACTGATTTCCTCCTGGCTCAGACTCTGTACCTGTTTTCCTTAGTTCTAGTTATGCGTATGGGGACAATAAGGGTGTTATCAGGGTGGGTGTTGAGAATGGGCATCCTCTTGAAAGGGTACTTAACAGGTGAGGTTATTTATTACTCAGACAAGAAAAGGCGCTGTCTTCACACTGGAGAAGAGCCCGCTGCCTGGGGATTTGTCCGAGTCTACCCAGGGATTCTCAGTAAGACCTCAAGGTCTCACTCCTTCCCAGTCAATGCCGTGAATGTCACCTAAGAGAATTGGCATGGCTATGAATTCAATTTAAGATTATAATTCTGCAACACATGCATATTTTGGGCCTGACCTTATGCTCCTCCCATATCTATAAGAAATGAGAGATTCTTTTAAAAGACTAATACATAAATGCTCTAGTTCTCTGATCATGCCCTAACCTTAGAATTCAAATCCTTGAAATTATCCTTTCTGTGAACACCCAGCACAGTAAAAAGTAGCCAGTTTACTTCACTGTCTTCATCACTTCTGTAACAAGTGCAGCATCTACCTGGTCCTGTAAGCCTTGTTTTCAATAGGCACTTGATGCTAAACAGCCGAGCCCTAACACACGGTGGGCCATGTGTTCCCAGCTCTCACCAGAAAACAGTCCCCTGCAGGTATTTCAAGCAGAAGAGATTTAATATGGGGATTTGTTATAAGGATGCCTGAAGGGGTAATGGAGCAAGAGACAGAAGGCAAGGTTCCTCATCTAATGGTAACTGCAACTTGGAAGTTGACACCAGCTTCCAAGGAGGAGCAGCAAGATAGCTCAGAGGCTGGAGCACTGTCCAGTGAGGCTGCTAAGGTTGGGATCCAGGAGCCTGCACTTCCAGCCACCTCCACCTGACCTGTCACTGTTACTGTAGCCAATGCTCCTGCTGCTGCTGCTGCTGCTGCTGCTGCTGCTGCTGCTGCTGCTGCTGCCAGGGATGCTGTCAGAAATCTGAAGCAGCAGGAAGCTACTTCTCCACTTCCACCTCTATCTCCCTGCAGTGCTGCCCATTGGCAAATGGGGGTTTGACTGTACTTATCAGTATGTTGCTACATTACATTGCAGGGTACAGAAAGATGAAGATGGGACACAGCAATCAAGCAGCACAAAGATGCTCACAGTTAAATCTGTCCCCCAAATCCCAGCTGACTAAATTCACATATTAAGTCCCTGCTATGTGCTGGGATCTGGCTAGGTCCGGGAAATGCACTGGTGAACACAGCAGTCCCTGCTGTATTGGGACTTACAGGGTGGGGACAGACAACCAATGAACACTTTATCTAAAGATGCTATTACAGGTATCGTGACAAATGTTTTTTATCTGGGACATTCAAAAAACCCTAAAAAGACTGACCATCCCATAGTATGGAGGCAAAAATAATTGAGCAGGCCCTCCACAAAAGAGGATAATCCTGTGCTCAATAAGGAAAACTGCTCAACTTTATTAGTCATGGAAATACAACCGCAATGAGACACCACTACATACCCAGCAGGCGACTAGTATCGAAAAGACAGGCAACACCAGGGTGTGGTGAGGATGTAGGGCAACTGCTGATGGGAGTGTAAATGGGAACAAACACTGGCAAACTGCTGGGCAGCATCTACAGAACCTAAACACTGTCTACCCTCTGACCCAGCAATTTGACTCTTTAGAGTTAGTGCACATGTTCACCAAAAGACATGTGCAAGAATAGTCATAGGAGCTGTATTCATAAAAGTTCACACCCAGAAATAACCCAAATGGACATAGATAAATAAATGGATGAAATGGATAAAGGAATGGATAAGTTGTGGCATATTCAGCAACAAGAATGAATGAGCTATTGCCACATGCAACAATGTGGATGAACTTCACAGAATGTTGAACAAAAGAGTCATATGGTTCCATTTATTTGAAGTTCAAGTGTAGACAAAATGAATCTATAGTGATAGAAGGTAGAATGGCACTTTGGGGTTACTGACTGGTGATGGGGAGGGGTAGTGTTTACATAGGTGTATATATCTGTATAAAAGTTTGTTGTAAACATAACATTTGTCTACTTCACAGTATGTTAGTCCTCGCAAAAACAGAAAAACAAAACCAAAGCCAAGAGAGTTTCATGTAAATATAAGTATTAGGAAATTAATGTGACGAGTGGATGGGGAGCTAACTGATCAGGACTGAGACCCGAGTGATGATGAAAAGGGAGCCACCTGAGGGGCTGCTTTCTGGGAGAGGGGAGGCAGGCTCAAGCTTGAGCAGGTGGGGGAGGGGAGCAGGGCCAAGGCAAGCCCTTAGGTTGACTTTTTGTTCTAAGCAGTGGGAAACCATGAAGGGTGTGAGGTAGGAGGGTGATGGCAGTATTTTCTGAGCTATTGTGGGGTGCAGGGGGAGACAAGGGTAGTAAGATAAAAAGAGAGGGACTTTTGATGACTTTTCATAGTGTGGCTAGCTAGGATATCTGAAAGGTGGGGGCTGCTCCCTGGTGAGCAGGGCTGGGAAGGCAGGGCAGCGAAGGTGTGTGTCGGACATGTTAAGTTAGAGATGCTTATTAGACACCCGGGAAGCTGTCCGCAAGGCAGTGGGCCATGGGGCCAGACCTGGCCCCAACACATTATGAGCATATAGGTGGCATTTCAAGTCTTAGGCATCTGGGAGAGCAGAGAGCAAGACAAGGGCATTTAATGACATGGGCTTTTCTGGAAGGAGATGAGCACAGCCAGAGGGTTTGGATTGAAACTGCCTAAAAGTGCTGTGCTTCCTTAACAAGCCCGCTCCTGGCCAGGCATCCAGGGCCCGAAAGTGAGCAGAGCCTGCTGCTCAGTGCGGACAGCCCAGGGTGAGTCTCCTCGCCCGGGCCTGGGCACTGGGCATAGATTCCTGGGCCCAAATACAACCCACTGAAACAGAGTGCCCAAGGTGTCTGCATTTTCCAGTTCCCTGGGTGAGTCTTTGCACATGGAGGTAAGAGAGAGAGAGAGAGAGAGAGAGAGAGAGAGAGAGAGAGAGAGAGAGACATCAATGTTAGAGAGAAACATCAGTTGGTTGCCTACCAGGGCCTCAACCAGGAAAGGGTGCAATTTCCTCTTTCCCCTCCGAGGGTGGGGCTGCTCCAGAATTCAGGAAAGCAGTCTGTTCTGTTAGCTCTGCTGTATGTGCGTGTGTGTGTGTGTGTGTGTGTGTGTGTGTGTCTGTGTGTGTGTGTGTGTTGGCATGCATGGGGGGCGGGCACGGTGTCCCAGGAGGACAGAGTTTGCATTGATGAAAACCCTTCCCAGCCCTTTGATACCTCTTTCCCGCCGCCCTGAAGTTAACCAGCTCAGTCCTCGGTGCATCCCGCTCGCTGGCCACACTCACTCGGCCCAGGATGGCATTCTGTCTGACCCTGCGCATGGCGCTCCTGCTCCTCTTCGGGGTCCTAGCCCCTGCGGTGCTCACAGGTAAGGTGCTCCCTTGGGCCCAGGGGGCAGAGGTCCTGCACAGCAGATGGGGCGGCCTCTGGGGCGATTCAGCGGAGGCTCCCATGAGACAGATGGCCGCAGTTGGGAACTGGCAACCACGGGACAGTGGCCCTGAAGCAGGGCCAGGAACGTTAGCTGCTTGGGGGGCAAGGGGATTACTCCTGTACCTAAAATGTGAAAGCTCCCAGGTCTAGGAGTGAGGAGGGGGCACCAGGCCCAGGGTAAGTGGCTGAGAAGCGAGAGACCCTGGGCCCCTGGGCCCCTGGATAGAAGACCCGGACCCTACTGTTTACTTTTCAAACCCTGCATGCCTCTCCCTACTGGTTTTCTGAGAAGTCTTTCAAGAGCGAAGCCCCAGGTGCTAGTTCTGTATCAGGAAATAGTGTTAGTCCTGTATCGGGGAGAGTGCAGGGCTGGAGACTCCTCAGAAAACTGTGAGGATGTGGAACTCAGGCTCTGCACGGAGGCCAAAATGTCTGGGTCTGGTGTCCAGCGAGAAGGAGAGTCACGACGGGCTTGGGCGGCAGCTCCCAGACCTCACCCCAGCTGGGCACGGCTGTGGGGCCCCGATCTGGGGCTGGCCCAGGCTGGCTTCAAAGCCTGAAAGGAAAGGCACACCTGGGTGGGCTTTCCCCTGGAAGAAAGTGATCTCTGCTGCCACGACGTAGCCAGAGAGCAGTGTTTCAGAGCCCCGGGCAGGGGACCTGGAGCGAGACCCTCCCTGCAGCATGGGCTCTGGGGGAAAGTCCATGGGTCTGTGGGGGAGGCAACTGGAGAGCAGGTGAGTAAGCAGGGCCTGGGGGAGAGCCGCCTGTGGGTCGGCCGCACACTCAGGCATACAGCGGGGAGTCCTGGGTGATGGTGAGGAGCTTCAGATGCCCTAGGAAGAAGCTAGCAGCCTGGCTTTCCTTCCAGCCCCTCCAGGCTGTTCCTCAGCCTCCGTCCCTCCTTATTTGTACAGGGTGACAGCCATGGTGCCTCTGCCTCCCTCACGGGATGGCAGGCCTACCACGTTCAGACACCAGGATGGGCCAGGCATCAGGCGATGCTCGGTTCCTGTCACCGACTGCATGTAAACGTCCCCAGCCCCTCCACTGGGTGCAGGGTGGTCTCGGGGCAGAAGCACCCCTTCGCACAGGCTGAGAGAGCACCTCGATCCCTTTTGGTGGGAGAGGTGCCCAGGAATTGGGGAAGTGACCTAATGTGTCAAGTGGCACCTTCCATGGTCTGGATCTTCTTGCAGACCCTCTACCCCACCCCCATGAAATGCTTCTCCCACTGGTGGGTCCAGGGCTGCCTGGGACACTCTTGTCCAGTTTCCTGCGCTTCGCACAGCCAATTCTCCCGGCCCAGGCTGCCGGCCAGAGGCGCTGGGTCATACTGTGCATACACAGCCTGGGTGGGTGGGCTTCGTCCTCCACCACAGGAATGCTTGAGGGGACAGCCTCGTGTTTAGCGTCACCGGGATCTCACGTGGCCTCACCTCCTTCTACATGTCCTACCAAGAGGGGCAGGCCAACCTTCTCAGGGTTCTGGCTGTCCTTCTTTCTGCCATTCTGGGAGGTGTGTATCACACCTGGCAGCCCCCTGCCCACTGCTCGGTGGGTGGAGGGTCCTGAAAGGAGCGGCCTGCTGCCCTCCCCACTGGTCGCCTGTGGCCACAGCTACCGGGGTAAGGGGAGCAGGCCAGGTTGAGCGGGCGGGAGGCCAGGACAGGGATGAAAAGGCCCTTCATGGCCGTACAAAGGCCGTCTGTGAGCACGGGCGCCTGGCCTCGGGGCCCTGTGGTCAGAGTGAGCATTAAACAAACTTATTTACTGAAAGGCAGGGCGACTGGGGCGGTGGGACTGGGGGAGAGCCCACAGTGCCCAGGCCTGTGTCACGAGGCCCCACGCCTCCTGGTTTCCTTGGTCAGAGCACGAAGTCGCAGAACCTTGTTTACTCTGGTCCTTGCAGTTTGGGCCTTAACATCACTGTGACTGACTCACAGCTCTCCTTACAGGCCCATGGGTTCCATCTCTGTGCCTTTGCCATGCTGGTCCCCTGCCTGGCATTCCTTCACCTCTGCCCAAATGTGGCTGTTGCTGGCACCCTCCTGATGACTGCTTGGGGGTGCTGGGTGGGTTATTGCCTTTAAACCTTGTTTTCCCCTAATATGACAGCAAACTGAGAAAATACAGAGGCATATAGAGGAGGATAAGAAAGTGAGCTGGCCCTTCCCTGGCCACTGCACCTCCTTTGCTGGGGGCTGGGGGCTGAATCTAGGCTGCCCCTGGGGCATACGCCTGGGTAGGCAGGGAGCTGGCTGGCCCCTGGGGATCCACTGCTTTGGCACAGATGAGCCCTGGAGCAGCCTTTGGGGGTCTCCTGAGAGAGTCTGCTGCAGCAGGCACAGCACACGGAGCGGCCTGGTCTGTGTCCAGCCGTGCAGCTCATGCCAGGGGGAGGGTTCCCGATGATGACGATGACAGCATAGTGACTAACTGTGCGGCTGTGAGAGGCATGGTCCAGCCCTGATTCTCAGGTCGGTAAAGTGAAGTGGACGGTGAAGTCAGTCTGCCTGGTCCCTGGGTGAGAGCATGAAGGAGCAGGATTTGCAAGCCTAAGGGCTTAGCTCCTGGAGCCTCAGGGACTGGTTGGTCTTGGAGAAGAGGCTGGAGGAGGGCACACTTAGCAGGGACGAGGCAACCTGGGCCAGTGTGTCCGACAGGGAGGAGCCAGGCCTCTGTGGGGAGCAGCAGAGTGAGGCTGGTCACTGGGGAGACAAAGGAAGAGAGGTTCTGGGTGCACAGCCCAGCCACCCTGCTCAGGGGCCCACTCTCCCCAGAGATGGCTCCCAGGGTCTGGCAAAGGACAGGGGTGGCTAGCTCCAGGGAGTAAACCCCTGCTCTCCCAAGGGCCATAGGGTCTGTCACTCCTCCTCCTGAGCTCAGAGTTGATTCCCCAGATGCCACCCAGGTCGACTGGGCCAGGTACCCAGGAGCCCTGTGGCGGCCTCCCTGGCCAGGTGCCCAGCAGTCGGAGGTGAGCTTTGGCCAGCAGTGGTGGGACAGGGCGGTGCCTGCCTGCCGCCCTGTCTTGGATGTGTGGGGAGCTAGTGGGAGTCAGTGGTTTCTCCATTTATCTTGGGAGACAGACATTCTTCAAGCCCTAGACCTCAGGGTCTGCCAAGCAGTGGGCACTCTCAGGCCTTTTCTGAGGTCAGCATGCCTGGAGCCGGAGCCACCTGGGGCCCGGTGCCTTACGTGGCAGCTTCAAGGCTATAGGCCCCTGACCTTCCAGACAGTGACAAAGGAGGCCTGATAGGGTCACTTTGTCCCCCTCACAGGGACAACTTCACAACTGGGGGGGCCCCAGACACAGTGCTCTGTAGGTGAGCCTTGGGCCCTGCTTGCCGTCATACCATTGGGTGCTGGGGCCTTTTGTCCCTGGAGGCCTCCCTGCCAGGGGAGTTTTCTGAAAAGGGGCACCAGCTTGGTCAAGCTTTGAGGAGTGGGACAGTTGGTTCCTGCCTGCAAATCAAGCCTTGGAACTGAGCCAGCCCGGGCCTGGGAGAGGCTGCAGGGATAGGGCTAGGGGCCTTATACAATTTCATTGGGAAAAGATTTTAAGTTTACAGAAAAGTTGCAAGAATAATCCAATGACCAGTATATTCTGCACTTGGATTCACCAGTTTCCAACATTTTGCCATATTTGCTGTCTTCCTGTCTCTACCCACCTGCCTATCTGTCTGGATGCTGAACCATTTGAGAGTCAGTTGTAGACATGCCCCTTTGTGCCTAAATATGCCCAAGAACAAGGGGGTTCTCTCACATGTCCACATTGGGAAATGAACACGGATGCAGCACTGTTATGTAAACCACAGCCTAACTCAGCTTTCGCCAATGGACCCGAACTGTCTTTTATAGCAGCCCCTCTGCCCCATCCAGGAACATACGCTGCATTTAGCTGTCACCCGTCCTTGGTCTCTAATCTGGAACAATTCCTCAATCTTCCTTTGTCTTTCATGACCTTGACATTTTTGAAAATCCAGTTATGTTATAACTGACTCCGAATTTGGGCTCGGTTGATGTTGCCCTACGGTTTGCCCCAGGTGGGCACTGTTGGCAGGAAAGGCCGGGAACTATCCTTGCATCTCTCCAGAGCATCCCTGGGTCAGTCAGGATCAGGTAAGGTGGGAGCCTGGAGCCTGCCTGCCACCCTGGTCTTGAACTTTCCTGGGTGGCTGGGGCCGCCTGTTCAGGAAGGATGGATGGGCCCAGGGATGGGGTGGTGCTGTGGGGCTCCTCGGGGCCAAGATCCTTGGGGTGGGGGTTGGGTATTGGCATGAGCTGCCTGGGGCCGAGCTAGGGTATAAGGCTGGGGTTATCACACAGGCCTCTCAGCCTTGTCCCTTCAGTTCTTTGGGGCCCTGGGTACCGAAATCCTTGCTAACCCCACCCACGAGCAAAGAAAGGCTCCTGCAGACTCTGATGCGCTACTGAGTTTCAGCTTGAATGGGGACAGGGGGACCACCGACACCCCTCTGGGCCTGTTCTGTCTGGAGACAGTATGTGCTGGGGTTAGTTCCTTGGGGTAGAGAGGCCCCTTGGGCTTTGAGTCGCAGACACACATGGGCGTGTGTGGGTGCTGGGCCCCATGTCCTGTGGGCTGCAGGGTTTCACCCAGGTGAGGGCCAAGGAGAAGCAGGGCTCTCAGTTGCCTCACCTGTGACACGGAAGGCTGGAGTCGTGCTGGTGAGCCCCAGGGCCCCGAGGACAGGGCCATCTCCCCGGGGGAGCCATTCCTGGAGGCAGCCTGGGCCCAGCGCCTGTGCTTGGCCTTGCAGCCGAGGACCCGCAGGAGCCCGTGCCCACCCTGTG
>NW_006288615.1:3705397-3718159 GCF_000327345.1 Myotis davidii
GTAGGGCGGCCAGGCCATCGCGGGGACCCCTCTACCCCAGGGAGCCCCAGGAGCTGGAAGAGCCGAGGAGTGAGGCGCTGTCAGCCTGGCCTGGTTCCCCACCCACAGTCCCAGGCGGCCCCCAGGCGGGGCTTCAGGCAGCCAGGGCTTCCAGGCGCCCCACCCCCACCCCGCTGCCTCCTCCCCAGCTTGGCCCTGGCCTCTGACCCTGATCATGCTCTGTCTCCATGCTCCCCAAGGAGCCTAGCGTTTATAATTTGGAGAGAGATTATAAATAGCGGCTGACCAGCCCTGGGCGCAGCAGGGAAGCCAGAACTGCCCCTGCCCCTGCCCCTGCTCCCGCCCCCCAGGGGCCTTTGGGAGTGAGGAGAAGCCCGGGAGGAGAGATTGCTATCACCCCGGGCCTGGGAGGTCCCTAGTGGGTGCTGGTGGCAGGGAGCAGTTCCTCCTCCTCTTCCCACCATTTTCTCTTCAGGTACTTGGCCTCTTTGGTTTCCCTGATTTCCTGGCCACACCTGTTCCTGGATACTCGAGATGAGCACACGTGGTCCCCACACACACTCTCCCCAAAAACACTTCATGGGTTACAAGTTTCTGCTTATAAAGGACTGTTATGAAACTGACCAGTTTTCATGAAACTGTTTAAATCACATAACTGTTAAATCCAGTGGCCAAAGCCCTCTCGGAGCAGAGGATCCAAGTCAGCATGTGGTTTCCCAGCTTCAAAAAGAGAGCTGGACAAGGGCCAGGACCACTGGACGACCCCGCCACTCTATCCCCTCCGCTCCCCCCAGCAGCGTGGGGCTCAGAAACGGCGCCTCTTACCCTTCCCTCAGTCTTGGGGCCTCAGGTGTGGCTCCTGGACCAGGGGTGCAGCACAGAGCATCAGTCCCTGCCCAGCTGAACAAGTGGGTTGCAAGCGTGTGCATCTTGCAGGATTCATGCAATTCTCAAAGGATCTGAGGTCTCAAGAGCCCCGAGTCATGCTGTGGCCTGTGAGAAGAAGCCACAAAGCCCCATTGGATCTAAACCTTGGGCTTCTAATCAAGGGCCAGTTCTGGTGCAGAGGACGGTGTGTCCTGGCAGAAAGCGCATGGTCCTAGGCCAGGGGCTGGGTAGTCAGATTCAGGCCCGTCCACACTCCAGGACAGAACCAGGGGTGATGGTGGGGTGGCTGAGGGCCAGCTCGGCTGGTGGAGGAGCTGCAGCCTCTGGCTAACTGGCTACTGCCTCCACAGGTGGGAAGACGTGGCCAAGGCCAGGGATGGGCCAGGTAGGAAGCCCCAGCCCCGTGCCTGGTGGTCAGATTCCCTGTGGGACTGCCACACACTGACACCTCAGTCCCACTGTGGTCTTCCAAACCCCGGTTCTCACTTTCACTGCGGCAGAAGGGCGTCTCCAACTCCCTCAAACATCCTTTTCTGTTTCTGGAGTCCTTGAACAAGTGAAGGCCCTTACCCTGCTGCTCCCTTCTCCACTAGAGGCCTCCTCAACCCCCTCCTTCAGGATATACCTCCTCCACTGACCTTGGAGGGGGCTCCTCTCTCCCTGCCCCAAACCAAACACCTCATTCCTGTGTGCAGCAGGGAAATAAAAAAGAACTTCACCTTCTTTATTTTATACATGATGCTTCTTTTAATGCAGCCAAAACATGGTATTTGCTTTTCTTGGAACCACAACTGATCAGGATGCAGTGACTAGTTCATTCCTTACAATACCTGGGCTCCTTAAGGGGCCAGAAGACACGTTACATCCAGCCCATCAGGGAGCCGGAGGCGGCACGGGCCCTCTGCCAAGCTCTGGTAGGCCTGCCACGAGGCAGGGTCTGGCCGTGCAGCCAGAGGCTGGAAGAGGCAGACAGAGGCAGTTGGTCTCTTAGTCTTGTAAATTAGAGACCCAGGGCCCCTCATCAAGCTCATCAGGCAAGGGCAGTCCATCTGCATGCCTGGTGGATTCTAATGGCTTCCAGGGTAGAGAAGGACACGTGCAGGGGTTCGTGACAATCATCACCTTTGCACCTGCCCTGGGCCAGGGACACCCTGGGTCTGGGGTTCTTTCAGTGCTGGGGGGAGGCCCCTGGAGCATGCCAGTCCCCTTCCACCCCCTCTAAGAGACAAGAGGGAGAGGTGGTGTAATACTGTTTAAAATACATTTCTCATTTACAAATGCATCAGAGGAAAGATGTGGGCACCCTTTTTTCCAGTTTGCAAGCAGGGGGCCAAGACATGTGAGCATTCACCACGTGGCCGGGATGAGGGGTCAGGGTGACTCCTGCACAAGGTCACCTTCCCCCAGTGCCCTCCACGGTCAGTGCGTTTGCCTGCCAGGCCCAGCTCCCACCTGCCTACCCACATCCCCCTGCTGGACTGGGGGCTGGGGGAGGGGTGTCACTGACGATTCCGGCTGCCCAGCTTCCTGCGGTCCTTATTCTGACTGCGCTGAGGGTCATCCATCTTGTGCACGCGGAAACATTCCTTGAGGTTTTGGGACCGAATCTTGGGATTCAAGATCTCCTCAGTCATGTTGCTGGGGAACCAGCCTCTCTCCTGGTCATGCAGACGCTCACCAAAGATCCACCCTGCACAGGGAGGGGCGGGTCAGGAGCTCCTACAGGGGTCTGGCTGAGCCCTCCTGCTGGCACAGGAGCCCAGTGGGCCTTCCCAGAGGAGCCTGCTCAGCGAGCCCCTGCCGGAGACCCTCAGATTGGGTTTGCCTCCATATTCTGGGGAGGCACCGCCCTGACACCCTCCTAGGGAGCACAGTATGTGGGCATTGCTGTGACAGAACCAGCTAGCTCTGTGCCACAGTGTGTCCCAAATGTATTGCCTTTGGAACCCATTCCCAAGCACTCAGTCATCATAAGCTGTCCCACATGAGGCAGGGGACCCCAAGCGCTTTCCCCAAAGCAAGAGGCATCCCAGTGGCTGGTGGGGGTGATGAGTAATTGGTGGTTCCCGGGCCTGGAATGTCACATCGCCCTCTTGCTGGGCATCCCTCTCTGAGCCTCCCGAGGGTCTGGTGGTCAGCTGAGGGTGGCTGTCATGAACTGGCCAACCCCAGCACAGGGCCCTGGCTGTCCCCCTCCCCCAGAGATCACCTGCAGGACGGGGTTCCTGGCAAGTCCCAGAGCAGGACAAGGACCTGGGCTCTGAGGGCCTGGTGCTCACCCTCTGCAGGCCATGTGGGAAGGCTGTTGGGCTGTTTTATTCTGGGGGAGGGGGTGGAGGGAAACAATACTCTTTCAATGCCAGGTGAGGCCCTGGAGTTTGGGACCAGCAGCAATCCCCTGGAGGTCACCAGCCCGAGGCCTTCTAGCCAGGACCTCAAAGGGGAGGAGGACTTGGGGGAGGGGAGATGCTCTGTGCCGTTTTGGGGATTCTGATAAAGAACAACTGATGTAGCAATAAGGGACCAATTTTTCAGGGGAGGGGAGGGAACCTCATTTGGTGCTGACACCGTCGACAGGGCTGGGTGGGAGCTGGGTGGGTGGCTTCTTGGCCTACACAGGGCTCTGAGCCTGGTAGTTAAGGCTCACCTGGAAGCTTGTGGCAAATATGGAGTTAGAGTTAGGGTCACAGGTAGGGTGAGGGTGGTGGGCCAAGCCCAGGGCCATCGAGGGGAAGGTGCAGAACAGGTGCTCAGGCTGGGCCTGGTGTGAAGGGGAGGCGGACCTCGTGGGTTGGGGGAAGGAGAGCAGAGGCCCTGGGAGAAGCACCTTCCCTGGGCTGAGGAAAAGCTGGGGAAGCCAGGATGGGCAGAGAGGTCTAGGGGAGCAGAGACGTGCCAGGCCCTGGGCTCGGCTACCCATCCACCAGCTTCTCCACCTGGGCCTGGTGCCAGTTGGGTGCAGAGTCCTGGGTGCACGAGTGAGCAACATGCCCAGCCCCTGCCTTACCGTCTTCCGTCTTGTCCAGGATGTTGAGGATGTCCGCCAGCTCCAGCGTCAGCTCATCCGGCTGCTGGGCCACGTATGGGTGCACGCACTGGACCTGGGGGCAGTCTGAAAGGAGGGAGGGAGGTGGCACATTCTCCTCACCCAGCAAACCCTGGACACGGCCCTGCAGTTAGTAGGGACACACTGCCCTGCAGTGAGTAGGGATGTGCTGCCTGTTTTGCAGCAACTGAAGAGAAGTCACTTGAGGGAGGGGGTTTGGCTCCAAAGAAAATGAGAGGAAAATAGCTGGGACTCGGATAAAACATTCCACCCATAAAGGGTTGAACGGGCAGTGAGGGCTCCTATTCGAGGCGTCAGAAGGGCCTTCTTGAGCTTGGACGAGGCCCTGGGAGCAAGTGTGGGATGCTCAGGACACGGCGGACACTGTCACACAGGGCAGCTGCTAGCAGGCAGCTGGACTGGGGCCCTTTTGCATTTGCATGGTTTTCAGACAACTGGCAACCTCAAAGAACATGGGCGTCTGCCTTCCTGGGCCCAGACTCCTCCTGGTTTCCAAGCGACACTCCTTCAGTCACCATCCAGTGTCTGTAGGAATCAGCACACTGATAGCCCCCATTGGGCACTAAGCTAGCAGCTGGCAGTCAAAGTGGGCATCCTAGAGGCCACACAGGCCTCTGGGGAGATGGGCTCGGGAAGCATCTGGGGCTGATGCCAGGGAGGCCTCCCCTGTCCTGCCCAGAGGTGTCCTGGTCCCAGAGGGCCACTTACCCAGCAGCCGGGACGTGAAGGAAACAAACTTCGTTCTCCGGTTGGGGGCCAGAGAGGTCATCCAGCGCTTCATCTCACTCCTGGGACAGGGAAGAGGACAGATGCCCCAACCGCAGAGCAATGGTCCCCACAGAGGTGTGGCGTCAAGTGTCCAACAAGCCTGCTACTCAGTCCTGAGCCTGGCTCAGGGCTCCAGCAGGACAGGCGCCCAGAAATCAGCGAGAGGCTGGGGAGCCTGACAGAATCTCCCCCGTGCACTTTACAAAGTCAGTTGGTGAAGGTGAGCCTTGTGCAAACCCCAAAGTTAACCCATGAAAGCACGCTCGGCAGGGGTCAGCGGCCCAGAAGCCACGACCTGTCAGCAGTGTCAGTTGTGCCGGGGGGTGGGAGGGGCAGGGGGGATGACACTGGAACAAAGAAGGTGAAGGGATTTGCCAAAAGGGGGGTGGGGGTAGGTGGAGGGGTGGGGACAGAAAGAGACTGCGCTGGGGCGGTGGGAGCACGATGCAGTGTGCAGATGATGTTTTGTTGAATTGTAACACTTGAGACCTGTATGGTTTTGCAAACCAATGTCATCCCATTAATTTTTAAAAATCTGTCAGCTGGGGAAGGCCAATGTCATGCAGTGGGGACTGGACACTGGACCTAGATGGACAGGGTGGAACCTGTGACTGTGGGGGTAAGAGGGTGTCTCCTCTCACTGATCTTGGCTGTACCTCTCAGAGCCCTGGGCAACAGAGCAAGTAGCCTGGCTGCTCAGACAGGTGATGAAATGGGCCCTAGGCCACACAAGGACGGTTCGCTGGTCAGCCTGGCCCAAGGGTTCTACAATATCTTATTGGAAAAGAGGGCACGTCCCCATCTGAGGCTCTGAGGGAACACACGTGTGAACACACACACATACACACACACAGCAATATGCTACACCTGACTAACCCCGGACAGAAACGCTCATCACAGGTCTGGGGGTGGGAGGAACAGGAACTGGGCGGGCCAAGTGCTGAGCCCGGGAGCCTTGCTCCCCCTGGGCTGGTGACACGAGTGGGCACTCACTGAGAGGATGCCTTCAGCATGTAGGTGGCCTCCCGGTCGTCTGCGTTCTCGAGCAGCCGCAGAATGAACACGTTGGCGAGCGTCTGGCCCTGGTCCTCAAGCTCCTCCACGCGGAGCAGGCCTCGAGGGGCCGAGTCAAACACCTGGTACTTGTCTCTGGGGACCAAGGGTGGCAGGCGGGCATGTAGATCCCGGGGAAGCCTAGGGGTCTCTGGGGACACCTCACCCTGGCCCCCAGGAGGACCAGCCCCACCACTGCCACTCCTCACCCCCATCTCCGGGAGGCCCCACCTGAACTCCTGTTCCCCCCCTCCGACCGCCCCCCCACTCCCCGCCTCCTGCCTCAAACCCCTCCCATGGTGTGGCTGGGGGACCGGACAACACCACAGCAGCTGCTCTGTTGAGCACTCACTGTGTGTCAGGCGCTGAGCTGGCCTCTCCATATCCCTATAAAAGCCTCACTCAGCAGGAGGGGGATCTGAGCCCAGGAGTTTTAAACTAACTTGCCCAAAGGCCCAAGGCTCAACAAGAACAGAGCTGACCTTAAACCTGACTGAAAGCCTGAGCTCCATGCACATCCTGCCGGCCTCCCCAGGCCATAGGGAACCATCTCCCCGTGTGCCCTCCCTGGGCTGTCCCCGACAGCATGCTCACCCTCCCCACCCCCGAGCGCCAGCAGTGCCCGGTGCTCACCCAGGGATCTGCCGGCAGATCACCAGCAGGTCGTTGAAGAGGAAGAGGTAAATTTCCTGGAAGAGTTTCTTGGTCCGCAGGGTTCGGGAGGTCTTGGGGCCTGACATCTGCTGCAGCTCGCCCTGCTTCAGCAGCCAGCGGGAGTGGGAGATGATGGGCACCGACTAGGCGAGGGGGGCGGTGTCAGACGGCTGTGCCTACGCCTGCCCGAGGCTCCCCAGGGCCCTCAGAGGAGTAATGAGCACGAGGAACAGCGTGCAAGGGCTGTGCTGGGCCCAGAGCACACACAGTGCCGGTGGGAGGAAGGGGCGAGTCCTAGGCCAACGCGGGAGGGCAGGGTGTGTGTGTGGGTCTGTGTACATATGTACAGCTGTGTATGTGTTTGTGCCTGTGTGTGCAACTGTGAATTATCTGTTGCATCCGTATCTGTGCATGCTTCTATATATGTGTGTTTGTGTCTAAGTGTATCTACGTGTAACTACTGGCTGAGGCTGGTGAAGGGATCACACACACACAGAAGTGCCCACATAAACACCTGTGTGTGTGTGTGTGTGTGTGTGTGTGTGCCCTTCACCAGCCTCAGCCAGTGCGATGCAGAACCAGAGCAGGGGCCAAGTTCCGAAGGAGAGGAGAGAACTGGGTTGTGTGAGGTCCCCACTTCGTGGCTCAGGGGCAGGATCCTGGCACCCGGCTCAGCCTGGCAGGTGAAGATATGTAGGGGTTCGCAAGGCCATGTCTGCATCCTCGACTGGGGCTCAGCCCCAAACCCAGCACGACCTCAGGGACCCTTGGTGGGCACTGCATGTTCATGTGTCCACAGACCAAAAATGCAGGCCCTGAGGTTCACTGATGCCTGAATCTTTATGCAAAGTTGGGGAGAAGGTTGGTAACTTCCCTCGGAATTTCAAACCTTCCAGCTTTAAGAATCCCTGGGCTGCTCCCTTTTAGGTACTTGGTGTAAATACACAGCCAGTATATGAGAGCAGGTGGCTGCAAGCTCCTTGCCCACCATCTCTCAGAAGACAGTCTAGGCCAGTGATGGCGAACCTTTTGAGCTTGGCGTGTTAGCATTTTGAAAAACACCTAATTTAACTCTGGTACCGTGTCACATATAGAAATTTTTTTATATTTGCAACCATAGTAAAACAAAGACTTATATTTTTGATATTATTTTATATATTTAAATGCCATTTAACAAAGAAAAATCAACCAAAAAAATGATTTCGTGTGTCACCTCTGACACGCGTGTCATAGGTTCACCATCACTGGTCTAGGCCCATGTGATGACCTGCGACTAGGGGACCGGGGGGTGCCTTCCAGTTAGGGGGCTCAGGGACAGCTTCTGGGAGGTGACACTGCACTGAGACCAGCAGTGGCCAATTGAGGATCCTGGCCAGAGACCCAGGCTCCAGACCAACTGGGCTGGATGGGGACACGCAGATGGGTGAGGACTCACCTTGATCTTAAACTCCATCTTCTTCTGAATGCTGATCATCTGCTCCGTGCGGCTCATTTTCCTGACGCCCTCGTTGCATGCTTTTACCACCTGGAATGTAAAGCAGGACACATCAGGTCCCCTGCAGCCCACTGTCCCCGGTCACTTCCGGCTGGCCACTCAGGCCCCAGAGGGCTGAACAATCGCTGTGGTCAGACAGCGCGCCCACAGCTGAGACTGAGCGGCCAGTCTGAATCAGGCTGGCGCTCCCTTCTCTAGCACCTTCTGGGACAAAGGCAAAGTGGGAAAACTTGTCAGGCTGTTAGAAAGCACATTTAAACAGGAAGATGTCCTTAGTCATTTGTCAGACTGGAAAAGGCAAGGTTGCAGGCCGGCGAGGTGTGGGGACTGAGACCTGTCGCACACTGTGGGGGAGTGAGGGTCCCCCTCCTTCCCGGGAGGCATTCTAGGTACCAAAAGGTCTAAAAACTGCAGTTCCCGGGACTTCTGGGAACTCATTATGGAGAAACCTTCTGCACTGGGTCACTGGTGTCTAGAACAGAGCCCGGCGCCCAGCAGGCACTCAGGATTTGTGAATGAGGACGGTGTCCAAAGATGTGTGGACTAGGACGTTCCCTGCAGGTGAATAAGAAAAACCTTCATCGACCTAAATGTCCACCAACTGGAATTGATTACTGCTAATATAGCCGTATTACCAAGTTCTCTAAAATCATTAAAAATTGCAGTAACTTTACAAATGCGCTAAAATGGAGAGCAATGTTGGCTTGTAGGACACAATCTCCTTTTTGCAAAGAATACAATCGGTGTGCATGTGCCTGTTTGGAAGGTCTGGAGGGCAACACCAGCATGTCAGCAGTGTTTTGGTAGAGCACCATCTGAAATGTTTTGTATCGAGCATCAACTGCTTTTACACATTAGACAAAAACCTTTGCAAAAAGAGCAACTTATGAGGAATAGGAGTATAACTTCCGTTAAAGGACAGGAAAGGGAGAGGACAGTAGAAAAGAACTTAAGCAGTAGAACTCGGTCTCTGACCGTAGGAAGACCCCTTGGGGCACCTGGGCCTCTCGCAGGCCTCGGTGGTCACTGGACTCATCTTCTGTGACCCAGTGTGTTCAGCTGCCCCGTGGGGCTGTAATAAACTCCCGTCTGATCGGGTATGTACGTTCAGAGGTGAGCACAGGGTCTGGAAGATGCTGCCTGACCCCGAGGTCACTGCCTTCCCCAACCAGCCTGCTCAAGGCTCCCGCTTTCCCCCACTGGCCTGGGAGGAGGGTGCTGTTTCTTGATACGCAAAGGGTGCAACTGCCAGAAGGATTCTGGTGGCCAACTGGTCTGAGAAGGGACACGAGGCGAGTCCGGAGAAACCACTGCATTAAGTTCCAAAGTCCTGGTGGCTCAGTGTGGCTTGGAACCACCATCAGACGCTCACTGAGGCTCTTCCTTTCACAGAGCTGCTGTCTCTGGTACAAGGCGTGGAAAGGGCTTCCCAGCACCCACGCTTATCCTCTGCGGGGTCACCAGCATGTCAGAGTGGCCACCCCAGCCCCACACGGCTGCCAAGGACTGGCCCGCAGCTCCAGCTGACACACTGGTGACAGCACTTTAGACAAGAAGGAGCCACGTGAGCCCAGCACGCGAGACCAGCACGTTCATCGGCCCCGCCCGCACAAGCTCTACTCTGCGGGCAACTGCCAGGAGGAAGTGCTCTCTCCAGGGTCAGGAGCAGAGATGGCGTCTCCACTCCCGGGCTGGGCAGGCCCCTGAGTCCTCTCATAGAGCGAGGGCAGCTGCAGCTTGAGAGACAGGGAAGCCGTGGAGGCAGGGGCTCGGGCTGAGCTCCATCCACCAGGCTCGGGAGAGCCAGCCCAGCCCCTGAGAGTCACAGGAGGGAAGATACGGCAAACAGGCAAGGACAAGTGTGGGGCCTCCCAGGGCCCCAGATGCCTGCATGAGGGAGCTGACAGGCGCACCAGGCCTGTGGGTGGCGCCAAGGTCAGCATGGGGAGAGCGCTGGGCTGCTGCCAGTCCACACCCCCCCGCCCGCCCCACCCCCGCACGTCATCAACAGTCGGGGTGGAGAAGGAAGACAGCGTGCTCTCTGCACAGGACACACCTGACCCAGGGACTCTTTGGATTCCAAAACCAAACACTAAATTAGTACGCATTTCCTAAAGACACACCGGCACGTGAGGGAGCAGGAGCAGGGAGGCAGGAGTGGACGAGGAAGCAATTTACTGGGAAAAACAGAAAGGACACATGCTCACCTGTTCCAGTTCCTTGTGGGCGTCCAAGGCGGTGCATTCACGCTCAGACCTCTCCTCTACCCTCTTCAGGATGTTCTGAGCACAGGAGAGTCGGCATGAATTTTCATAACGGCCATTCCTCCCCTCTCTGCTCCCGCCCTCCCTTTGCAGTGGTGGCCTCATTGCTGGACCAGTCCAAACAGCCTCTTGTTGCTGTGACACCCACACCCACATACAAACAACCCTACCAGGGGACAACAGAGGGCAGAACCCTCAGCTGGGCCGGGGGCCGAGCATCCTGACTCAACGCCTTGCCTGGCTCTAAACTGGTAAGCACAGGTCAGTCTCCTATGAGGACTAACCCTGAGGGCCAATCCAGAGCCTGGCACCTCACTGCACAGCAAACATCAAAGCAAAGGAGGCGACCAGGTGCTGGCGGGGAGGACAGGTCCAGCAGGGAGGGACCGGAGGTGATGCAGACCCGAGGGGAGCTCCATGCTCATGGCAGGTGCCAGGGGCTTCCCCCCCAAAGCTTTCTTGATTTTGGTCTTATTGATCAAAATGTCTGTTTTCTAATTGTTAAATTCTCTTGAATTATCAAAAAATGATGCTCACGTTGCCTTTACCTATAGATTACAATTTTTGCTTTGCTCTCCAAACTTTGCATGGTTTCTGCCTCACAGTCCTGTGTCTATGGTTTTGGACCAGCTCGGTCCCTTTCTCCCATTTCACTCTTGTCCTCCTGCCCATTACTCTCCTCATGGTGGCCTCTGTGTGGTCAGGTGAATCCCTGGCACACTGAGGACAGAGCCCGATGTTTTACCTGGCCTCTTAGACCTCCTGCTTGATTGGTCTCTGCCTACATCTCCACACGCACTACCCTCCTACTCCCCCAGCTTTTCACTGGCCTTCCTGTCTGTGCACCTGGCTGCCCCAGGGCCTTTGCATAAGCTGTTCTATCACTTGAATGGCTCCTGCCTGTCAGCCATCTCTCAGCTTAAATGTCACTCATTCGAGACTCTTTCCTGACCCTCCAATTGGCAGTGGCCAGGAAGGCACCCAATTATGTTACCCAGTTTCACTGTCCTCATCGCCATGACCACTTCCTGGTTGTGTGTTTGTTGATCTCTCCTACCCAAGCTCCTTGGCACACAGTAGGAGTTTAATTAGGGCTTGTGGAACAGACTGAATGCCCGAAGGAAACAGTGTGCGGCAGAAGTATACACAAGCCCCACCTGCCGGTCGGGTGGGAGAGGCAGTACCTGCACCAGAAGCTTGAGGCGTGTGATCCTCTGGAAAGGCAGGATGAGGAAGGAGGAGAGAGGCAGTCCCCTGCACTTGGGGTCGAGCTCCAGCTGCGCGATCAGTTCCCGAAAGGCCGCCTTCTCCTGGCTGGGGACACAGACACGGGAGTAAGTCTCTGTTTCCCCACCCACAGCCTCGCAGGAACCAGACAGCCCACGGGCACCAAACGCCCGTTGCTTGATTTATTTATTTATTTTAATGTAAAGTAGCGGCTTCACATGCCTGGCCCCCGAAGACTTGGCCAAATATGCTGCGTGTGGGAGGGCAAGTCTATGGATCAGATGCAGAGCCGGGTGGTTTACCCAGCAGGAACCCGTGGCGGGGTGAACCCACGTAGTGACAGGAACAGGCAGCAGCTGGAGGCCACTGCCAGGAACCTGTGCTCCTCCTGCAGGTGAAGGCACCTTGGGCTCGGCCCTGGGCCAGGTCCACAGCTGGCCTGCAGCTAACGAGGGTGCCAGGAAACTGCTGCTGGAGTTAGACTCAGGCCCTCTGGAGGGACATGGACCCTCTGCCTGGGGCTCGAGCCCAAATAGTCTGCACTTGCAGCCACACCAGTGTACCTGTGGGCATTGTGATACCTGGATTCCTGTCCTCCTGGAAGCCTGTCTTCTCACGTCAGTGCTCAAAGCTGGCTTCTGATTCCCTCCAATCCCAATTTCAAATCCCAAATAGAAAACAGGGTTTGACAGACAGGCCCAGGAAAGTAACTGTGGCAATCACATGTCACTACCCAGCAAATTCTTGCATGCCCCATCTAAGAACACATCCCTGGTTACACTGCCACGACGCCTGGCATAGAAATGCAAAGGATTCAAAAGAGGCAAGTTGAGCCCTAGCTGGTTTGGCTCAGTGGATAGAGCGTTGGCCTGCAGACTGAAGAGTCCTGGGTTCAATTCCGGTTTAGGGCACATGCCTGGATTGCGAGCTTGATCCCCAGTGGGGGATGTGCAGCCGATCAATGATTGTCATCATTGATGTTTCCATCTCTTTCTCCCTTTCCCTCCCTCTCTGAAATCAATAAAAAAAAAATACATTTTTAAAAGAGGCAAGTTGACTGAAAAAGTATTTTGTCAACTGAAATGCCAAGAAAATTTCCTAAATGGGTAGATTAGCAAGAAATTCAAGGGCATTGCTGGGTAGCCACCAAAGAGACTTCCTCCTGCCCATCCTTGTTTTGTCTCTGGTTCAAATCACTTTCCTGCCATCCTGGCCTCAAGCTGTCCTCTTGGCCTCAAACTCTCTTTTCTATACCTCACAGAGCTCTGCACAGCTGGACAGAGGTCCAACGGGCACCACAGCCGACCGTCTCAGGATCAATATTTCTCTAGTGACATGGAACCCCC
>NW_006288615.1:3718178-3723576 GCF_000327345.1 Myotis davidii
CACACCAGGCGTGGATACTATCCCGGGAAAGCCAAGGTCCAAGGGCCAGGGCTCCGTGTCCCCGTGAAGCGTGGCCCGCAGCCCGGCACACTCACAGCAGCTGCTTGTAGGTCCTCTCCTGGTAGGTCTGGTTGCTGACGTAGGTGATGTAGACCGAGAAGTGGTTGGCCGCATAATGGTACACGATGTCACACACGTCCGAGATGACAATGTTCTCCTCCATCCGGCGCTCCAGCTCCAGGAGGAACCTGCAGAAGGCAGCGGCTGTGGGTAAGGGCGCCTGGGTGGAGACTCAAAACACACCTTCGCTAATGGGTCTCACCCGGAAAAACCAACAAGCACTACGAGATGAGATCCCAATGCCGGTGGTATAGTTGGTCACATCAAGGAATTACTGTCCAGTTTTTTAGGTGGAAATAGCATTAGGACTACAGTATTTTTAAGAGAGAGAGAGAGAGAGAGAGAGAGAGAGAGAGAGAGAGAGAGACCTTATCTTTTAGATGAATACTGATAGATTTACAGATGAAATGAAATGATGACAAGGATTTGTAACAGCCCAGCTGGCATCACTCAGTGGTTGAGCGTCGACCTATGAACCAGGAGGTCATAGTTCAATTCCCGGTCAGGGCACATGCCTGGGTTGTGGGGGGTGTGCATGAAGCAGCCAATCAATGATTCTCTCTCATCACTGATGTTTCAATCTCTCTCTCCCCCTCTCTTCCTCTCTGAAATCAATAAAAAACATTTTTTTTAAGGATTTGTATCAGAGAGATCCCATGGGTGTCATGCCGGGGTGGGGATGTGCTGAACTTAGATGCTGAAGCGTGGGCTCGCTACACTGATGTCTCTATTCTGCATGTTTGGAATTTTCCCTAATAAAATATAAATAAATACATAAATAAATAAAAAGACCCTTCTCCTTCCAGCGAGGGTGAAGCAGCGGAGGCTGAGGGCGTCTCACAGCTGCTCGGGCCTGGGGCTCTCGCCCTCCCAAGCCCAGGCAATCGGAAAGGCAAGGCGTCAGTGTTGGGCAGGGACCACTGAGAGCCAGCAGCTCTGCCACACCTGATTTCACACCTGGACACTCGGGTTGGACCACATGATCCAAAGCTGAGTTCTGCACTTTTCTTGGTAAAAATCCATGGCCTACCGTGAAAATGGTATGTGGCTCTTTTACCCTAACAATAGGATCGGCGTTCGTTCTTCTTTGCAGAAATCAGTCGGTAGATGTCTGCTCCTTCCCACTAAGCATATCCCATCCTTCCTAGGGGCTGAGATATAACCACAGTTCTGGGAAACACTGCCACATGGGCAAACACCCTCCCACTGGTGAGGTGGAGGCACTAACTGAGGGCTGCGCTCCACAATGGCTCTGAGGGTCTAACTCCGCAGGCACCAGGCCAGGGCTTTGTGACTCTATCAGGATAAAGAATAGCTTACACGGACACCCTGATGGGCCATGACACCAGCCGCACACCCTCCTGACTGTGGGATGCACAGACACCTGTGCTCACGGGAGGACCTACAGCCACAATCCAGGGGGACGTGATTGGCTGCCCTGCTAGGAGGAAGGTGGATCTTTGGATGAACATATTTATTCCTATCTTATCATAGAAAATTCCAAACCTACAGAAGTAGAGAAGCCCACAGAAGGAGCACTGGCCACTTGCTCCAGCCGCCCCAGGCGAGAAGGCGGGATGCTCACCGTTGGCTGACGGCCATGACATCCAGGACGTTGGAGAAGAGGATGTGTGCCTCAGACGGGTGCAGGATCTTCTTCAGCCGCTCGTTCTCCATGAAGTGGGACACGAGCAGGTTCAGGCTTTTGTAGTAGGAGGCTTCAGAGGTGACCAGCTCGAACATGGCCTTTGTCAGGGACACAGGGGGGAGCAGACAAGAGGAGACAGTGGTGGGATTCAGCAAAGAAAAAACACCAACCAACTAATCAACAAACCAACGAACATCTATACATATAAAAGGTTAATATAAGTGTCCGACCATCCAACCAATTGCTATGACACGCACTGACCACCAGGGGGCAGACACTCAACGTAGGAGCTGCCGTGATGCACACTGGCCATTTACAGAGAAATGGCACCACGGACCTGGTGCCCACAAAGCAACACTCGGCTTCCCCCAAGTGGGACACAGGCCCCACCACCACCCCAGAGCAACACCCCACCAAATCACAGCCAACGCTGTCGGGACCCCATGGCACAAAATGCGGCCCACAGCCCAGCACAGCCCAGAAACAGTCACTGTGGGCACCAGGAAATGTTCGTAATCGAACCCGGGGCCCTTCAGTCCCCAGGCCACCGCTCTATCCAGTGAGCCAAAGCGGCTAGGGCGGCTCTGTTATTCTTGGATTTATCTTTACAGTTTTACTGCTTTTTGGAGATATTTCTCAAATCTATTTTGGCTCAAAAACATCTCTTCCTTCAATTCATCCACTGAACTATTTTTCCTAAGAAAAAAATTCATGTCCCAGCCTCAGAACATGGTTTTCCTCCTCTCCCTCCTTGAATTTTTTTCATGAGATTAGCTATGATCTTAGCTGTCTTCTTTCACCGCTAGTACCTGTATGTCACTGAGAGAGAGAGAGAGAGAGAGAGAGAGAGAGAGAGAGAGAGAGAGAGAGAGAGAGAGCGCTCTCGCTGGCGCCAATTGCATGCATGTGTTTCCATCCGTCATTGTCGATCGTGAATTTAGTTGACACTTCTATTATAGAGCAAGGGTGAACAGCGATATTAAAATATTTCTTCTAATTAATTTCCTTTCAATGTGCACAAATTCGAGCACCGGGCCTCTAGTATCTATTTAAAATACATAGACACAGATAGCCAGAGGGAGAGGGGGTGAGGGGTAGGTGGAGGTGGGCAAAGGAGGGGAAAATGGGTCGGGAAAGAGACTGCTTTGGGCAATGGGTGCACCATGCCATGTAAAGAGCAGTTTACTGAGTTGTACACTTGACACCTGCATGGTTTTGTGAACCAATGCCTCCCCAATAAATTCAACTTTTAAAAAAGAGGAGACAGTGGTTACCACTGCAGACTCGCCCTCAGGAGAGTGCCCGCCTGGTTTTCAGACAGAGACCAAAGGGGCTTGGCCAGGGTCTCCAAAGGGAAAACCAGTGCTGATGCCCAGGGCGTGTGGAGGGAGGTGGGGAAGTCAGCCTCTGCCATCATCGAGGGGCGGCCACCAATCACAGACCCTGGGCCACCAGCAGCGGTGGGAGCCACCCCCCGCCCCCCGCCCCAGGTCCATGGCATCTCCTGCTGACCTGAGACAGTGACAGTAAGAGGAGGCGCTGAAGGGGGCCCTGGCCACGGAGGGCACAGCACACTACGGGCCCAGGACTGAGCGAGGACCCACCCACCCTTCGCTCTGCCAGCATCCACCCAGGCCCTGCCCCCCCCACGTCTCACTCCCTCAAGCCTTGCCTGGCAAGACTGAGGCTAGATTGGCAGGAAGTTCCTTGAAGCTTCTCTGTCACTGATGCTGAAATCAAGTCACTTTCCTGCTGCTGCATTTAAGTTTCTTAAGAAAATGTCAAGGCAGCACAGTTCAGAAGTTCTAAGCAAGTATAATTTAAAACACCTGCGGGGCTAGGCATGGAGACGCGGCCCCGGCTCAACTTCCCCCAGGTCCCAGGGGCCGAGGGCATCTTTGTGCTGAGGACAAAGGATCAGGGACAGCTGGTTGGAGGCAAGCGGCCTTTCAGCCGCAGACACACAGAGGGGCTGGACCTCAATCACTGCTAACTGGTATTGGCTGAGCCCATTTCCCACAACACTCACCCCCTCTTTCTCTGTTTTTAGGCGGTTAGTCATCTGGAATTTGTTTTCCAGGGTGTTTGTCTTCATTTTATATGTCAAATTATTTGCCACATCAATAAAGTTGTTTTTTCCTTATCAGTATTATTTTTATTCTCAGTCATTGAAGACTTTCCCTGGCAGCATGGAGCTGACAGGGATCCATGCCCTGTTCTTTCCTCATTCATTCATTCATTCACTCACTCATTCACCCACTCACTCACTCATTCACCCATTTGTTGCACAAACATTTACTGAGCATTTACTGGGGTAGGTGCCGACATTCAGTGGTGAACACAGAGAACTTCCTGTGGCCACCGAGGCTGACACCCCAGGGGAGGAGGCAGGGCAGACAGGAGGCCCATGCAGGGCAGGGGGAGAGCCGCTGTGGAGCAGCAGGAAGAGATGTGTGTGAGTGAGTGTGATGTGTGTCGCCTGCTACAGGGAAGTCCTCCTTGATGAAACCAGCACCTATGTCCCAGCCCCTCTTTCCCCACCATCAGGCTCACACCTCTCTGCTAGGCTCACACAGGATTGCTGTCCCCAGGGAACACTCAATTAGGCTGACCTGAATTTTACGAATCACGAATCACGAATCACGGCTGGGTCTCCCGGGGGCACTCTTAGCACCCGACTATTCCTTTGGATGTCTGCCGGAAGTCACACTGCTCCTGGCATGTTCCACCCCTGCGACCTCAGAGGCCCCTCCCGTGTGGCGTCTTTGAGAAGGGTAGGGTCCGCAGTGTTAGTGGTCACAGGTCAACTCGGCCATTTCTTCAGAGGGGTCAGTCCAGCTCATCTGTAGTCAGCGAGCGCTGTGGCAGGCCTGGTGTCCACCATGGGCCTCAGAGCAGCAGTGTCCAAGACCTTGGCCTTGGAGTTGGCCAGACCTCCGCTGTGAGTGGGAATTGCTTCACCCGCTAAGCCGCAGTTCTCAGTGGGAAGTGCTCAGCCTGGAGCAGGCCCATCTCAAAGCACCTGCAGACCTGCAGGGTCACCATCGACCCCACCTCTGGGTGTTGCCTTCACAGGACCACGCTTCATGGATGGTGCTCTAGCCAGAGGAGTCAGGGAGGGCCTGGCCCAGGATGTGACATGGGGGCTGCGCCCCAAACTTGGACAGGAAGGCCTGTTCCAGGGAAGGTGTGAGAGCTCCAGGAGGAGGTGGCGAGTGAGGCGGGGGGCTGGCCCCAGGCCACTGGAAGGTGTCAAGTGGGGAACAACAGGCTGCCGGTAACATGTTGAGTAACATGTTGGGCCCATGCCCTCTCACGGTCAGTGGCGTGGGCCAGAAACACAGCCTTGTGTCCACAAGGCCGCGGGGGCTGCTGCCATGAGCTCTGAGGCCATGCCCGTCCCTCCATAGGCCTCCCCTGCCACGTTCGGGAGGCACTAGAACACATTTTTCTCAGTAAATTTAGATTTCCCTCCAAAGGAAGGAAACAGCACATCAGAGAAATCACTGGCGCTCAGCTGGGACCCTCACCGCAGTCTCAGAGGAGCTGCAGGGTGAGCTCAGGCAGGGAGCGTCGCCCTCCTCGGGGACTGCAGACCTGGCTGGCACCACAGCAGCTGCCCGGAGACAC
>NW_006288615.1:3723673-3734604 GCF_000327345.1 Myotis davidii
CAGAGACCTCAGGCAACCTCAGGACTGGAGTGGCCCAGAGCTAATCCACCTGGGCGACCCCATGGAGCAAAGCATTTAAAGAAGCAAAGGAGCCCTGGCCGGTTTGGCTCAGTGAATAGAGTGTCGGCCTGCGGAACGAAGGGTTACCGGTTTGATTCCAGTCAAGGGCACATGCCTGGGTCGCAGGCTCAGTCCCCACTAGGGGGCGTGCAGGAGGCGGCCGATCCATGATTCTCTCTCATCAATGATGTTTCTCTCTCTCTCCCTCTCCCTTCCTCTCTGAGATCAATAAAAATATATTTAAAAAAAAAAAAAGAAGCAAAGGAGACCTCCGCCTACCAGCAAGGGGGACGAAAGAGGAAGCGGGGATGGTGAGACGGCCTAGAGGACAATAACCTGCTTCTGACCCAGGAGGGCCGACCACCAGCCCCAAAGCACAGCACCGGTCCTTAGGAACTCAGCTGACTGACCCAGAACTGCCTGTGACCTGACACAGCTCAGCTGTGTTGTATTTCTCCGTGTGCCCTAGGTCCTCATGTCGGGCCAGGCAAGCTCACCTCCCCGATCCTTCACACCTGCTCCAACATCCCCATTGGTACTGCCCGGTCCCTCCTCCTGCCAGCATCGCACACTCAAAGCTGGACAATGCTCACCTCCATAGCTCAGGATTCTCTGGGGACCCCCACGTGGTGCTTTCCTCACATATGTGGCCAATAGTCATTCACACCCCACAGACAGAGATGGGCAGAGATGACTCCTGGCTTGTGCCCGACCACCCGCAGCGAGCTCTAATCCTCAAAGGAAATGCAAGGAGGTCAAGGCTGAATGAGCCCATGGGGCCCCGGCTGTCACATGGGTGACAACTAACTGCTGGCATTGCTGTGGGACTAGGGACCATATGTCAAAGGTAAGCCACACCTGAAAGCATTGGGGTGCCCGGTGCACACCGCACACCACCAGCAGCCCAAAACCAAGCCTTAGCAAGCTCCCCCAACTGAGCGCCAATTGTTATGTTTGCTCAAGGTGATCTAGTTAATAAGTTACAAACAAGTACATAGTGAAACGTTTAAGTTTTAAAAGACACAGGTTTGCACAGTAGAAGTGCGAGTTAAAAGCACAAGATACCATCCACGACTAACACATTGGTCATGATAAACTTCTTAGATAATAGTATAGGGAACCAGCGCCCTCATACACGGCTAAAGTGTGAAGATAATTTGGCAGTATCTTCTCAAAAACTGGAAAACATGTAATCTTTAAACCAACAATTCCACTTAGCAATTCCCATTGTATAAATCTCAGCATTTTATTACTATAAATAATGCTGCAACGAACACTAACTGCAATTGTCCAGCAACATCATAAACTATGGAGCCTCATAAAGCTACCAAGAGAGGCAGAGAAGACGAAGGAGGAGGAGGAAGACGGGGAGGAGGAGCGGAGAGAAAAAAGTGGGTTCTCTACTTGGGCTGATACGGAAAGAGTTCGAACACTGTACACAGTATTTCACCATCTGTGTGCACGCGCTCAGGCCCTGATCAGGGTGGGGGCGGGGAGACTCCCCTTCACTATAAATCTGTTTGCTCTTTTTGAACTTTATATCAGGTGCATAAATTACTTACCCAAAGGATTCATCTTAAAAACGATAAATGCTAACACTGTCACTTTGTTAAATTTTCTCTGCCTGGGAAAGTCATAGGTGCTTGCTTCCTAGTCAAACAGCACAGGAGCTCGCTAGGGTTCGGGGTGATGGCTACTGTCCACCTTAAGGTGCAAACACCCCTGTTCCCTCCCAGCGTGGGATTAATTTGCTGAATTGTCCCAAAGAGACAAGTATATGATTCAGTGAGGGTTGCTAAATAAAATAACAATCACAATGTAATTTTTTTTGATGAAAACCCTCAGTAACTTCCTTCTAAAATGGGTAGTTTTCTTTAGAAAAAAAAATACATTTAAGTTCTACGCTGTGAAAATAAGTTGACAAACAATGAAAACGCAGCCCTGATGTCAGAGGCCACTGGGACTGACTGTGAATTGTACCCTCACTGGCTAGCTCCCCTGGGGAGACCCGCACAGGGCGCCACTTGGTCTCCTCCCTTCCGGTTCCTAACAGGGCGAAGCTGGAAGTCTGGGCATGTTGGGGCTGTGCTGCCACAGTGCCAGCTGGGCAGGACGCCCCGCATGAGTGCATGTGTGTCCGTGTTTCCTTGGAGACACTCAAAATATTCCCTGCTCACTTTTCAAACTCTGCACACCCAGCTCCCAAGCTCAGGGACCGTGGCGAGCTATCCAGTGGGTGAAGATGCACCTCAAATGAGAATGCCTGTTGTGTTGGAACTGAACCCGATGGGCAACTGGGACCAGGAAAGAGGTGACCTAAGGCAGTGGTCGGCAAACTGCGGCTCGCGAGCCACATGTGGCTCGCGAGCCGCAGTTTGCCGACCACTGACCGAAGGGATACCGTGCAGCCCGAGCCCTTGCCTCCCTGTTTGGTCACTACCTGGAAACAACCTATGATACGAGCACAACAACAAAATGCCACGTTCAACCCAGAAATTTAAGTGAGAGCCTCGCTGGTTCCCAGGACATCAACCTGAGCTGGGTCCTCCCTGATCCAACTGCACAGGACAGGCCGCTTATACGAGCAGGTATTCAGAACTCTGTGTGTGTTATACCCACCTGTGTCGGTCGGGGGCTAGGACTCCAAGGGAGAAAAAGATGCTTCGTTTTTCAGAGCAGAATACAGGAGGGAGCGCATTCTAAGCACAACTGAGAAGTCTCTCTCTCTGTCTCTCCCTCTCCCTTCCAGTCTCTCTAAAAACCAATGGAAAAATGTCCTTGGGTGAGGATTAACAAAAAAATTAAATTAAAAATAAATGAAGTGATACGTTTGACAATATAAAAGGACTCATCGTCCCTTGTGGTGACTTTCCTTGCCCTGAATCCTATGCTGTCTGATGATACAGCGGGTTCAGTTTTCCAACCAACTGGAGAACCTCTGTCCTTCAGTGCAGGAGTCAGGCAACCCACATGGACTGCTGTCCCTCACACCTTCGCCATGAACTCTGCCACCTTCGCTTGTGCTGCTTGGTTTTGTGCTGCTCCCGTTTGCTTTCCTTCATTGCAAGGGCCCTGCTTTCTCTACATTTAGCTTTGCGCATGTGGTAGGCGGTTTATATCCTATTTTAAGATCTACTAGGATTTATCTCTAAGTTTTCCAAAATATTAAAAACCTTCATTTCTCAAATGATCAAGGTAAAAAAAGAATGATCTCCCCTCCCCAACACACAGCCCGTCTCTTTTCCTTGCTCTGAGGATTAGAAGGGGGAGAAAATGGCCCCAGGTTGGTAACATGGAGTGAAAGAAACCAAAAGCAAAATCGTGTTGTATGCCGAGACCGGCTTGGCTCAGTGGATAGAGCGTCAGCCTTCGGACTGAAAGGTCCCGGGTTCGATTCCGGTCGGGGGCATGTACCTGGGTTGCGGGCACATCCCCAGTAGGAGATGTGCAGGAGGCAGCTGATCGATGTTTCTCTCTCATCGATGTTTCTAACTCTCTATCTCTCTCCCTTCCTCTCTGTAAAAAATCAATAAAATATATTTTTTAAAAAAATCGTGTTGTATAATTCCTTCAACAAGGAAGTCGGGGATGGTGGCATGCCTGTGGCTGAGGAGGGACGGTCACATGGAGGGGTTCCTCCGTCTCCCGGCACCTCCCACCTGGCTGCTTCCGTAGGCAAAGTTTGGTGGGCTCTCCTCTGTCCGGCTCCCCCTGCCTTAGCGGAAGGCCTCTGATGACAAGACATCATGTACATCCGAAGGTGCATATAAAACTCTCGATGCAGCCATTTACAAACCCCTGCTCACAGCCCTGGGGATGTCGCAGTTTAAACCAATTCCTCCTGATTGCGCTGTACAGGATGCAGGTGAACCGTGGGCAGCCCTTCATCCGTCAGCTTCATCAAGCTTTCCCAGGGAGCGGACGCGTGGAGCAACCAGTCTGAGTTAGGCAGCTCTGGGCAGGAAGACTCTCAGGCCGGGTCACTAACTGTGTGCCTAGCTTGTAGCTCCCCTTTTAAATAAAGGAGAAGAGCAAACGTGTCTACAGAATCTGGTGCAAGAGTAAGCAACGGGTCAGAGAAGGCAGAAGATATGGTGTCAGGACCACAACCAGCAACAAACACAAACAGGTTCAAGTGCAGCTTTAAGGAGTAGGTGAGTGCAAAGGGTAGGGGAGGGGTGGGGGGTGGGAAGGGGCAGGGCAGCCCAAGAGGGACACAGAGAGAATAGATATGATGGGATTTGGATTGAACCAGTGGAAAAACCCAATCTCTTCATTTCATTTCCCCCTCTGTACGCACTTTTTAAATTTCACAACGAACACACACTTGCACACTCACCATTTCTCTCACCCAGTCTCTCTCCTTACTATTGACCATACCCCATACTCTAGTCTCCCTATTCCACAGATTTTTCCCCTTTATGCCAAATAATCTTTGTGCAACTGAAGTGAACCCTTAAATTTCTTAGTTACTCATTACTGTCACTGCTCATTTGTAATTGATTATTTCTGCCTGGTGGCCACAAACCAGGAGGCACCTCAGTGATACCTCAGTCTGATGGACAGATGGGCAGTCTGCCTGGACCAGCCAATGAGAGGGCAGAGAAGCAAGTGCCAGTTCGAGAGGGGGTGGGCATGCTAGGGCTTTCTTTCAGAGTGGGCTACTGAGTGAGAAGCCAAGCGCCAACGGAAGTGATTTCACAGTCACAGTTTGCTCCGAACCACCTAGAGCTTTCGTGGTCACAGGTGCCAGGAAATTCCCCACAATAACGGCGGATTTAAAGAATGCAATCTTGCTAAGTAATGAAACCACTGTGCTGGGAACACTCAGTGTTGGGATTGAGCTATCCTGCAAGGTAACGAGCTGTTTTTTGTTGCCCGTGAAATAAGGGAATTTTCCTGCATGTTCTGGGTGGATGAACCCTGCCAAGGCTTCTCAGGATGAGCCTGCTGGGCAGCCTCAAGGCACATTGGTTAAAACACCCCCCGTCTCCCCATCCCACCCCGGGCGCCCTCACCTCCTGCAGTTTAATCTCTTCCGGCTGGAGGATGTCCAGCACCCCGCTGCTCTGAATCTCCGGGAGGTCTTGCCAGAGGTTAAACCTGGAGTGCGGGTTGCTGAGCAGGCAGATCTGGGGCAGAGCCCTCCTCTCAGGTGGGCTTGCCAGCTCCTCCTGCTCCTCCTCTTCCTCCTCCTCAGGCGTCTCCTCGCTGGACGGGGAGCGGAGGTCATCGGCTTGTATTTCTGCATCCTGTTGCCTCCTGGTTTCAATTTCCTGGAGAGTTGATTTATCTCGGTATTCCTGATATAGGAGCCCTGAAATCGATAGAATTGGAATGAAGAGCAGAAAAATATTTCAGGTGAAGATCTTTCTGAATCACTAAGGCAAGGGCTTTGTCCTCTCATAAGGGCCAGGGCCCCAGGAATACACCAAGACAGACCCGCAGAAAACTACTGCCAGGCCTTCCCTCCCAGGGAGGATCAGCCCTTGTAAGTTTTGTTTTTTTTCCGAAGAAGGATAAAGAAACCCCTGAACTGATTTAAAATCCAATCACACAAATAAATGCTTTCCCCACATGAACCCTGCTGGGAGCCCTGCTTGGCAAACAAGAACCCACAACTTGATGTGTTAATAACCAACGTGTGCAGAGTGGATGGAAATGTCCCAATTATGCTTCAGTATGCCCCAGGATGCTTTCAAGGCCTTAAATGCTTCCATATTAAAACTCGAGTATGTTCATTTGTGAACTGGGAGTAGTTGTCAATTCTCATTTTGAAGGAAAAAACACTGCACCATCCTTAGGATTCAAAAGGGAAACATTCCTTTTTTGCTTTTGCAGTTTCAGACTTACTTCCCTGACCAACTGTACTTGAAGTAAATGCATTCTAAGTCTCCAAGGAGATTTGAGGGTGCCTATGAATCAGCACAGAGGTGGCACCTCCTCCACAGGGAAAAACCCATTTCAGACATCCTGGCTTAGGGGCGGGGCTGTCTCCTCACAGGAGCAGCAGGAAGCAGCCTAGGGAGAAGGGAAGCTGGGTGGGGAGGGGGAGCGGGCATGTGAGGCTGGGAGGAGGGGCATCGGACTCCAAGGGTCTTGTCTGCCTGCCATGCCACAGAGGCGGCAGCCTATCCTCTGGGCAAGAGAGAGGCCCCGAGAGACCTCGGGCGGGCGAGCAGCTCTGGTCTGTTTTTGGAGGCCCCGGATGGGAAGCGGCTGTGACAGTTCTGCAGGAGCGATGATGGAGGCAGGCCTGAGCTGCAGTGGGTGGAGGGATGGCGCCACACCTGTCAGGGCACAGTGAAAAAGTGGAAGACATGTCCTGGTACTGCTGGGTTACGAATGATGTCCAGGTTTTCAGACTGGCAACAAGGTCGGTTGGCCCCATTCAAGGAGATGAGGAAAACAGGAGGATCTGATTAGGGAAGGGGATGGTGGAGGGATCCCGTGGGCAGCTGAGGGGCACCTAGGTGAAGAGGTCCAGTGAGCAGCTGGACATACTGGTCCGGAGAATGGACAGACCTTTGATATGTCTACTCACAAAACAAAGATGATTCTCCCAGGAAAGTTCTGATACAGATAAATGCACCACTTGTATAGCACTGTCTCTTATAATGCAGTACAAACACGTTGCCTATTATTATTCTTTTCTTAAAAAAATATTTTTATTGATTTGAGAGAGGAAGGGAGAGATAGAAACATCATTGATGAGAGAGACTCATTGATTGGCTGCCTCCTGCATGCCTCACACTGGGGATCGAGCCCACAACCTGGGCATGTGCCTTGACTGGGAATCAAACCCTGACCTCCACGATCACAGGTCAACATTCAATCACTGAGCCACACCAGCCGAGCTAAATCCATCCTTTGGATTAAACTAGTTGGCTTCCTATGTTGCATAACACTAAATGATAAAGCCTTTACGGAAAGTGTAGAACTTGTTTAAAAAATTAAGATCCTGTGATTGTACAAGGTTACATTCCAGCAGAATACAACATGGAGTTAATCTGACAAAGGAATGAAAAAGAAAACCTAGTCTACACTAAATGCAATCGGGACTGAAGATCTATAAAGACAGAGGTTTAATGTCACCACGCAAACTGGTTCAGTCATGAGCACAAGATCTCTATTGTTGTCAACAGTAAACCAATTATTCTGTGATTCTGATACTGAGTTTATGGAGGTTTAAAGAAACTAGGTTCCCACAGGTGACTTGGAGTCACTTTTCGATGCTTAGCACAGTGCCTCCCCCACATGGTAGGTACATACTTATTTGTTGAATTGAACACCTTTTAAAAATGCAGCTTCCAAGCTTCACAAAAATATCTAATTTGGCATCTTTTTGAAGGTTCAAAGATACATCTCATGTACGCTACAGTCACGGCTAAAAAAAGTAATGGGTAAAAAATCATGGGTAAGGGGGATAGATTCTTAAAAAGATGTCCCTCCCCAGCAGACACTTGAAGACAGACTGCCCTTTTTTGCTTTTATACACGGCTGCTTGAGGATGTGATGTCTGGAGCTGTGGCAGCTACCTTGTGACATGAAGCCTAAATGCTGAGAATGGTGAAGGAAAAGGAGCTGGGTAATTGCTTGGCTGAATTAACCAACTGCTGAGCATCCTACCCCTGGACTCATTCACTGAGACAGAATACTTACATTGTTTAAGGTTATTATTATTATTATTTTTGCTGGCTATTCTGTTACTTTCAAACAAAGACTTCTAATACACGTGCTTTTAGAATATTCTTAAAATTTCATATTTCTTTTTGTGGTATTTAAAGTACGTATTTAAAAATCAATTTTCCTAGAGTTACTGTGATTACACAGAGTTATCTGACACACCGTGTCCCCATTTTTCATATCCTGTTTATTTTTTTTAGCTTTAAAATTCAGATAACAAGAGGGTACTTTTACCCGAGGAACTATGTTATTAAATTTCTGTGCTCAATGTACTGTTAATATATGATGTTTTCCTACTTTATATTTTGTACATTTAGCAAGCACAACTTTACATGGAAATTAATTTTACCTATAAAACCCTGCACCTGATATATTATATCCATGCAGAATTAGAAGGCTCAGTTCCCATCTCTCCTTATTAAAATGATCTATACCTGACTGGCTGTGCTGCCCTGCACATGAGGGTAAGTTCCCAGCTCTTCTTCAAAGTCTTCAGTCATTCAAAATCTCACTTTCTGAACAGAATAATTTTGTTCCTTGAATCCTTCAAATGGAAACTTCTAAGGGACAGAGAGTCTTATTTTTTTACTGAGCACCTTCTATGTGCCAAGCATTTATTAGGTGTCATAAACAACAGTAATATATGCACATACATGTACATACACACACACACACACACACACACACACACACACACACACACACAATATCCCAGAGTTGCAGGGTCCACCATCTATAATGACGGTTGTATACCATATCATGCATAATCCTGTCATGATTCTGTTCTGGCTTCTGTGGGATCCACTGCAAAGTCCAACACAGTGTCTGCAAAGTGCCCACGTGGTCATTCCACCTTCTTCCCCCCTCAGTTACACTGTGTGTTGAGGAACCTGTTGTCCTTTCCTGCTCCCTGGCAAAGAATTCACTTCATTCACAGAGCTAACAGCAGGGAGGGCTGGTGTAGGAATCTGTAAGGGAGAATGTGAGAAGAAGGCAGCAACAGCTCTGTGCTGCCACTCAACACATCTGCTGAGCACCTACTATGGATCTAGCCCAGGAGCCAGAAAAAGATAGTTACCATGTCAGTCTCTACTGTTTGGCACACGAGGAAACTGAGGGCAGAGATGGGCAGGCACCACAGCTCAGGGCCCCTGACTCCCAGCGTCAGGTTTATGCATTGGCTCAACAGGTCCAGCTGCCTCCAGGAGAGGAGTCTCCGCATGCCCAGGGCACAGACAGGAGCCTCTCCCAGCCCCACCCCGAGTTCCTTCCCAGTCATGGCATCGATCTTAGTCAAAGAGGGTCCCTTTCAAGAGGGTAGAAGTCTAGGCTTCCAGCATCTGCCACGGCAGAGGTGGCCCTCCTCATTCGGAAGGACAGTGTGGCAGGGAGGTGGGGGAAAGGCGTTTTCAGGAGTCTGTTCTCAGATCAGCCCTTCTCCATTCCCCCTGCAAACAAAGGGAAAAGCCGCCGCCACCATCCCACCCGGCCTGACACTCAAAGGGCCTGCTGGAAACAAAATTTCTGGAGTCAGCAGCTTCACAGCATGCAGTGTGCACTCCACCCCCTCAGCTTTGCAAGGGCTCAGCTCCTCTCAGGGCTCAGTTTGGAAAACCCCTGCCAGGGAAGAGTGGGCCGCCCCCAAAGTCTCCCAAACGCAGGGTCTTCTGGGGCCACGGATGCTCCACTTCCACTCAAGACACCCCCTGTCTGTCTGAGCATTTGGGATGAAGGGCAATGATGATATCTAGGGAGCAAATTTTCCAAACCTAGAATTTCAATTGAACAAATAGAATGCTGCTCTGACGACACTGAAAAACAGAAGATTTTCTAAGCAGCCGGTACCATTTTCTGAATAAGGGAACCCACATGATGAGAACTAGTTTGATATTATTAGCAGTTTTTGACTTTGAAATGCAAGTGCTCACGTACGTGGGACTCCTCAATCCACTTTCTGCATTCACAGGGCTTCAGCTGCAGCTGTGCCGAGCTGGACATAAATGGCCGCACCCCCCACCTCTTGGCCACAGTGCTGGACAGGCAGGTGGAACTAGGCTTCCTTAACCCAGGGGCTGGAGGGGGGTCCCCACTTTCTCTCTACTTTACCTGTCCCCTGTGCAAAGTCTGCCACTGCCTCCTCTTCCTGGATTGCACCTGGGAGCCTGGCTCTCCCCAGATGCCCCCCCCCCTCTTTTTTTGCAGATTCTCTCTCTTTCCAGGTCTTCCCCAGACCTCGTCCTGGGCTCCCTCCTGCCTGGCCTAGCAGCACCTCACCCCTGGTCTTTCCCACAGAAGTGACAAGGGGCTGGGCGGGTAGACCTCTCAAGAGAGAGCAGGACAGAAATGCATTTGCTAAAGCCCAATTATGCAGCACGATTAAAATGGGGCAGTTTTGCCTCTAGAACCAGTTAGAACCAAACATGTCAAAACGTTCGCTAGGCCCAGCCGGCGTGGCTCAGTGGTTGAGCATCGACCCAAGAACCAGGAGGTCACGGTTCAATTCCGCATCAGGGCACATGCCTGGGTGGCGAGCTCGGTCCCTCGTGTGGGGCGAGCAGGGGGCAGCCAATCAGTGATTCTCTCTCATCATTGATCTCTCTCTCTCTCCCTTCATCTCTGAAATCAATAAAAATATATTAAAAACAAACAACAACAAAAACGTCCCCTAGCTTCCTCACAGAAATGCAAGGGTATCTCAGTAGCAGGGGGACCCTCAGAGTCCACCAGGAGCCCACGTTTGCCCCGTGAAGCGCAGCCACCGCTTGAGGACCCACCTATTTGTTCGATGAGGTTCCTCCAGGAGTCGGCGGGAATGGGGTGGATCATCTGCAGGGCCTCCGTGAGTGTGGTGGGGCTGTCGGCCAGCGCTGGGCACTCCTCGGGCGTGGCCCCATTTCCCGGGGTGGAGGGTGACTCACTGCAGAAAGAAGCAGGGGCAGGACCAGTTATTTTTAAGCAACGACACACCTCGGCTAGTTGGCGAGAGACGCGGCCGTGGCCAGCTGGACCCGTCCGGACCGTCCAGGCGGGCCCCACAGGCCCTTTTTGTCACAGCACCAGGGCGCGACCGAGTGATTCATTCCCACACCAGCCCGTCCAAAACCTTCGGGTTTTCGGAGCTCGCGGGCAGGCGTCGGAAACTTGGCGCTCCCAGCTCTCTCCACGGCGGCGCCGCCCGGACGCCC
>NW_006288615.1:3735267-3750414 GCF_000327345.1 Myotis davidii
TCCGGGCGAGGTGACCCTCTGCCGTTCGCGCCCTCGAACTTCCGTCCGGCGAGGCCGCACATTTCTGCGGTCTCCCGCAGGGACCGGCCGGGAACCTGCCTCTGTCACTCGGAGGGAGTCCGAGGCCGAGACTGGGGTCTTAGGGAGCCCCGGCACCTTGGCTACGGAGAGGGGGCTGGCGCAGAGGCTTCTTCCGGCGGGTCTGGCCACGCCTCGCGACCCGCAGGCCCTGGCGGCCCGGGGTGGGTATGGTGGAGCTAGAGGGGGAGAAACAAAGTGCCCCAAACCTCCGCCTGGCGCTCCTGCTCCGTCACACTGATTCTTGGAATCTGCGCCTACGTGTTAGCTAGTTGAATCCGCTTCTGGATACAGAAAGCAAATAAAAACGGAGCCCAGTGGAGTGTGAGTGATCCCGTGGCCCGCGGAATCTGGAGGGATTTCATCCGATTGGCACACTGCCCGGTGTCCTTTCTGAGGCTGAGGGCCAGGGCCCGTGCGAGAGGGTACCTGTGGGCAGGGAGGGGGCGTGCAGAGCGCAGGGGGCTCTAAATGTGTTTAAAGGAACACATTCCTTGCTTAGGGGATGCAGACACTGGTGGGAGGGTTTCAGTTAGCTTTACTAGGTTCCTTGGCCAGCCGTCTAGAACGTGGCAGTTGTGTAAAAGTTAGTTCCCTCTAGGGGCCAGAATGGACAGTTCCCATCTCCTCGTGCCCTCCAGGCCTCAGAATATCTTCCTGACAGCCATCTGGTCTCTTTTTCCAAGCCAAGCTCCTCCCTTCCTTGACTCTTTCCACATGTCTCCAGACAGACAGCCTCCTCTTGAGCTCTGCATTTCTATTTGCTCTCTGGCCATCTCTTTCTGATGTGCCCTAAACACTCCACCAGGCACTCACATCTCCCCATGCCACCAGGAGGCCAGCAGAAGGCGAGAGCCGGCCTCCACTTCTCCTGCACCTCCTGTCACCTACATGTCAGTGCCTCACTGAGCCCCCTGGGTCCCCAGACCTTTAAAGCACGACCCCAATCCTTGGACCTGTCCCCACCCAGCTCATCCTCTCACTGTCCCCTTTCTAAAATATGGGGCTGCTTTGGTCCCTCCCCTGCTTAACAACCTGCCTTGGAGTGCCATCACCTGCGGGGGGGGGGCAGCCTCCTGGCTCTGTAATGGGCTCTTCAGTTCCTTGCCAGCTTCCTAGAGCCACTGTCCTTGCTGACTCCGCGGAGGCTTTGGTTTCACACACTTTTCCAGGCTCTGGGCTCTCTGCTCCTGGGGTCAAGTAGTTCCTCTAGGGGGTGTAGGCGCACTGGGGCACCCCTCCCCCAGGCCCTTTCCTTTGTGTAGCCAGTAGCATTGGCTGACACTGTAAGTCACTTTTGCCAATAGGACTGTTCTTACACGAAGCCACGGGCCCCTGCAGGCTGGGCACTGTGATATCCTACTCATCTTTCATCAGGGTCCAAGGAAGAGCATGTGTGGCAATCACTAGAACCTCCTGCTTTGCTCGGTTTCACCACCTCTCAGTCTGGGTGCAGCACTCAGTGAAGCTGTTACTTTCGCACTTTGTTGCACCAAGGGGAAAAGATTAATTTTTTTTTTAATCAGAAAATATTCAAGTGAAATTACATTCAGGATGGGCAAGAGTAGATTTATAGTTGTTTGTACAATTATTAATAAATAACAATACAAGAATAAACTGTGTTTTACATACTCACAACTGTTAGCCAGCTGTGAGCGTTAAGGTGAGCATAATAAAACCTTCCAGTTGAAAAATAAGCTAAAAATATCTTCCTAATTATAAAATCAGTTTAGAAAGTCACTGAGTTCTGAAGGCATATAACCTTAAGCTAAATTCCCCATGTTCTATTTTCTATCACATTTAGTGCTTATTAGGCAGGAAATTATAACATCTCCATTTAACTGACATTTTACTCACAATATACTTTATTCACAAAATGTAGATAAATTTTTCAAATATGCCTCATTAGCATATGGTCGGTGCTCTATAAGTATTTGTTAAGGAAGTAATGGTATTTTTGTTCGTTTGTTTGTTTTTTTAAATATATTTTTATTGGTTTCAGAGAGGAAGGGAGAAACATCAATGATGAGAGAGAATCATTGATTGGCTGGCTCCTGCACGCCCCTTCTTGGGGATAGAGCCAGCAACCCGGGTTCATAGATCGATGTTCAACCACTGAGCCATGCCAGCCAGGTAGTAATGGTATGCTTTAAAAAATATTTAGTGTTTAAAAAAGGATCAGTGGATGGGAGAGAAAAGGAGGCATATATAATACTTTCAACAATAAAGATTTAAAAAAAAGAAAAGAAAGAAGGATCAATGGACCGAAAGGGAGTCACTTTTGCCGAAACAAAATTTAATAACTAACCTAATGCAGTCTCAGACTTTGCCAGGCGTGGAGTTTTAAGCCAATCAGTTTTGAGTTTCTTGGTCCTCACTAGTGGGGGTCATCTGCTTGATAAGACCCCTGCCTTCCCGAAGGGAAGGGTTCTTGTCTGAAATAATTCAACTCCTTTAACTTCTTAGTCCCACCCTCTTTCTGCCTATAAAGAATCTTCCATTTGGAGGGACTCAACGGAACACGCTTCCAGTTGCTAGATGGGATGTTGCCTGACTCATGAATCACTTAGTAAAGCCAATTAGATCTTCAAGTTTACTCAGCTGAGCTCCATTTTTGAACATTAGTTATTTTAAGTATTTTATCTAAAGATTGTTTATTTTTTCCTTTGAATTACAAAGAGTAAATGTTGGGGAAAAGTAGGTTCTTATTTATATAGCCCTCTCAGGCTTCAGGAACCCTCATTTATAAAATGTTACCTTATTCTGAGGGAGAATTGCTAGAAGCAGAAGGAAGTTTAAAAAATGATCTGGTCCAACACATTTATTTGACAGAAAAAAAGGAACAGAACCAGAGGATTAAAATGGCAAGGTCACACAGCTGGCTAATGGCAGATTTTGGAAGAATATGCTAGTAAGTCAAGACTGTGTTGTGTGGGATAAGGAACTGCACATTTCTATTTAATTATTCTAAAGGTTTTTAGGGTTACATGATCTGGCAACAGACAATCAAATGTTAAAATACATTTGTCTTCAATCTAATAGGAAAAATGACATGGAATTGTTTTTTGTAGTGAGGAGGTAATCCTCATATATTGGAAACATCTAGAAGCAGGTGCTTGATAACTTTTAATTAATTGCATCTTTTCACATCTATAAACACAGTTTATTTTTATCACTCTCAAAAGACTTTTTTCAGTTGCTTTGAAAAATCAACAAATTCAAACCACATAGGCAGCCCCAGCAGTAAATCCATGGAAAGCTAGAAGAGATAAATGAACCCCCAAAATCTAGGGAGAAAGTTAGGGAAAGGACAAGATGTAGCCTCTCTCACCGAAGCTCCACCTGGAAACCCATCTTTGATGTTTACAAAGGTTTCTCCATAAGGAGAGTGGTCCCTGGTAGACCTGTCCTGTTGTGTGGTTGGAAGTATTTTACTGGAGAGGGGGAGGTGGGTGTCTTTCCTTAGTTTTGATCATAAGGATAATTTGTAAATGTGGGATTGTAACATTCTGTGGAAATAAGTTAATCACAATTGGTTTAGCCCCATGTAGTATAAAGCATTATTTATGCCCAAAGGGAGGCCTGGGCTTTGCCCTGGACTCCTGGGAGGTGCTTTCTGAGCCCTCAGAATGTTATGTCTGTTAAGAGCATCTTTGCTTACCTGGGATCCTGGGGCCATACCAGAAAAGGTAGGGATTTGGGGCCATATGGTAATAGCTTAATCTCCAGAGGAGCTGAAGACTGAGGTCAGCCACCTGGGTGACCAACCAGTTCAAGCTGATCAGGCTCCAATAAAAACTCTGGACACTAAGGCTCAGGTGAGTTTCCCTGGTTGGCAACATCGTCACACATGGTTGCAGGAGAATGTTAGCGCTGGCCACGGTACCACAGGGACAAGATAACCAGAAGCTCTGAGTAGACCTCTATGCATCTCTGCCCTTGGCTAATGTAAATGTGCAGCCTCTCAGCCTTGGCTGATGTGGCTCGGTTGATTGGAGCATTGTCTCGTACACTGAAGGGCACAGGTTTGATTCCCTGTCAGGGCACATACCTAGGTTTTGGGTTACCCCATTGGGGCACATGCTGGGATAAAGGGTAACCATATCTTTAATTATGAATGCAGACAATTGTATGGCCTTGATAGAAATGTATTCTCAAAACAGGTTCCCCCAAATAACTCATGGATAAGATGCTATAATGCTGGTGTGCTTATCTGAAACTGTGGGAAATGAGACAAGAGCCTGGCACTGTGGGTTTCTTTGGAATATCCCTAACCACGGAGTCTGAGACACACAGAGTTCAAGGATTATGAATTTGACCAACAGAAGCATTCTGAAACAAGGGGGGATCTAAGGAAATATACTATTGAGGATGAAATGTGGAGAAAATTAGATGAAGAGTTGTCTGGGCACACATACTTGACATTTTAGGTTGTGGCTATGGGAGTTCCTATACTCTTAGTTGGAATTCAAACTGTAAAGGAACCAATAGCCCACTTCCTTCCACTTAGCTTATTCATTTTAAATCACCTTGTAAACTATACAGTTAGATCTAATTTAGTCCTATGTGTAGGAAGTCCTATAATGTAGCACACAAGTAGAAAATGATATTATTATTAATTATTATTTAGGAAGCCTGCATTGAGTACTAAAATACATTCACTATTATAATGGAGGATGTATTGCCTTAACCATTAGCAAAACATACAAATGTAGCAAAACTGCTTATGGTATGGAATGAGAAAAAAAAAAAGGATGTCCATTCATAAACAAAGTAGACTTGAAGAAACAGCACGTAGTTAAAATTAATAACTAGCTATTATTCACATGTTGTTCCTTGAAAATTGCAAATACCTGGATTTTAGAGAAGTATTTTTCATAACAAGAAATAAGTAATAGGACAACTTTCCATTCTCTATTGAAACAAATCCCTCACCCTTAACATCCAGTAGGAAGAATATTCTTTGTTGAGTCACTAGAACAAAGCATTCAAGGATGTAGGGTCCCGTAAAAAGAGCAGTATGTCTTTGGTAGAGACCGACGCTTCACGGGGGCCATCTGAGAAAGAGGGGCCTGTTCTGGGTCCTTGACTGCTTGTCATGTTGACGACAAGACCTGTCTTCCCAGGAATTCAAAGCTTTTAACCACTATTGCTACTTCTATTTTAAAGACTCTAGCAAGGAAACTGGGGACCGCAGTGTAGAAATTAGCACCAAACAAATGAGTATCATCCTAAAGAGAAAGCACAATCATTTCAAAAACATATCGAGTGCACAGCCATCAAAGAGGTTTAAAAGTGAACAGGCAGTTAGCAAGGCTTGGAAACAGTCATTGGCCTCCAGGATGCGCGTGTGAATCGATAGGACCTTTCTGGAGGGCAGTCTGGACCACCCATTCCATAAATGTTCATACCTTTAGTGAAGAGATGCTACTTCTAGGAATATAAGAATCCATGGGGAAAAACTAGCTACAAGATTGTTTATTACAGCGTTATTTATAATAGTGACATATTAGGAGCAACCTGAATGCCCAATAACAGAAGATTGATTATTTAAATTATGACATATATCTAAAATGGAATATCACTAAAGTGACTTTTAATGTATTTAATAATCTGGAAAGATGTCCATAATATATTGAATAGACAAGCAGATTCCCAAACTAAATGGTACTATGATCTTATTTCATTTATAAATGATCTAATTTTGTTTACAAATAGATTTATCGAGATGGAAGTTTAAGCACACACATTTGAAAAAAGACTGGAAGAATGATCAGCAAAAACATCTCTCTGTACTTGCAGCTGATTAGTCAGAATTTGAGGGAATTTTCTTCTTTTTACTCATATGTGTTAAAAATTTTTTCTACAATCAATGTGTCACTTATGTAATAAGGGGGAAGTTACTTCAAAAAACAACATCAGTCCCTTAATGTGCATAAATTTAGAACTGAGTTGAAAGCATTCACGTAACAGGAGGGAGCCCTAAGGAAATTGACGAATTGGGCTGAGCTGTTTTGTATTCTCTAGATTTACTTGCAGGGAAAAACACCTCAATTCGTTACATAAATCTATCTTTTCAAAAGCTCTTCAGTTTCCAAAGAATCACGAATTCAAATTTTATAGTAGGCTAGAGGCCAGATGCATGAAATTTGTGCACTTGGAGGGGGGTCCCTCAGCCTGGCCTGTACCCTCTTGCAGTCCGGGAGCCCTCGGGGGATGCCATCAGTTGGACATCCTTAGCGCTGCTGCGGAGGCAGGCGAGGCTCTCACCCCTGCTGCTTGCTCCCCCTGTGGGAGCACACTGACCACCAGGGGGCAGCTCCTGTATTGAGTGTCTGCCTCCTTGTGGTCAGTGTGCATCATAGCAACCAGTCATTCCACCGGTCGGTCAATTTGCATATTAGCCTTTTATTATATAGAATGACTTCCTGGCATCTCTAAAATTAAAGCATTTACCTGCTTTTCTAATTTGCCCGGTGATAAAAATAGTTCTTTTCCAGAAATTCCCCCTTTCCTTTTATAAATTGACACATACAATTGCTAACCAGAATGCTTCTTCCTTTTCTATTGAAGTCAAGGTCCTGTTGAAGGAGTCATGACAGAATTCACTGCCTCCCATTAAAGGCAGGTCTCTCTCATACCACAAGCCCTTCTCGTACCCCATCCCCCTCCAATAGCATGAAGACATCCCACCTATGCTGGCTCAAATACCACCTCCTCTGTGAAGCCCACCTCCTGTTCCAACCCATAGCTGACTGTGTTCCCTCCCTCTTGGGATCTCCATAGCCTTCCCCAGGGCTTCTCTTGGGACTTGATCACTTCCTGGAGGAGGAGGAGTTTGATTGATGTTGCCCCTCTGCCTGTGCGGGCAGAGAGCTTGCACATCCCCAAGGCTCAGGACATATTTGCCCCGTGGAGGCGGAGTTGAAAGAGGCTTGAAAGCACAGACATTCCTTTGGTATCATCCTGGTGCCTCTGGGTAAATTACAGCCCAGAAACATCTCACAAGCCCTTTCCCTTTATTCACTAAATACAAACCTCCTCTCCTTGCTACTCTTTTAAAAGGTGAGTGCACCTTCAGCTGAAGTACCATTATTAGCTGGGGAAAAGAGTCAGGCTGCCAGCAAAGAAGTGTAATTTCTGTACCTCTTGACTGTTCAGCCCTCCCCCGAGCTGACCAGTGGATGTCTCTATCCCTAATTTTAAACTTGTGTCTCATTTTTTCCATGCAGCGAAGATTGCATGCTAAATGATTGCTATTTCTAAAACGTTGCTCAGCCTTCGGAGTGGCTTTTATTTGTCACAGTCAGCGGGATCTCTAGGCTGGTTTTTTTCTCAGGCTCAGGGTAAAACAATGGTCCTTAATAGGTCTCTCTTTTCTGCCACGGGGGGATTTCATAAGGGTCTCAGAGGAGAGTCCAAAGCTCACAGAGATACATTCTTCCATTTGAAAATAGCATTTGTTCTCAAAAAAGAAAAAAAAAGAAAATGAAAGGAAGAGAAAAGAGGCTCTAACCTGTCACCAACTGAGTGTTTTCTCTAAGTGATGGATTCTTACCGAGAGGAGGAACCTCTTCTCGACAGAATGAGTCAGAGAAATGACAGAACTGAGTGGAAAATTTCCTTCCTGTTGAGAGCCCCTTAGAATACACCTTCCTTAACCCACGGCCCTCAGTCTCAGCATTTCACACACTGTGCATCCCCATCGACTGTGTGCCTGTCTTTAGGATGGAGTGCTTCGCATTTTCTGCATTGAAATACACTGTTATTAACCAAATTGAAAATCTTCTGGGGAAACAGGCACTCATATACATTGCTGATGGGAGAGCAAAGTTGTCCAGCTTCAGATGGGGGGGGGGGGGGGCGGGATTTGACTATAACAGAACAGCATGTATACAATGGACTGAATGTTTGTGTCTCCCCAAATTCTATGCTAAAATCCTTGGGCCTTGGGCCTTGGGAGGTGATGAGGTCAAGAGGGCAAAGCTCTCATGAATGGGATTAGTGCCCTTATTAAGGAGACCCCAGAGAAAGCCCTCACTTTGGTCTTGGATTTCACAGCCTCCAGAATTGTGGGAAATACATTTGCTGTTCATAAGCCACCTCGTCTACCGTATTCTGTTAGAGCAGCCCAATCTGACTAAGACAACATACATTTGCCCTTTGACCTAGCGATTCCATTTTTAAGAATTTACTCCAAAGACATCCTGAAACATGAAACAAGATATGCGCAAGGACATTAATTATGACATTATTATTTTTTTAATATATTTTTATTTTATTTACTTTTGTTAATCCTCACCTGAGGCTATTTTTCCACTGGTTTTTAGAGAGTGGAAGGGAGGAGAGATAGAGAGAAAGGAACATCAATGTGAGAGAGACACATTGATTGGTTGCCTCCTGCACACACCCAGCCCAGGGCCAGGGATTGAGCCTGTAAATGCCCTTGACTGGAATTGAATCTGAGATCCTTCAGTCCTCGGGCTGACACTCTACCTACTGAGCCAAACCAGCTAGGGAAAAAAATAAATATTTTTTATTATTGATTTCAGAGAGAGAAAGGGAGAGGAAGAGAGAGACAGAAACATCAATGATGAGAATCATTGATTGCCTGTCTCCTGCATGCCCCCTATTGGGTATCGAGCCCACAACCTGGGCATGTGCTCTGACTGAGAATTGAACCATGACCTCCTGGTTCATAGGCTGACGCTCAACCACTGAATGTCATTGATAGCAAAATATTGGGAGGGCATTGATAGCAATGCCGGGTGGGCATTGATAGCAAAATATTGGGAGCAAACTCCATACCCATCAAAGATTAGTTGACTAGACTATAAGATAGCCACATAATGGAGTCCTTTGTAGCTGGAGGATGAGGATGAGGGCAATGCCTGAATTGACACTGAGTGGTCCAGTGTTGGGACAAAAGAGCCTGTGCAGTATGTGAACTAAAGGAGGTGAAGTTATACAATTATACACACACTTTCCCTCCTGACAAGAAACAGAAGAAGGAAAAAAGAGAAACTAGTAAAGATGATTATTTCCCGAGTTAGGGTAGAAGGTAAGCCCTTTCTAAATGTACCTTTTAATATAGTTTTGATTTGCAAACCATGTAGGTGTTTTACATATTCAAATGATTTTTAAAAATCTAAAAGAATGGGGGGGCGGGGAGAATCAAACCCCAGAGTTAAAAAAAACACACACCTGAAACAAGTGAACCTAATTATCAAATTGATAACATAACCACACAGAAAAAAATTTGGGTGGGGCCTAACCCAATAACTGGTGTCTTTATAAGAAGAGGGGGAATTTGGCCCTAGAGACTCAGAAACTAACAAACAGGAAAATGCTACGTGAAGACGTTGGCAGAGGCTGGAGTGATGCATCTACTAGCTAAGGAATGCCAAGTGTTGCCAGCAACCACCAGAACCTAGGAGAGAGGCATGGGGCAAATCTGCTCCTACAGTCTTCAGGGAGACCTGCCAACACTGGATTTTGGACTTCTCATCTTCAGGTTTGTGAGAGAACAAATTCCTACTCTTTTTAAGCTGTCCAGTTTGTGATACTTTGTTACAGCAGCCCTGGGAAACTAATACGCCAGATTCACTGTAGAATAGAGAAATAGACTACAATACTGTATATTGATGTTGCGGGTCCTCACTGTTAGGAAACGGAGATGGAAACATGGAATGAGGAGGGTGAGGGGGACTGCTGTGTGTTGGGTTGGAATCAAAGGTATTTGTATGAACTCACCCACATGTTTCTTAGCTCTGTCCACTGGAAAGTCTTGGAAGCAATGACCTTCCAGTATTAATGAGCATGTATTTAGAATTGGATTCTAAATACTATTCTGCACTCAAAGGAACTAGGGCTCCTGGGAGAAATGGCTGATTCCAGGTCTCGGATATAGAAAGTATAAGAAAAAGTATTTTTCTGTGTCAGAAGGCCAAAAAAAAAAGTCTCAAAGGCAGGAAGGGATATATCAAAGGGACATAGGAAGCAGCTTAAAAGGGACATCTACTGGCCAAATTTGTGACAATTTGTGTATCAAAAGGAATATGACAGTAATGGACTAAAACACATTGAACTAGACAACCACAAACCACCACCATGAATCCATAGTGATAATCACAACAAAACAAATAAAAAATCAAGGAGGGTCATCTTCACAGGAGAAAACCAATGAATAAAAGAAGGAGGGATATTTCAACTCTCCCATTCTGCAATTCCCAATGTAATGGTTGTTTCAGGAAGGATCACCAATGGATGTTAAAAGCCCTAATAGAAAGGTGAATAGAAAGAGGATGTTTATATGATCTCAAACTATCACTTGTTAGTTGCAAAAAAGGAAAATTGTACCCTTACTTCAGAGCAACCTGGCAGTTTCTAAATTAACCAAACGCTGAAACTTAGCATCAGGAACAGTGGGCCGGCTGATATGAATGCCTCCTGTTGGGGATGCAGTTTGAAGTACACATCACCTGGATGCGTCCTTGCTAGAAATGTTTATCTATTCAGTCTTTTGATTGGAATATTGAATCCATTTGCATTCAAAGTAATTGTTGATAGATAATGAACTTATTACCATTTATTATTCATATTTTTGACCCTTTTTATTTCTTTTTTTAAATGTTAATCTTTTAAAAATATTTTTAATTGATTTAAGAAAGGAAGGGAGAGGGAGAGAGAAATAGAAACATCAATGGTGAGAGAATAATTGATTGGCTGCCTCCTGCATGCCCCCTACTGGGGATCAAGCCCGAAATCTGGGCATATGCCCTGACCTAGAATCGAACCATGACCTCCTGGTTCATAGGTTGATGGTCAACCACTGAGCCATGCTGGCCGTGCTTATTTCTTCTTCTTAAAGAAGACCCTTTTACATTTCTTGTAGTACTGGTTGGTGGTGATAAACTCTTAGCTTTTTCTTATCTGGGAAGCTCTTTATCAGTCCTTCAATTCTAGATGATAGCTTTGTTGGGTAGGGTAATCTTGGTTGTAGGCCCTTACTTTTTATCACTTTCAATATTTTGTGCCAATCCTTTTGGGCCTGCAAAGTTTCTGTTGAGAAATCAGCTGATAACCTATGGAAGCTCTCCTGTAGGTAAATAACTGCTTTTTTTCTTGCTGCTTTTAAGATTCTCTCGTTGTTTTTAATCTCTGACACTTTAATTATAATGTGTCTTGGTATAGGCCTATTTTGGTTCTTCTTGTCTGGTACTCTCTGCACTTCCTGGACTTGTATGTCTATTTTCTTCATCAATTTAGGGAAGTTTTCTGTCATTACTTTTTCAAATAGGTTTTCAATTTCTTGCTCTCTCCTCTCCTTCTGGCATCCTCATGATGCAAATGTTGGTATGCTTGAAGTTGTTCCAGAGTCTCCTTATACTATCCTTATTTCTTTGGATTTTTTTTTCTTTTTGCTGTTCTGATTAGGAGTTTTCTGCTTCCTTATCTTCTAATTCTCTGATTTGATCCTCTACTTCATCTACTCTACTGTTGATTCCCTGTAATGTATTCTTCATTTCGGTTAGTGTATCCTTCATTTCTGACTGTTTTTTTAGAATGGTTTCCTTTTTATGCTGTTCTCACTATGTTTCTTGAGCATGCTATAACCATTGTTTTGAATTCTGTATCTGGTAGTTTGCTTGCCTCCATTTTTTTCGTTATTTTACTGGAGATTTCTCCCATTCTTTCATTTGGGACCTGTTTCTTAGTCTCCTCATTTTGGCTCCCTCCCTGTGTTTCTTTCTATGTATTAGGTAGAGCTGCTGTGTCTCCCAGTCTTGGTAGAGTGGCCTTATGTAGCAGGTATCCTATAGGGCCACGTGGCACAGCCTTCTCCGTCACCTGAGCTGGGTGCTCCAGGTGTGCACTGTTCAGTTGTAGGCCGACCTTGATTGCTGTTGGCACATTACTGGGAGGGATTGGCCCAGGCTGATCAGCTGCGAGACCTGGCCGTGACGACAGAGGAGGAGCTGCTGCGCAGGCGCTGACGCCATGGAGCGATCTACAGATGGCTGCTACTTGTGCTGGGGTCGGAGGTGCCCAGGAGAGGCTAAGCTGTGAACTGAGGCTGGTTGCTGCTAGTGCCAGGCCTGGGGCCACTTAGTGAGAGTAACGGGGTAGCAGGGGCCAGATGCCACGTGTTTGAAAGATTTTAGGTAAGTCCAAAGCATGAACCAAAAGAGGTCGTTTGTATGGAGAAACCACTGGCAATGGTGTGGGTGGGCCTGCCAGCTGGGTGGGGTGGGCCTCAGGGAATCACCACGGTGAAGCCAAGAGCTCTGAGTCGGGAGGGGCTCAGCAAAAGGAACCTTGGTCTCTGCTGGCACTTCTGTGGGAGGGAAAGCTGCTCCCCACCCCCAACTCTCACCCTGAAGCCAGACAATTCACTTCCTCCTGGTATGTCCCGGGTCCCTTTTGAGCTGCTGCCCAGTGCTGGAGCTCGGAGGGATGAGTCCGAGTAAGTCTGTGTGTGTGCCCTTTAAGAGGAACACAGGGAACCTTAGCAGCCACGTCTCCCTCAGCCTCAGTCCTCGCTGGTTGTATAGCCAGAAGTTATGGGGACTTCTCTTCTGGCACTGGAACCCTGGGCTGGGGCGCCTGGTGTGGCTGGGGTTGGACCCCAACAGTGTGGGGCTGGGACCCCTAGGATCTCCACAGGTGAGATAGCCCTCCTGATTTTTATCAGCCACACGTGGGTATGGGCCAGCCAGCTCCAGGTGTCCACCCCTCCTAACCATCAGTGGCTTCTTTAAATCATTAGTTGTAGGACTTCCGTTCAGCCAGATTTCAGTCGGTTTTGAATGACGGTTGTTCTGTAGTTTAGTTGTAATTTTAATGCGGCTGTGGGAGATTCTGAGTACTGAATTTACCTGCGTGACCTCTTGACCTGAAGCTGCAGGGTGTTTTAATAATTTATTGAATCTAGGTACAGGGTACATGGGAGTTCATTGTACTATTCTTTCCATTTTTCTATATGTTTAAATTTTTTTAAATAAAAATTTGGGGAAAGGGAAAATAATATTTAGAGAAATACCTCATTTGGTTTAAAGAAATGAAAAAATTAACAATGAAAAAAAAAACAACTGGGAAAGGACATTATGATTTAGAATTTTCTCAGTGACTTATGTATCTAAATAATTATCCTAATAAAATTATATTTTACAATGGCAAACAAAAAAGAGAAAGGTATAAACAACAAATTGAAATGCAGTCAGATGTAAGGTATAGAGTATTGAGTGTGGGATCCTTGCCGAACTGGGAGCCCTGGGGTGCTAGCACCCTCGGGAATGTGAGCCCAGTTAGGCAAAACTTTTGTTCCCCTGTGTTCACTGCTGCATCCCCAGCCCCAGAGCAAAGCAGTGGCATGTAAATAGCTTAGTGTTAAATATTTTTGTCCGATTTTTAATTTTTTTTTTTTAGGATAGACTCTTGGTCAGAGATTAAGAGCATTTTTATTGCTTTTCACATATTTTATAAAATTACAAAAGGTGCCCAGCCGGTGTGGTTGAGCATTGACCTATGAACCAGGAGGTCATGGTTAAATTCCTGGTCAGGGCATATGCCTGGGTTGTGGGCTTGATCCCCAGTGTGAGGTGTACAGGAAGCAGCCTATCATTGATGTTTCTATCTATCTCTCCCTCTCCCTTCCTCTCTGAAATCAACAAAAATATATTTTAAAATTACCAAAGTTTATAGTGGTTTACACCAAACCAGTATCTATCTCTGCCCTCTTTCCAGTACTCAGATTAGAATTGTAAGCAATTTGCCAGTTTGATACACAAAAAATGATATGTTGCTCTATTTTGCATTTCTTTACTCGTGGCCTTGATTTTTTGTTTATTTTATGAAAGTTTTGTATTCTTTCATGAATCATCTTTTCATGTCTTTTGCTTGTTTTAATTTTGGAATGTATATGTTCTTCTGACTGATTTGCAAATATGGTATGCAATGGTGTTTGTAGGAGTATATTTTTAGAACATGGCTCACTTTGTAGGTTTTCCTACCAAAATAGGAACCCTAAAATAAGATATTTTAACTTATTTCTAAAGGGTATATGAATCAAAGTACCAGTGAGGGCTGACAGGTGCTCAGTGAGGGCAGTGGTTGGCTCTGCAGCCACTGGCCCCTGGACCCACCGGAGACGGGGACCTGGTGGTCAGAGAGCAGCCTCTCAGGGTCCTTTGGTCCAGCTCCAAGACAGATGAACTGCAAGTTTATAGAAAGGACAAGTAGGGGCAGGCCTCTCTCCTTGGACACGCCCTGTTCCAGGGCCACGTGGGCGGTGGGAGCTGGGGGCGGTTCAGTCCTGACAGTTACTGTGATCTCAGGGCACTTTCAGGAGGTCTCCTCCCTCTGTAGACAGTGTGACCTGAAACTCACCATTAAAAGCAGACTTGCCTTGTCTGCGGCTTAGTCTCTTTTCACTAACATATGATTGACTTCATCATGTGCAGCAGGAAAACATGGAAGGAAGAACAGCTAACAAAGTTATAGCAACTGCCAACTGTCCAGCAATTACTTTATTTCAACAGTGACTATTGAACATCCACTATCAACAGAGCCCCCATAGATGATCAGGCCGCAGCGCCTGCCGTAGCCTCCGGCCTGTGGCGGCTGCTACTAACTGAAAATGATTGTGATGTGGGAATCCCAAATGTCCGACAATGAAATGCTGATAAAGTCTCTAAAAGGACTGTGCTCTTTGAGTGGACGTTATTTCACCGTTATAGTCTCTGAAGGATTTATTTAATTCTTTTCCACAATAGAGGCCTAGCAAATGGTTTTTGAAAAATTACATATTTAAAGTTGTAAACCTATATGTTCTTTGTTTAAAAGCTATCGTAATGAATGGAAGACTTTCTTTAAGAATCTGATAACTTTAAGGGGACATTTCTGTAACACAAGTGAGTGGTGTCGCGCAGAGCCCTGGCCTCAGCTGCACCTGCTAGGGGCTCTGGAGCGGAAACAACCTCTTCGTATCGACGCCCTGTGACAAGGAAGCTAGAATTGTATACTTTGGCAGCGGTGGGTCATTGCCTAAGGGCTGTGTGGAATGTGTGT
>NW_006288615.1:3750437-3763863 GCF_000327345.1 Myotis davidii
GGGGGAGGGTTGGTGGGGCAGGTAAACTCGGAGGCATGAGAACAGGGGAAAGGGAGGTGGGATAAGAGGGGCCTGATGCCAAGCATTCTGTCCAGCATCTGATGTGTATACATTTATAGAAGGTTCCCAATGTTTTAGTTATTTATTACTGTGCAACAAATGACCCTGAGACTTCACAGCTTATAGCTGCATTTGTCCTCTCACGTGGTGACCTCGGGTCAGGAGTCCTGTGGCTCGGGCTCAGGGTCCCACACGAGGCTGCAGCCCAGCTCAAGAAGCGCATCTTCTCGCCACCTGGGCCTTTCCTCGGGCTGCCTGCCAAGTGTCCTCATACGTGGATGACGGCTTCCCCAGAGCAAGGGATCCATGGGAGACAGGAGCCCACTGCCTTTTGTGACCTTGCCTCCTGTGCACACACCATCACATCTATTGTCAGTTAGAAGTGGTCATGAAAACCAGCCCACACTCCACGGGAGGGCGTGAGTTCTGGTGGTGGGGTCACTGAGAGCCATCTGGGAGGTGGACTAGCACATGTTCCTTCAGCTTTCTTGCTTGCAAATTGCTGAGAGCAATAAGGGCTCCTGTCCCATTTGTTGAATTTGACATCCGCCAAAGCAAAGACTCCAACATGGACAAAGACACTGGGCCCTCGCTGGGTCCTTCTGCTGTCCCTTTAGCTGTCTGCAGTGGGCTCATCACCCGGGCACGTCTGGGCACCGTCTTTAGACACCGCAGACTCTCTAACAAGGCACCTGGGATCTGATGTTCTGTCCTGTACCAAATCCAGCCGGCTCATTTCTTTGGCTCAAACACAGGTTCTTGGCTCTGTCTCCCCAGTCCAGGCATGCCAGCCTTCTCTTGGCAACCTGCGAAGGCCTGACTCCTGCCGCAGTAATTAAACTTGACCAAAATAGAGCATGCTATTATTCTACAGCGCAGAGTCCATCTGAATTTGGAGGTTTTATAGATGCATGATTGGTAGTGTTGGGTTTCGAGGTTGGCAGCACTAACTCCCCACGCCAGGGAGAAAGAAGGAACTGGGGAGGTCTGACACCACCTCTCAGGGTACTGTGTGCTTGGCTGCTTTGGTGTGCCGCCACGGGGCCACATCTCCCCCTTTTCTTCTCTGTAGCCTGTGTCTCCCTGCTGGGGTCCAGCCCCAGCGGGTCCAGGGGGCCCCAAAGGTGTGGACGGAGTCGGCGAAGAAGGAATGACACGGAGACAGCGTTCAGTGGATCAGCAGCCTTGCCAGGATCTCTAGCCACAATCTCCAGCCAAGTTCTGTGTCTATGTTTTCTTGCTAGGTTCTCCAGCCACGTTCTCCAGGTTCTCCAGCCAGGTTCTGTAGCCATGTTCTCTCGCTAGGCTCTCCAGCCAGGTTCGGTTTAGGTTCTCCAGCCAGGTTCGGTCGCCAGGTTCTGTAGCCGGGTCCTTCAGCCAGGTTCTGTCTAGGTTCTCCAACCAAGTTCTGTAGCCAGGTTCTGTCCAGGATCTTTTGCCATGTTCTCTCCAGCGAAGTTCTTTGTAGCCAGGTTCTGTGTAGGTTCTGTCTTCTAAGTTCTGTCTCCTAAGTTCTGTGTGTAGGTTCTGTGTTCTAAATTCTGTCTCTTCTAAGTTCTGTCTCTCGGGTCTGTCTCTCTAGGTTCTGACTCCTGTTGTCTTGTTACATCTGTATTTATACCAGTTGATTCCAATCCTATCAATCTCTATTCCAAAGGTTAGGGCGTTTCTTATCTCCATTCCAGGGAGTAAAGATTATGTAGCTTAAGCAGGATTGTTCATAGTTAAAGAGATTAATTACCCGCCTGGCACTTAGTGAAGGGGTTTTATTCCCTCCCTAACTTCAGGGGAAAATCCCTACCTGGGGAAACAACCTTTCTCGGAGAGGTGACCTTGGTTAAAACACAGCGCCAAGAAGGTGAGCAAACATCTTAAGAACAGTATGCCAGGTCCCTTGAAACAGCAAGGATGGACCGGCTCCCGGCATCTCCCCTCCCTTGTTTCCAATATGCAATAGAAACCCAGTATGAGAAACAAGTCATTTCTCCCATGGGTGACATCCTCAACGGTATTGAGCGTGACTATAGTCAGTGTAACAGGAACATTTGGGTGGGAGTTTTTTATGGCAGCTCTTAACATAAGCCAGAGACGGGATAGGGAGATGAAGCTCAGTGAGTGCAAGTTGGACGAAAGCACAACATGATAAAGACCAAGCACAGAGCCCTGTGGGAGCCTGGGGCAGTCCAGAGATAAACACCCAGACTCCTGGGAGGATGGAAGGATGAATGGGTTTCAAGCCTTCAGCTGCCCTTCAGAGGGCTCACCTCAAGCAGGGACCTGGAAGGAGCACGCTTCCCACAGTGACTGAGGCAGGTCCTTAATAAGAACGCCAGAGCTCCAGAGCTCAGTGGTAGAACGTCGACCTATGACCCAGGAGGTCATGGCTCCATCCCGGTCATGGCACATGCCCAGGTTGTGAGCTTGATCCCCAGTGTGGGGCGTGTAGGAGGCATCTAATCAATGATTCTCTCTCCTCATTGATGTTTCTATCTCTCTCTCCCTCCACCTCTAAAATCAATAAAAAAAAAATATTTTTAAAAGAAGGCCAGAGGAATGCTAATGGAACTGAAACATGAATACAAACTCTAAGCACAATATATATGAATCATGTAGTATAAGAATTGCTACTATAGAAAGCCCTGGCTGATGTGGCTCAGTCGATTGGGCATTGTTCTGTGCACCAAAGGGTTGCTGGTTTGATTCCCAGTCAGGGCACATGCCTGAGTTGCAGGATCAATCCCCGGGAGGAGATGTGCAGGAGGCATCCAAGCGGATGTTTCGCTCTCTCCCTTCTTCTGTAAAAATCAATAAAAATATTTTTTTAATAAAAAATTGTAAGAAATCCATTGATTTCTCACAAGTCTGCAGAGTTGGGTAATACTTATAAGTTCCAGGAGCGTTTTTGCTGCTTGGCATTCACCTTATTTTCTTGAACATGCTTTCTCCACGTGGACGAAAAAGGGGTTTCTGGAAAAAAGAGACAAGTCCAGTCCTAGCCAGGGTGGCTCAGTGGATAGAACGTCAGCCTGAGGACTGAAGGGTTCAAGTCCAGTCAAGGTCACAAGCCCGGGCTGTGGGCTTGATCCCCAGTGTGGGGTGTGCAGGAGGCAGTCGATCAATGAGTCCCTCTCATCATTGATGTTTCTGTCTCTTTCTCCCTCTCCCTTCCTCCGTGAAATCAATGAAAATATGTTTTTTAAAAAAAGAGAGAGACAAGTCCAGTGCTGGAAAGTAACCTCACAGGGTGTTTGGATCTTAAATTCCTTACTGGGCATGTCCTGGTGGGCAGTCATGAGCCAAGTCTATAACTTCTTTAGTAAAATGTTTATTTGCCCTAAGCAAGTCCTGACCATTGTTTCCATGCATCCAGGTAAACACCTTTGAAATAACTGCCCTCAAGGGAGCGCATCATCTTGTTAACTGTCCCGTAATCCACTCCCTGCTTTGCTTTCTCCCACCTTCATATAAGTGCATCTGGTACCTTTTTATTGATTAGTCACACTGAGATTGCCATGCTTTTCTAATGGTAGATTAGTTAACTTCAGGGGTCAGTTACTATGAGGAAATAGTGTTATTTGTTGTGGAAGAGAAGGGGCCACATGTTGCCCTGACTAGCTCAGGAAGGCTGCGTGGTGGCCTTGCAAACTCAGGGACCTAAAGAAAGCACAAAGGATGGCCTGAAATTAAAACTTTTGAACTAAAACTAGTTTATGGCAGCTAGTCAGGTTGTAGATTAGATTCTTCCCTGACAAAAGTCAATCTTTACTTTAACTAAGCCCGCCCCTTGTCTTTTGCATCTAAGGTAATGTATCTTTGGAATGTCAGGATAACTTGTAACTTTCCTTTTCTGGACCCCTCAGGGCACAACCAATGCACAGGGTGGAGACCACACATTCCCTCATTGTTATTGTGTTTAATGTTGACTGTTAACGATCCTATGCCCACTTAGGTAAAAGAAGCATCATTTTACTTTTTTTCCAATCCCAGAGGTTTCCTTGCTTTACTTTCTCCCACCTCCCTAATCTATAACCAATGGATTCATGAACCCACTTATGTCTCCTCTTTTTATGGTAATTTATAAAAATAGGTGAAAAACCACCATTCTCTGGAGCATTATCTTAATTCGTTGGGATTCAGCTCCCTGGCAATTGTTGATAGTTTGGCTCAAATAAACTCACAACAATTTTTACAGGTTTGAATGTTTCTTATATTAACACTAGTAGCCCAGTGCACTAGTCCCTCAGCCCAGCCTGCACCCTCTCCAATCTGGGACCCCTCGGGGATGTCCTACTGCCAATCCCTATGGGATCGGGCCTAAACTGGCAGCCGGACATCCCTCTCGCAATCTGGGACTGCTGGCTCCTAACCACTCTGCCTGCCAGCCTGCTCACCCCCAACTGCCCTGCCCCCCAAGCCAGCTGCTCACCCCCAACTGCCTTCCCCTGCTGGCCTGATCTCCCCTAACCGCCTCTGCCTCGGCCCCGTCACCATGGCTTTGTCCGGAAGGACATCCGGAAGGTCTCCCAGTCTAATTAGCATATTACTCTTTTATTAATATAGATTGCCAAACAACATTTTTTTTTTTTTTTTGCCAAACAACATTTTAAGTGTTTGTATTTTCTTTGCCATCTTTTTGCTGGAAAGTCTTAGAAACATGACCTATTGCCTTGATCAATCTACCTTTGAAAAGGGGTTAGTGTATCTACCTCTTGACATTGACAGATTGTCTGAGACAGCTGCTCCTACAACCCATGTACTTGAGTGAATGAATAAGTGAATGAGAAATTACATAAGAAATAAATAGGGCCAGAGAATGGTTGACTTATATCGTTTTATAAAAATTAATAAGTAGGATAAGATTCTCAGTATCCGTGTCCCTTTCATAGGGGCGATCTGCCCATAGACAGAGTCTTCCCTAGAGGAGCAGTTCTGGGTTTACTCTAGGCTAGGACATGTGCAGTCAAGGCCATGGAGCATGACTGGGGTGATGGGGACCAAGCAGGAGTGCATTCAAGCCACACAACTAAGGCCAACAGTGGGCTAAAGGACATTGTGGCTTTCTGGGAAGCTTCCAGGGGACGTGGTTGCTAAATGTCTCTGAGTGACCAAATAAGGAGTTTTCTGATAGAAATCAGCTCTCAGAAGAGGAGAAGTGCTCAATTAATATTCGTTAAATGAATAAACACATAAATGAACGTATTCCCCCAGTTTGCAGGGGTGAAGCACCAGCCAAGAGTAGTGATTTTTGTTTTAGAACAGCTAACCACACAAATGATTAATTCTTCCTATCAATGTATAAATAACAGCCAATCCTGTACAGCAGCTCAGGCTGTGTGCACAGCCCAACTCCAGGGGCACCTTTTACATAGAGGATATGTGAGTGGTGCCCTCTAGAGTTGGGCCCTGGAACCACATCCTAGTGTCCTTGGCTTATGGTTCTCAGACCAGACAGGCCTTGCCAGCGCCTCTGCCCGTGCCCAGGTGGAGGAATGCCAGAGAGGAAACTGATCTTTGATGCTCCCTTTGCTTTTTTATTGCTGAGAGCACTGGGTCTCCTGTCTGACTCCGGGAGGTGGGGAAGTGAGTTATCACCAAAAGGCAGCTGGGCAGGCAAACCCCTCCCAGTTAGAGGCTGCAGAGAGGTTTACCTACCCCAGCAACACTGTGTCCTGGCTTTGCAAGAGCCTGTTCTGCACAGTCCTGAGCCACCATTGGCCAGTCGGCACAGGTGCCTTCAGGAGGTTTTCAACTTCCCAGGTTGCAACCTCCGCCCAGGGAATTTGTATTCATTCATTCTACCCATCCATCCATCCACCCACCCACCTGCCCATTCATTCATCAATCAATCATTTGCAAATATTGAATGCTTCTAGTGTATCAGCTATGTGCTAAGTGCTCAAGAGAAAACAAAACTTGGTATGATCCTGCCATTGAGGAGCCACCATGATGGGAACTGGTCATTCTGCCCAACCTCCTGGAATAGGAGACACAGCGGGGGGGGCGGGGGAGGGGTGCAGGCAGGGGCTGAGGGTCTCTTTACTTCAGCTCCTGCCTTTTCATTTTAAAAAATGTTTTCTATTAATTTTAGGGAGAGAGAGGAAGGGAGAGGAAGAGAGAAACTTGGGACAGGTCCGGGAATCAAACCAGTAACCTTTCGGTGTATGGGACAACACTCAACCAACTGAGTCACACCAGCCAGGGTCTGCCTTTTCATTTTTAAAATAATGGTTAAAAACAAACAAACATGAAAATTAAACTTTTATTATGGAAAATTTCAAACATACACTACAGTAGACAGAAAAGTATAATGAACTCACCGAATACTTTTCACTGACTTCAACAATTAAAGGCTCCCACCTGTAACCAATGGACATAAGACACTGGGGAATAGGGGAGGCTAGGGGACTGTCTAGGGCGGGGAAAAAAATGGACACATATGTAATACCCTTTGTAATAAAAAATAAAATTAAAAAAAAAAAAAGGCTCCCACCTGTCTTCTTTCATCTCTTTCCCCACATACTCCTTCCTGGGCCAGAATTATTTTAAGTAAGCCCCAGACATCATACCATTTTATACAAAATATTTTAGAATGTATCTTTAAAAGATGTGGACTTAAAAATAGCCATAATATCATTAACACTCTTAAAATGAACAATTTCTTAACATCATCAAATAACTGATCCGTGTTCAAATTTCCCTGAAATAGGATTCAAGTAAGGTCTGCATGCAGCCCTTGATATTGCTTTAGTCTCTGTGAATTGCCCCCTCTCTTTCTTGTTTTCTCCTTGCACTTTGATGAGAAATTGAGTCATTCATCCTGTTTGGATTTTGCTGATGGCATCTGCACAGCTTACCCGTTCCTCTCTCCCCTGTGGTTTCCTGTGAATCAGTAGATCTAGAGGCTGGTTAGAGACGGACTGCATTTCTTCAGCTCCCGTATTGCCTCAAATGGCTGAGTGATGGCAGGACCAAAAAATAGCTTTTTTGAGTAAAAGAGGCAGCCCCCAACCAATCTTGCATTTCCAGACTGTAAAGACTAAGATTCTCCTAGTAACAATTCAAACCAACATTTATGAACAACTGATAAGCTGCCCCTGAGGTTATGGTACATGGAACTGGCATATCTCCATAGGAAAACATATAGTTTCCAATACAGAAACTGGTTCTTGCCCTGAGTCAGTATTCAAAGATGCAGTGCACACATGAATGAGTCTTTGGTGGCAATGGCCATTTTGGAGATGGATCCAGGGATAATAGATACAATATTTAATAACCAGGAAGGTCTGGCTTGACCAGCTGGAGCAGAGCTGTGACCTGGCTGCCCCACTGAGTATGAGCCCTGGATGACTCTCATGCCGAAAGCAGGCCTGCCATGCCTGGAAGAGTGAAGAACTGCAACTCCTTTAGGGCATCACCAGGAAAACACAAAGGTATTTTCAGTCTGAAGGTCAGTGGGAAAATATTTTTAAAAGCATCAGCCTGCTTACTTTATGCAGAAAATTGCCCCTTGTGAAATTTTATAATGCAGTTTAATTTTATATAGAAATGCAAATTTTTAACAGCACATGTTAAAGTTCTATTCTTTATTCATATATATCTATAATAATACTAGTAAAAGCATAATATGCTAATTAGACCAGACAGCCGAACAACGTTCTGGACATCATTCTGGATGTCCTTCCAGATGAAGCCATGGTGACAGGGGCTGAGGCAGAGGCAGTTAGGGGTCATCAGGCAGGCAGAATGGTTAGGGGCGATCAGACAGGCAGGTGAACAGTAAAAAAGCCCCCAGCTGGATTGTGAGAGGAGTATCTGACTGCCGGTTTAGGCCCTATCCAGGCTGCGGGATCAGGCCTAAACTGGCAGTCGGACATCCCCTGAGGGGTTCTGGGTTTCAAGAGGGTGCAGGCTAGGCTGAGGGACCCCCCTCCCATGCACAAATTTCATGCACTTGGCCTCTAGAATATATATAATCAATTTGGTATTTTTGTTTATTTATTTTATAATTTTATTAAGTTCAGAGAGGAAGGGAGAGGGAGAGAGAGACAGAAACATCAATGATGAGAGAGAATCATTGATTGGCTGCTTCCTACATACCCCACACTGGGATCGAGCCCCCAACCTGAGCATATGCCTTGACTGGGAATTGAACCATGACTTCCTGATTCATAAAGGTCGATGATCAACCACTGAGCCACGCTGGCTGGGTTCAATTTGGTATTTTTGTGATATGAAATAATTTCTGGGACTAGCACCCTGATTTGTGAAATTGCATCTATAGTAGAGACCCAACTTAGAAACCTTGACTTGAGAGGACCTGTAAGGGACCAGTGTGGCAATGGACTAGGGGTGGGGCCCCCTGTGCCTCTGGGCTTTGCCCTCAGTCAACAGGTTAACAGGAACATCTCCTTCTCACAGCCTAGTTTACTCTGACAATATCCTCCTCTGGGGCTGCCTGGGGTGTAGGAGATCATGGGATGAGGAGTTGAAGCCTCAGGGTTCATGGTCTACTTTCTCACTAGTTGTGCAACCTCAGGCTAGTTACTAACGTTTGTTGGGTCTTAGTTTTCTTATCTGTGAAATAGGCATAACAATAAGAGAATTTAAAGAGATAGTGTACATAAAGGCACTCCACAAATGTTAATTTCCTCCCTGTACTCTTCTTACCTTGAGTACTTCATGACATTCCCTTCTGGCCTGTATAGTTTCTGATGAGAAATCAGGTATCAGCCTATGGGAACTCTTTGTAGGTAACATTTTTCTCCCTCTCTTGCTGCCTTTAAGATTCTCTCTTTGTCTTTAATTTTTGGCATTTTAATTATGATGTCTGGGCATGGGTCTGTTTGGGTTCTTCTTGTTTGGGGTTCTCTGTGCCTCCTTCACTTGTGTGACGTTTTCCTTTACCAGGTTAGGGAAGTTTTCTGCCATTATTTCTTCAAACAAAGAAGGAATGACACGGAGACAGCGTTCAGTTGATCAGCAGCCTAGCCAGGATCTCTAGCCAAGTTCTGGTCAGGATCTCCAGCTCTGGAGAATTCTCTAGTTCTTTCATTTAGGGGTTATTTCTTTGTCTCCTCATTTTAATTGTCTGTTTGGGTTTGTGACTATGTTTTATGTAGATCCTCTACACCTCTCAATCTCTAGTGTAGGACAGTATTAAAAGCTGTTTCTGACAAATTGGATCAGGCAGAGACTCAAAGCCTCCAGAGACCACCTCTGTCTACAGACTAATAGGGTTCGACTTGAATTGCCCCCGGGCAATCATCCTCAGGTGTATCAAGAGTTTTTTCAACAGAGTAGGGTGGTTGCTTCTGCCTGGAGGCTAATTGTTACTTTTAATCTCTTAAGTGGCCTCAGGGCAAGGTGTTTTCCAACAGGTTGTGTCTACTGTCTATGTGGGAAAGTTGTCCTCCACTGTGTGAGGGAATGACTCAGCCCAGGCAACTTGTGGTGCCTGCCTTCTGAGCTTTATCACTCTGAGTCCCCAGTCCTGGATTCTGCTCTCACAGCTTTAGTCCACTTCACCTTCCCTCTGCCAGAGCACAAGGTGGGTGGCTCCACAGGGAATTTTTGTGTGTTGGCCCTTCAAGAGGGTGCCTGAACTTTCAGCTGCCACACCCTGGCAGATAGCACCCCACTGCTTTTCACAGCTAGATGTTATGTTGGTACACTCCTCAGATTTGGTGCTCTCTGCTGGGGAGCCCAGCTTGGGGATTAGATCCCAGAGTTCTCAGTGGCACTCCTCCCCGCAGCTGAGATATCTCTCCGGACTTCAGTTGCTGTCTGTGGGTGTCCAGCCAGCCCTTTTGAGCCTCTGTCCCTCCTGCCAGTCTCTATGCGTCTCCACCTTCGGTCTTTGGATATCAGGGTCCTCTCCTGTGAGTTTTCCATTGATTATTCAGGAAGCCTTTCCATATTTCAGTTGTAATTCCAGCTGGTTCCCAGGAGCATGTCCATGCAGCAGCCACCTACTCTACCGCCATTTTTAATGTTCCCACCAAGTCCCCTTTGTCATTCTCTTATATGGGAGACCCGGACACTACATGAGATATGTTTTGGCTGCCTGGCTCTTCTTCACATACTTTTCAAAGACTCTCCCAAATACAGCTCTCACTGATGAAGTTGTAATGGCCCCATTAATCCTGCCTCCTTTTCTTTTAGCTGATTGGACCAGAGATAAACACTTGACCAAAGGATGGTCAACCAGATTCTTTTCCTTAGAATTTTTCTTTCTCTAAAAGATACAGAAAGAAGTCCCAATTGGCTGTGGTGAGCCAAGCTGAACGGTCACTCTGGCTATGGCTGCCAATCTAGGTCATGTGCAAGTGCACAGACAGAGAGAAATGCTGGTCTGGGGAGAGCAGAACAGAGCGATCCATAAAGAGGGCCCCATGGCCCTGAGAATAGGAGAAAGTGGCTCTGGTACCTGTAAAGCTGGGCTTCTTTTATACTTGGGTTCTGTGGGATTTCAGCATCCTTCACTTGAACAAATTTGAGTAAGTTTCTGATCTCTGTTATCAAAAGCAATTGACCAGTGACTGAGACAAGGATATCTACTCTCATCACTTCTATCCAACATTGTAATAGAAGTCCTCACCAGTTCAATAAAACAAGAAAAAAAAATACAAGGCATGAAGATTAGAAAGGACTAAAACTGTCTTTATTCACAGATGGCATGATTGTTTGTGTGATTAGTAAATCTAAAGGAATAAACAAACAATTAGAACTAATAAATGAACATCAAGATCAAAGGATACTAGGTGGCCATGCAAAAAGTAATTGTTTTTAAGCATCCTACTTATAAACAGTTGAAAATGAAATGAATAAACATCGACTTTAAAATAGGAACAAAAGCATTAGATACTTATGAACAAATGTAATTAGAATATGTGTAAATCCTCTATACTAAAAACAACAAATCATTGCTGGATTAATTTAAATGGAAAGCTAGGATATGTTCATAGATTGAACAATTTAAGGTGCCAATATTCAGATGTCGTTGATCTCCAAATTTATCTCTAGTGACAATGTAATCTTAACCAAAATCCTAACAGACTTTCTTTGGACATTGACGAACTGATTCTAAAATTTATATAGAAATGCAAAAGACTTCAAATAGCCAACAGAATCTTTAAAAAGACAAAGTAGGAGGGTTTCGCTAGCAGATTTTAAGAGTTAGCATAAAGCTATAGTTATTCAAGGCAGTGTGAAATAGGCATAAGTAAAAACAATTAGATCAATGAAACAGAATAGAAGTCTGAAAGACCCACATGTCTGCATCAGTGGATTTTTGAAAAATAATACCAATGCAATTTATTGGGAGGCATGGAAACTCTTTTTAATAAATGACATTAGAGCAAATCTTATGCATGTGGACCACAGACCTAAAAGGGAAAGCTAAAGTATAAACTTCTGTGAGAAAAGCATAGGAGAATATTTTTATAACCTTGAAGTCATCATATATTTCTTTTTAAAATAAAAAATTTTAAATATATATTTTTATTGATTTCAGGGAGGAAGAGAGAGGGAGAGTGAGCTAGAAACAGCAATGATGAGAGAGAATCATTGATCGGCTGCCTCCTACACACCCCTACTGGGGATCGAGCCTGCAATCCAGGCATGTGGCCTTGACCGGAATCGAACCCAGGACCCTTCAGTCTACAGGCTGACACTCTATCCACTGAGCCAAACCAGCTAGGGCCATATATTTCTTAGATAGGTTGGAAAAGAACAAATAATAAAAGGAAAACATTGATAAAGTAGTCTTCAACAAAATTTTAAAAATTCTGCACATTAAAAGACACAAAAGTTAAGAAATAATCTACAGATTGATAGGAGGCATTTGCTATATATATATATCTGACCAAGAACTTATATTCAAGATATATAAGAAATATTGAAAATTAAAATAAAGAAACAATAGGCAAAAGACTTAAATGGGAACTTCACAAAAGAACATGAATGCCAATAAACATATGAAATGGTGCTCAAAATCACTAGTCATCAAGGAAACACAAATTAAAGCCGCAGTGACACACAATATCCTAGAATGGATATAGGTACAAAGACTAACAATCCCAAACACTGGTCAGGATCTGTAGCAACTGCAACCTTGATACCTTGCTGGTAGGAGTATGAAATAGTACAATCATTTTGAGAAATTATTTGCCTGTCTCTAGTAAAGTTAAATATACACCTGTCATAAAACCCAGAGCTTCCACTCCTGTGTACAAACCCAGAGAAATGAGTGCATATATCCATAGAAAGACTCATCTAAATACGTTCATGGCAACTTTATTTATAATAGTCAAAAACTGAAGACCACCCAAATATGTATCAACAGAAGGGTGGATAAGCACATTATGATAATACTTCTCAGCAATAAAAAGAACACACATCCATTAATGAATCTCAAAAATATTGTGTTGAGTAAATAAGTCAGACACAATAGAGTTCATACCGTATGGTCCCATTTATATGAAATTGATGACCTAGCAAGATTAATTTAATGGTGATAAAAGTCAGGAGATGGTTATGTCTGAGAGGGTAGGATATTGACTGGAAAAAGGTGTTAGGAAGCCTCAGGGTAAAACAGAAGTGTTCTATGTCTTGGTCTGGTTGATAGTCAGTGGGTGTATATGTATGTAAAAATTCATTGCTAGAGACAAATTGTGCCCCGCCCCTCTCAAATTCAAACCCTCAATGCGACGATAATTAGGTTTAGATGAGATCATGAGGGTGGGACCCACATAAAGAAAAAAAGAGCTTCTTTCTTTCTCTGTCTGCCATGTGAAGACATAGTGATAAGATGACCATCTGCAAACCAAAAAGAGAGCCCTCCCGAACACTACCATGGTAACACCCTGATTGCTGCCACCTCCCATGTATTCTTCTTTCTTTCTTACTATGGAACCAATTTTTTAGGGGACAGAAACAGACCTGGTTTAAACAACGCATACATTTCCTAGCTTCCCTTGCAGGTGTAGGTGGCCACCATGTGACCCACTTTTGGCCAATGAGATATAAGCACCAATTGTTGGGTGGGCTTCAGGGAAGCTCCTTAAAAGGTCAGACTAGGCTGGCAAATGTCCTCTCTCCTTCTCCCCCCACTTCCCTGGCTTTCCTTTTCTCCTCCACCCGAACTGTGGCTGTGATGGCTGGAACTCTGGCAGTCCTCTTGTCAGATTTCCGAGTAGAAACTAGAACAGTGATGGCGAACCTTTTGAGCTCGGCGTGTCAGCATTTTGAAAAACCCTAACTTAACTCTGGTGCCATGTCACATATAGAAATTTTTTGATATTTGCAACCATAGTAAAACAAAGATTTATAGTTCTGATATTTATTTTATATATTTAAATGCCATTTA